>NC_132799.1:32233604-32536191 GCF_048594095.1 Paramormyrops kingsleyae
ACAAAAGTCACAAAACAAATTCCAGCCCGGACATGTTCTGGGGGAATGTGACCGCACAGGTGAGATGTATTAGTGACATGTGAGATCCAGATCCCTAATCAATACCAGCAGTTTCTCATACTCAAACATGCATCTTTTTCTTCTCATAGACTTTCAATAGTTCCCATTTATTTTGTCATAGACCTTTTTTTTATTTTAATAAAATATGTCCCACCCAAATTCCCAGTGTGACTGTGCTTCTGGCTTCCTCCAGTAACATACAATATACAGTAATCATACTCAAGGAATCCTCTAGAAGATTGCGGACATGCACGTCTTGTGTGTTTACTGTTATAACCAGGGGGAGATGTTGTTTGGAATTATTTTTTTTTTACAAACATCTACAGATGCTGCTGAATCTTAACTGGGAGCACTGGTGCTCCTCTGTGGTCGATGTGTCTTTCCGGTTGCTGATCCTCAGACTCGGGTTGTTGTGAATGTGGGACGGTGGCCTTCTGTCCTGGAGCGGATGCTGAATCTAGTTCAGTGAAATGCTCTGGGCTTGGATGGGGAGTTATCGAGGCCACGGTACAGGAAAAGCCGTAGACGGACTGGCCACCTGGGATTTCGGTCCAGTCAGAGGACAGCCTTGACCCCCCCCCTGCTTTCCCACTCTGCATGCTGCTCTGTATCAAAGGAAGTTGTATTCCGAAGCGATCGCAACTCGGCACCTGGGACTCTTCAGCACTGTTTAGCTATTGAGCTCGACAGAGGCTGGGAAATAGGAAAATGGTCACCCGTTGTGTGGATTTTCTGTGGATTTTGTGTTTTTGCCGCGGACTGCTTTACCGTTAGCCTGTACTCCCTCCCGCACATTTTCACTGCACCGTTCCTGTTACCCTTCCTGTCCGCCTGGTGTGTGTCTCCCTCCCTCCTGTCTTGCCCCCCAGTCACACACCACTGGTTACCAGAACCAAAATAACCTGGAATAATTCTGCTGTAGTCTGCAGAGTGGAATTAGCCAACACATGTCGGTCTAATCAATTAGCGGCTGGAGGAGAGAGCCAGCCTGTCATTGGTTCACCTGGGGAGGCCACGGGCAGGTGGGGGGGGGGGGGGGGGCATGATTGCACGTTAACAAAGGTCTTTTAAAACCTCTTGCAAAGATTAGGGGCACTGGATCCAACTGATGATACAACCCGCAGTAGGAGGCATAATCCAGAAAGCAGGGATCTGAATCAGGGATACAAACAGATTATAAGATGCAATCCAACTGCAGAGTTCAGAGATGGAAACAAGCAGTGGTAACACTTTACTTAAAGCAGTCGTCATAATGCATTATAGATTCATCATAATTCATTACGATGCTCAGTATAAGGCATTATACTGTAATGCATTATGAAGGTATGTATAGTGCATTATACATGAAAGCTTCATAGAGCATGCATAATGCATAATAAACATGGCTATAATGTGTTATGCCTTAAATAATAATAGCTGTGTCTATAATACTTTACAAATGCATTATAATGCATTATAAAGGTATATTTAATGCATTATACATAAGTGCTTTAACTAAAGTGTTACCCAAGCAGGTGAAAGGGTTCTAAAGACTACCGAGAATCAGAATCAGCGACACATCATACCTTACATAAGTTAAAAGGCAGGAAGAGGATGTATGATTATTTATGGTAACTAATTATGGAATCTGGATCCCCCCTGGCGTAAAACTTCTTTTATGGCAAACGTGTGTTTTACCCACATTTGACTCACAGACTCTCCTTCAAGTCTCACAGTCTCATCATATGTGCCGATGAATATGATGCTGTTCTTGAGAAACTGCGGCTGCACATTGATGGCACACTGCTGAATCTATGTAGGGGGAAATACCAGTGACTGTAGGGGGTGTGGGAGGAGGGGGGAGAGAAAATGTCAGGAAAGTTAGCTGCACCTCCATTGGCTGATGGTTGCTGGGGTAACTGTTATTAAGACCTTCAGGTGGACTGTTTGTGTCCTGTCAGGGTTGGTGACCTAGACCTCTATAAGTGACACAATGGCATCCCAGATCTAACTAATTAGATGGTGTCACTCCACTCCACGTTGGATAACGTCAATCTGTCAATCCAACAAAGTTACTGACAAAAGCATCTGTGTTTGTCATCTATTGATCCCCCATCTGTCCTTTTTGCCATCCTTTGGCTATTAAAAGACTCTTTGAGACTTCACGCTGAGAATGGTATTGTCACAAGTTTCTAACAGATTTTACATGCTGCATCCAGCCAGAGATGCAACTCTTAGTTAGTAAGAGAGCATACTGTAATTATACAAGATATCAGCAGAGGATGGGAGGCGTTTCTGCATTTTTCAGGTTAAAAAGCACCGGTAACACCGGACAGGCAAATTGGTAATTGATGAATCTGCTTCATGTCTGTTCACAGGGAGCAGGCAGTCTCTCGTGGCGCTCAGTTAACGTCAGGCCTGCTTTTCATGGGCCTGTGTGTCACACCAACTATTTGCAGAATCCCTCCATGTTCTGTCCTTTACAAAAAAAAATCTTGTTTTACTGCCCAGGCATCCCGTGGTCCGTTGCGCAACCAAATCTTCTGTATACCCGATGAATCAATTCCCGCCCTCTAACAAGCAATCTGAGACCATTGGGTCTGAGCAAAATGCCATTTCCCTATTGGCTGTGCCGAGTGCTTTGTTTTACATTAGGCACTCGATCTGGCATTCCGGAAAAATCTGAGGTGGCCCGAATAAAAAGATAGGAGTTAGAGCTCTCAGGATAGCCTCATGAGTCCTTGAGTTTGCAAAATTTGTCTCATATTACACTGTTCAATTTAGGAGGTCCATTTTAGTTGCTACAAAAGAATTGGTAACAGATACATGGATAACATATTTATTACAGTGCAACAGCATGAATACATCCAGCATAGGTCTTGGAGTGTCGTCTCTGGCTGGGTCTTGAGCCCCAGAACCAGCTGCTTTTCAACAGCTAAGAAGCAAAGGGCTTGTTGATATGTTGGGAAGTACAGCTGAAGTATCTTAAATTGATCTGCTAATTGACAAATGAATTTGGAAAGTCTGGTTGATAGAGTGTGAAGGTAAAGACTTAAAGCCTGGTGTGTGTGTGTGTGCGTGTGTGTGTGTGTGTGTGTGAGCGGGTATACCTTACCTTACAGGGACACAATGTTCCCACAACGTGATGAATACCCGTTTTTTTTTTCCCTTATGGGGAGCAGTTTAATAAAATTTAACAAAAATCTGTGACTGCTATGAAAAAACTATAAAATGCAAAAACTCTTGTATTTTGTAACTGTTTGTTTGTAGGTACGAAAGAAAGTAGCGTTCAGGAGAATTGCACTTTAATTTCGTTGTACAATATCTCATTGCTACAATGACAATAAAGATTCTATTCTATTTTTCTTAGTTACTTATGGTTATGGTTAGGGCTGGGTAGGGGTTAAGGTTGTCATAGTTAGCGTTAGCATTTTTCCCATAGAAATGAACGAGTGGTTCCCATAAAGATATGTTTACCTTACGTGTGTGTGTGTGTGTGTGTGTGAGCAAAACACTGGCACTAGAGCTCGTGTAACCCCAATCCTTGCATTTCAGTTACAAGTTCATCATGCAGTAAACTTTCCACTCTTGTGGAATGCACACAGTTGAAAAAATTGCTCTGTTGTGTTGACGCGCCTTTGAAAGTCTTCAGAGCGCAGAAGATTTGCTTCTTGGAAGTGCAACTGAAGCTTGTCATTAAATTGAAAGACAAATGTATGTCACCCCATGACCCTGACCAGGAAGAGTGGTTGGAAGATGGATGGATGAAAATAAATGTCAATGATTGTCCCAGAGTGCAAAAGCTGAGGCCAGTATGAGTCATGGATATAACAAATTCACTTGCTATGTTTTTGTTGCAGAAACCTCCTGGACAGAGATACATTTTCCAAATCTGACCCAGGTAAGTTTTTCATCTATTGCGGTGTTCATGTCACAATGAAGCCTTTTAACGTGCTATGGGAGAACTTGACTCTGGTTGTCTTGCAAACACTCATTCCTGCATCGTTGAAGCAGCCTCTCCACTGACCCTTTCATCCCTCACTGGATGGTTTTTCATCTCATACAAAGCCTGCAGGTGAACCATGGGCAATGAGGAGGAGTCACATGGTCGCCCTTTAACCAATCATGGTGCGGCCTTGACAGAATCCTCACCCGAACTGCCCTTCCCCATGTGACTGCAGAGAACGACATGTGCATGCTCCAAATAAAAAAAATGAGTCACCGCAACTCATCCCTGGCATTTTTTTCACTCTGATTGCTTTAAGTTTGCCTGTAGCCAATGTGACTAATTCCCATTTATACATGGTAAGAACTGAGATTTTCAAAAGATATTTAAATTCAGTTGAAAAACTGCCTTTACAAGCTGTTGTTTATGTGCCATGAGGATGGAAATGAGGTAATATATGGCATCTAATGGTTATCCCCATGAAAAGAAGCAAAAATATAGATTTAGAACTGAAAGGGGTGCATGTTTTGTTCATGTAATGGTAGGGCTTTTTACTGGGGTTCCATATTCGGTGGGACTTTTGCCTCAGCATGTCATTTCTTTGGGGTATATTTGCTGCGAAATTATATCAGACTTTCGTAATATTGGGTTGTGAGATTCCCACTCTTCTCTGTACATGGACAGCAGACCCCTGTGAATATCTCTGCCTTACTGTCACCACTGTTGAAACACACCAGCAGAACAAAAGAAAAATAGGAGGAAACGGGATTGTGTTGTATGAAGGGTGACAAAGTGACCTAAAGGATCTGTACCAGGAATCTACTCTTAAATCCAGTGTTAGCTTGTAATCTCTGGCACTCAGTCTGTGACATATGAAAGTTCTCATTTATCTGCATGAGCAAAGTGACTAAACACAATCACATCATTGGCAAGATTAGTAAGCCTGGTACAGTGTCATTACCTATAAGAAGTACAAATACCTTACTGCATGGTAATACTACAGTATAACAGAGGTACAAATACCTTACTGCATGGTAATACTACAGTATAACAGAGGTATAAATACATTACTGCATGGTAATACTACAGTATAACAGAGGTACAAATACCTTACTGCATGGTAATACTACAGTATAACAGAGGTACAAATACATTACTGCATGGTAATACTACAGTATAACAGAGGTACAAATACCTTACTGCATGGTAATACTACAGTATAACAGAGGTATAAATACATTACTGCATGGTAATACTACAGTATAACAGAGGTACAAATACATTACTGCATGCTAATACTACAGTATAACAGAGGTACAAATACATTACTGCATGGTAATACTACAGTATAACAGAGGTATAAATACATTACTGCATGGTAATACTACAGTATAACAGAGGTATAAATACATTACTGCATGGTAATACTACAGTATAACTGAGTAATAAATACCTTACTGCATGGTAATACAGTATAACAGGGGTACAAATACATCACTGCATGGCAATAGTACAATATAACAGAGGTATAAATACATTGTTGAGTGGTAATAATACAATTTAATATAAGTACAAATATTGTACAATAAAACTAAAGTATGATATAAGACTACTAACAGAGATTTTAAAATGAATTGATACAGCTTACACAATAAATTATTAAGGCCCAGACTTTAATTATTATTTTATACCATCAACAAGTAAAGGTACACCTTCTTACGAAACCATAGATGATACCGAGCCTGCAGTTATTTTCTCCCTGCTGCATTTCGACACTCTTTGACAGTATCATCATCTAGTTGTGTAGTCTTGACCACTCTGCCAATTTCACTTCCCCTTCATGCATGATATTCCCAGATTTCCCTGGCTTTGGTGATCTGCAGCTGAGGGCGAGGCAGCTGGTCCTCCGACAAGAGCAGAACCAAAGGTTTAATACAGAGATAGCGCGCAGAAGCAGTACAGACTGATTAGGCATTCCGGTGCAGTTAATCAGCATGCCTTTGTAGGTAATGTGTCAGCATCATCCCCCGTAGATTAGGTCTTGCTTTCTTCTCTATTTTATCTTCATGCTTTCCAGTAGCCTTGCACGACCCTCTGTAAGTATGTGTTTCCCTCATTGACAAAGTTGGCCATTTCAGGTACAGAAGCTAAAAATCCAGACCAGGAATTTGTTTCTACCACCCAGTTGAGTATAAAGAGTCACTGTCACAGAATACTCACCTGGTTGGTAGAAAGAAAATCTTGGTCTGGATTTGTAGCTTCTGCACCTGAAATGGCCAACACTGTTCATCACACACCCAGATGTCACATTCTTGTCTCTGTGGTTTTCGCACTTTGGTAAGAATCCTATGCTTTTTGATGTACAGTATAATGAGGGTGTCTGTGGGTATTGGGATGGGTTCCAGGCTCGGGGCACTTCAGGTGAGGTTTATAACTTCAGGGCTGTTTATAACATGGTTCATGTCTTCTGTCTTTTGCAGTTTGTATTCTGTACACGCAGAGCATACAGAGCAACAAAGAATGGAAAGAAGTGAGTATCGGATCTGCTGTCCCTGGGTTACAGTAAGCGCATCTCTGGCCATTTCTGTTGTGCTTTGTATAGCAATCTATAAAGACAGGATTCATCTTCGTATAATGCCCGACCCACACAGATGGCCCCAAAGAACTAAACCAAGATTTCTTTGATGTTTGGCTCACTGGGGATTTGGAAATAAATTAAGTACAGCATCAGTGGCAGGGGTGATAGATAACTGAGGCTATGGGATTGCAAGTATTTGTGAAAAATCCTTCCCATGTTCTCAGTTTCTGTCTAATTCCTCATTCTACAGGCTGGGAGGACAGAAGTCATCGACAATACCCTGAACCCAGAGTTTGTACGCAAATTCATCCTGGATTATTTCTTTGAAGAGCGTCAGAACCTACGGTTTGACCTGTGAGTAGCAGATGAGATGACATGAGATTAGTTTAGATTAGATTAGTTTAGATAATCTTTATTGATCCCAGGAAGAAATTCTTGTGCATACAGCAGCGAGAAACTTAGGGCACCAACAAACACGCATTTACAGGCCGTCCCCAGGTTATGAATGAGATCCGGTCCCTAAGTCTGTCTTTAAGTCGAATTTGTAGGTAAATTGGAAAAATAATGATATGGTACATAGTAATAATTATAGAGTAATAATAAAAGTAACTACATATGGACTGTACTGCACCTCAAGCCGATGGACTGCTAAAGCTGCACAATGTTTTCACAAGCGTCATAAAACAGTGTCCATTCGTTATTACAAACCACTGTATTTAACCTGAATTTTTAATATAATAGACTTTATGGCAGTCCGTTCGTAAGTATGAGTTGTCTGTCAGTCGGACGTTCTTAGCACAGGGACTGCCAGTAGGGTGAAGCAGACAAGGCTGAAAGACAGGACACATAATGTGAGCAAGTAAACGTAATGCAAAAAATTACGAAGTTTCCCGTACACCGACAGATTTTGTGAAAAACAGAAGTGTTTGCATGTGTGTGTTTGGATTTTATAGCCAGTGTTTGAGTCTCACACAGATTGGAAAGGGGTTGGGGGGGCTGTGTGGCCCCAGCGCCCTGAAGAATGGGGCAGCATGGCTCCTCGTTATGGTGAGGAGGGGGGCAGCCACAGAGTTTATGGCTCAGCATTTGACTCTGGAGGAAAGGTGTGATCTCATTAAGAAACATCCTCATGGATTCAAGTGAATTCACTGCCCCCTCCTGAGACATACCTGACCAGTAGCTTTGTACTATTTTATCGTATTTAATGATGCATTTCAAAATGCATATACTACAGGCAGTCTCATTAAAACTGTGCTCCCATGGGTAATTAAAAGAATGCTGTAGGTAAATTAATATGCCCTGTAAAAAAACATTAGGAACAAATATTACGAGCGTTTTGACAGAACAGCAGGTGATGACAATATGAAGTTGTTACTTGTTAGGCTGCTGAAACGAGGCAAACGCCACCACGCTCCTCATACACCTGCTGCGGACTCACTGAATAGATGGAGCCCCGTTCGGTCACAGGCGGATGGTGACAGAAATGCGTGAATAAAACGCAGTCTATAAATAGCTCAGAGTCCTTAATGTTGTCCAGTGAGGCAGAGGGAGTGTAAATGGCTTTGTGCTGGGTAGCGAACTTCCCCCAGGCCCTGGCTATGAGTGGGGGCCAGCTTCTGCCCAAATTACATCCCACGGTGACGGCTAGTTTTAGTCAGCGGTAACGTGCTTATCTGTGGGTATTGCTCTGAGTGTATATTTTCTTCTCTCTGTCTCATTCTCTCTCTCTCTCTCTCTCTCTCTCTCTCTTTCTCTCTCGCTCCCAAATCCATTCTATCATAAGGCCAAACTGTCTTTCCCGATGTTTCTCGGGGGTCAGAGTGTGTGCGCGTTCGGTGCGTGTTACGGATTCGGGTTACATGCACAGAAAAGGACAATCTGCTGCTAGATTTTGCTAATCTACCATCTCCTAGGTCTGTCTGTTCACTGTGATAATATGGATAATGAAATTTAAACAGCAACTAATTTTAATTTGTGTACTTGTCTTAGTCATATTATTTCCCTGAATGACTTTGTATTATTCCTCCGTGGCTTTAAAGGTGTAACAAGCAAAGAAAAAAGTCTAACTTGCCTTTAAGACACTTACATTTACCCTGAATAAATAAAACGTTGTGCATTTCGGTAACACTTTACTTGAGGGAGTACAGATAACATAGCAGTATACTCTTACTTAATGTATTAACTAGAAACTCATTGTTAGTTACGTATTGATCAGTCATAATGGTTCATGTATTTCATGCAGTTATTATATTTGTTCATGATTTGTACTTGAGTAGTAACTGTTAGTTAACTGTTAAAAGTTAATTGTGCTCCCTCAAGTAAAGTGTTACCTTCATTTATGCACCTGGTGCTTTTATAATTGTGCCCCCACCTCCCAATATTAGTATGAATTAGCATGAATCTAGTATGAAAGTATGATTTTATTGGTAATACTAGTGTTTGTACTCTAGTAATACTTCTAAAGTGAGCAGTATTGTGAAGGAGCAGCTCCCTTTGGCTGGGGATGGATTTGTCCAGGCGTCTGTGCCCGCCCACTCCCTGTGACATCACAGCCTGTCTCATCCCAAGCTGTGCCCCAGACATTCAGACTATCTGGTATAATTTACCCCTCTTGGTTTTCGCGTACGTGACCATCAGGGAAAGGAAATATTTATGAAGGCGAATGAATGGATTCAGTGGCCCAGAATGTGATGGAAGGATCGGTTGTGCCCAGACTGATGTGTTACATAACGTGCTCTCCGGCACCAGTGATAAAATTCAGGGTGACAGGTAAGGCAGAGTCTCTCCGGCGAGTAGGATGTGGCGGTATGCTCCTGAGAGTGGACGAGGGCCTGTCTGGGGAGGGGGGGTGTCAACTCAGAATGGGTGTAGGAAGCGAGGGGGCACGACCACTAACAGCCGCTGTTGGTTTCTCTTACCTCAGGTACGACGTGGACTCGAAAAGTGCCAACCTGTCAAAACACGTGAGTTTTTCTTCCACCTCGCTGGTGTGACCCATCTGCGACCCCAGGCGCCTCAACAAACCTGGTTTTTTTTTTTACACAAAAGTGTTCTGAGGGCAGCATGAAAAATGATTGGTTCACATTGTAGTGGAGGTGGATCCAAGCAACTAGAGGAGGCAAGACCAACCAATCAGATGTCTTGGTCCTGCCTCCTCTAGTTGCTAGGACCCACCTCCTTTACAATCTGATTGGTAATTTTTCTGAACTCTCATTTTTCATTCTACCCACAGAACATTTCGTGTAAAAAAAAAAACTCCCAGAATCTAATATAATCTAATCTAATATAATATAATCTAATCTAATATAATCTAACAAACGGTAAAACTCCCATGAGCAAGTTGGCAGTTATAGTTTACCATGATATTATCATTCCCAGAAATAGATAAAATATATTTCCCTTTCTCAAAGTCTGATTTGGCCCATTTACTACCAATTACCTGGGAATTTGCCTTTCGGTTAAGCCAGATGGCCACTGACGGCAATGAGAGAGCTCTCATCGTTGACTGTGAACATCAACGGTAAAAACAGGCAATGATTGTAGAATTGCCACGATCTCCTCTGTGCGTCAGGCAACCCCAGACAATGAGAGTGTGGATCACATAGCTTCACAAAACACCAGGAGCCATTTACTGCTATTTTGTGCCACAGAAGCTTCTTCTGTTCCCACCGTTTTTTTCCTGTGGTTTTCCGTAAAAATGTGAATATGGTCACGAGCAAGCTGGGAGGCTCGGTTTTTGTACGAGTTAGCTGTGCAGCCCGTAAATGCAGAGGAGCTATTTACCCACAATGTCTGTCTCAGAAACGGTGCTATAAAGCAGAGTTTTGCTGAGCTCTGCTCTCTGCCTTTTCAGCTAGAATGGCTCCCATTTCCTATCTTATTACTGTTAGACAACAACTGCAGTGCTGCTCAAACTCACTTACGGCTTATTGACTGGCAGGAAACGATTTCGATTTGTGGCTAAAAAGGCCAGTCCCTTGCGTCTCCTGATGCATTTTCCCTAGTGCATAATTTAATGTATTATTTTTTTTTGCCCCGTGAAATTGCTGACATGGCTGCCTGCTGCATTATAAATATCCTGACTGATAAATCCAAAGCCAGAAAATAGGGCAGTAATTGATTCAAAAGGTTGTGATGTTTTGTTGCATGAGGCTGCTGATTCGTGAGGTTTAGTCGTAGACCTTCTGGTCTTACTGCAGTAACAGCTGGCCTCCCTCGGATCTGCAGCTGTGGGTGTCAGTGAAGTCCTCTTCAAGGAAAGGACTTTCGCATTTTGGTGTTTAACTGTTTGAATTGAGCTCAAGCAGAACCTCAAACGAAAGATCAAGAATAAGGAAGGAGGTGCGAATACAGATCTCCGACTGGTGTCTCTGTCCATGCAGGACTTCTTGGGCCAGGCCTTCTGCTCCCTGGGGGAGGTGGTGGGATCCTTGGGGAGCCGCGTGGAGAAACCCTTACTGTACGTAACATCTTCCTCACAGCTTCACTTTTGCTAGCAATGTAGCTCATGCTCTTTCCTACCACAGTGGAAAAAAAGCACTGCTGTAAGAAACTGAACATCTGGATGTCCAGTTTTAATCCATCATACAATGTCAGAAAAACAGTACTCATTTGTACCTTTGCTTGTCACTGGGGCTGTACCCTCAAGGGTAAATGTACCTTTTAAGATACAGAAATGGATTGGGGGTACATTAATGTTGTATGTACCTTGGGGATGGTATAGCCCAGTATACACCTAGACATAATGGTATAGCTTAAATAATGATAAAAAGTACAGTACGGTATAGTAAATACATAAACCCAGGGGTGCTGCTTGAGATTTTTTACCTAATGAAAGCCAATCATACTGGGCCCCCAGCCCAGACCAATCCAATTACGTTCCAAAATAGGATTAGAAAATAGGATGATTCCAAGGGCCCTGTCACTCAGGGGCCCTTGGAATCATCCTATGCCCCCCCCTTTATGGCGCCCCTGCATAAATCAATAACATAGTTCTGCATCATTATCAAGTATTATGTAATGTATATAATTGTATGTTACTTTGATACGACTGGTAGCGTAGTAGGTTTGTTTACACCAGCATCATCACAAACATGTGAGTAAGCTGGTTTACCTGGGAAGTACAGCAGAGGTTACAGCTTTATGATTCACAGCTAAAGCCATCACAGAATGAATCAGCTCTGTGATGCATGCAGAAAGGCAGCATCGTCGGCCCTGAGAGTGACTCCTGTGAGCTCCTTCTTCCTGCTGCACACAGACAGCTGGTACCTTCTGGGATGGGCGGGTACCTCTGACCCAGATATTCAGTGGTATTTCACAGCAACATTGTTGCAGCTCTGGGGTCAAGGGATGCGCTGTTATAAACTATAATGACCCTAAATTCTTATTCATTTCAGGTACGTGGCTTTACATGAAAGTGCTATTAATAAATGTTAATAATAAGAGCATAACAATATAAGAAATTTACAAATGAGAGGAGGCCATTCAGCCCATCAAGCTAGTTTTGGGAGAGCTTAACTAATAGCTCAGGGTTGTTAAACCTTATCTTGCTCTGATTTAAAGGGACCCAGGGTTTTAGCTTGTGCTACACTAGCAGGAAGACTATTCCATACTCTAACTACATGCTGTGTAAAGAAGTTTTTCTCAAATCCATTTAAAAATGTTCTCCTGCTAATTTCCGCTTATGGCCATGAGTTCTATAGTATTTAAACTAATATTGAAGTCATTTGGCTGAACAGCATCCAGACCTGTTAGAATCTTAATATGCAGCTCTGGAAAAAACCGAGAGACCACTCTATATTATTAAACAAATCTGTATTTTTAAGTCCTTGTTTAATCACGTTTCTGCTGGCAGAGGCTACACTGAGAGGCAGGTTGCTTCCAGGCTCAAAGTATCTCAGACAGCAGCACACAAGAACGAGGTGAAGCAGGAGACACTGGGAACGACCAGAAACTAGCCAGGTAGAGGGCGGAAGTGACTTTCTAATGCCAGAAATGACCGTCAAATTATCTGGCAGTGCCACATGAATCAGAGGATGGCATCAAGTGACCTTCAAAAGGAATGGGAAACATTAAGTAGTGTGAAGTGCTCTGCTAGGACAGTTCATATCAGGCTCCTAGAAGCAGGACTGAAGACCCATAAAGCAAGGAAGCAGCCCTTCATTGATGAGAAACGTGAAAGAACCAGGCTGCAGTTTATTTTTTTTTATATATATATTATTCACAGAAGCAGACCCATAAACTGAGAAATGAGTGAAACAGAAAAGTTGTGCTGTGGTCTCTTAATATTTTTCAGAGCTGTATTTTAAGTAATTTAAGTAATCAAGATCTGAAACCACTGTACATTTACTTACATCTCTATATTATGCCTTATTGTTTAGGTTTGTTTTCATAGATGCATAGGCAAAAATTTGAGAAAATGAGTCTTAAAAGTACTTGTATGAAGAATATATTGGCTATTTTTAAATGCTTTCCAGCCGTTCATAGTGATTACCTTTAGCTGTTACTGTTAGTATTAAAGTGAAGATACATACAACTATTCTTACTGCAGAGCTTTTCATCACTTCTGGTCGACTGTGATTACACAAACATTTGTGGTAGAAAAAAAAGCGTGTGTACCTGTGTAAGAAATATGCTGATAAACAAGCCTTTAAAAAATGTCATTATCTAGACCAGGATTTCATAATGGTGGTGTTTGACAAGTCACCTCTAAGCTTTCATTTAATTAGTCTTGATTGAGCTGATGAATTAATGGATTCAAGCAGCATCAAAATTTATGCGTAGTTGAAGAGTATTTTGAAATGCACGTGAAAAGACACGTGCTAAAATAGGAATTCTCGTAACTGCGAGAGATAAAGGGGTAATATAATGTTTTGTTTCGACACAAAATAAATTATAGCTTGCAGCATTCATTACTTTCTTAATCAGTAATTATGCAAAGAAATGAGTGTGTACACGTCTTTCATAAATCACATTTACTTTATTCGATCATTTGTGAAACAAAAAGCAAATTAGTACTGAACATTAATTTAAATCTTTAAAGCTGTATTTGACTGCCCAAGGGCTGAGAACAACAGAGACCCAGCTGTAAAAAAAACATATATATATATACACTCACCTAAAGGATTATTAGGAACACCTGTTCAATTTGTCATTAATGCAATTATCTAATCAACCAATCACATGGCAGTTGCTTCAATGCATTTAGGGGTGTGGTCCTGGTCAAGACAATCTCCTGAACTCCAAACTGAATGTCAGAATGGGAAAGAAAGGTGATTTAAGCAATTTTGAGCGTGGCATGGTTGTTGGTGCCAGACGGGCCGGTCTGAGTATTTCACAATCTGCTCAGTTACTGGGATTTTCACGCACAACCATTTCTAGGGTTTACAAAGAATGGTGTGCAAAGGGAAAAACATCCAGTATGCGGCAGTCCTGTGGGCGAAAATGCCTTGTTGATGCTAGAGGTCAGAGGAGAATGGGCCGACTGATTCAAGCTGATAGAAGAGCAACTTTGACTGAAATAACCACTCGTTACAACCGAGGTATGCAGCAAAGCATTTGTGAAGCCACAACACGCACAACCTTGAGGCGGATGGGCTACAACAGCAGAAGACCCCACCGGGTACCATTCATCTCCACTACAAATAGGAAAAAGAGGCTACAATTTGCACGAGCTCACCAAAATTGGACAGTTGAAGACTGGAAAAATGTTGCCTGGTCTGATGAGTCTCGATTTCTGTTGAGACATTCAAATGGTAGAGTCAGAATTTGGCGTAAACAGAATGAGAACATGGATCCATCATGCCTTGTTACCACTGTGCAGGCTGGTGGTGGTGGTGTAATGGTGTGAGGGATGTTTTCTTGGCACACTTTAGGCCCCTTAGTGCCAATTGGGCATCGTTTAAATGCCACGGTCTACCTGAGCATTGTTTCTGACCATGTCCATCCCTTTATGACCACCATGTACCCATCCTCTGATGGCTACTTCCAGCAGGATAATGCACCATGTCACAAAGCTCAAATCATTTCAAATTGGTTTCTTGAACATGACAATGAGTTCACTGTACTAAAATGGCCCCCACAGTCACCAGATCTCAACCCAATAGAGCATCTTTGGGATGTGGTGGAACGGGAGCTTCGTGCCCTGGATGTGCATCCCACAAATCTCCATCAACTGCAAGATGCTATCCTATCAATATGGGCCAACATTTCTAAAGAATGCTTTCAGCACCTTGTTGAATCAATGCCACGTAGAATTAAGGCAGTTCTGAAGGCGAAAGGGGGTCAAACACCATATTAGTACAGTGTTCCTAATAATCCTTTAGGTGAGTGTATATATATATATATATATATATATATATATATATATTAATTATATATGTGAGTTATCAACAAGGCTAATATATTTCTAGTGTGAGGCCTCTGCAGTAGCATCCATTTTTATCATTTTCTCCCATGTTGAACAGCATTGGCATAATTAATTCATTAACATTTAAATTAACCTTCAGCTCTTTAGAGGTAATTCCCCTGAGCACCGTAATCTGTTCCCCACTTTTGCCAACCGCAGGCAAAATGTTCACCACAAAATCCAGATGAATGATTACCTCCTCGCTGCGACAGCCCGTACATCGCAGGAGATCTGAGCTCTGCACGAAAGGAGTGCGACCGTGATGCACCACGTAGTGTGTGTTTGCGTTGTAATTACTTTCATCTCCCTCGTTGGGTGTGTGAAGGTAATTAGAACTGATATCCAAGCTGCAGCTGATGCCTAATTAGTTCCGGAGATACTGATTGCAAATCAGAGTGCCTTGATTAAATGTTTCAGAAATTCGAAAAGATGGGTCTTGTTTGGAAAGCAGGTCATTCGAATAACCCTTGCTGTTACTTAGTGGTGTGACGTTCCACAAATGACAAGAGGGATCTTGTGCGATTGCGGTAGCCCAGAACCATCCACGGACAAGTGAGCATTTTGTGACTGGGAATGGTCATTTTCATCTAGAAGAGCCTTACGGTGTAGTCTTTGACTGAGATCATCCTTCCATCCATCCATCCATCCATCTATTGCTCCCTCCATCCATCTATCATCCATCCATTTTTAATACGACTTATTGACTGCACCAAGAAGCATATGGCAGAACAGACCCTGGAAGAGCTCCAGTCTGCTTCCGTAACTGCAGTGCATGTCGCATTATATGACACCGTCGCATCGCTCCCACAACAATGCAGCAGGTTGACGATTCCAGGTTGCTAAAGTGAGTGCTTTCAGCTCTACGTCACCTACCCCCCCCCCTCCCCCCCGAGGTTGCCCCCTGCCCTGAGCACCTCAGTACGGTTCAGATTTGAATGAACCCCCTTCAGTGACCTCCTCCATGGAGTAAACATGGATTTCATTTCCAGTCCCTCCCTCCTCCAAGGAGAATGCATGTCAGCCACACCAATATCTGCGGCAATGTCTCAAATGCGGCATTGCCCATGGAGACGTGGTGGCTGCCTTTGGGATTCATTTGGAATAGATCCTATTATTGTAAACCTTTTTTTACAAAAAGTGTGTTATTGCCTATTCGACCATGCATGCAGTTAATTAATTTAGGTCTGGAGAATGACTGAGTTGAGCAGTGAGTCGCAGATTGTGCTTAATGAGTTGAGCAGTCAGGTGATACGTTTGTTTGGGAATCAGCTTTGTGAAAATCCGTTTCTATTAGGAGAAGTGGTTTTGGTTCACCACCTTGGTGCCTAGAGAATACATAGGCCAGAAAGCATCTCTCTTCATTCCCTCATTCTCCTCATGTTCCAGGAGAACACCAGGCCCCCCCCCCCATCCGCAAATACACAACCCCTTCCTGATCATAGCGCATTGCACTTTGACCATCCAGCCAATAGAAAACTTATTTCCAGCATCTACTCTTCGACTTGAACTCATTCACTGAACATCTTTAGATACTCTTTGCACACTCAGAGTATATTATATAGCAGAACATGAAGGTAGTTCTGCACTTAGGTATAGTTACGTTGATTTCTGTTTGCTTGTGTTGATTTCTGTTTTTTGCATCATCTTTGCTCTCATGCTTTAGCATGTAGGTAGAAGTTACTCACAGGGAGTATGTCCTATGACCTCAGCAAATACTCTGGCTCAGCATAGAGGGCACCGGTACATATATACTCCGCAGAAGCTGAAATGCAGTACAGGGGCTCTTCCTCTTGCATCACCGCTGAATCTAAAGGTGAAATAATTCAGCACATTCCACCGTGGGCTCAAAATCTGTGACAATCTTAAGTCACTGTGACTTCAGGATATCATAAATGCCATCATTATAGTTCCGGCATTTAATCCAGTTTGGTCAGGGTTGAATATTGATGTCACTGAAGTAATCTCCTCAGGCAGCAGTTATACTTTAATGAGGCAAGTATTACAGTAATTTCAGTCTGCAATTTGTCACTTTTCTATAAAAACTACTACAGTTTAAACTGATCTCTAAAAAGCAATATTTTACCGCCAGAATGACTCTTCATAGCTGAATTCACACTTTCAGTTGATTTTTCTCTATGGATTTTCTATTTTAGTTCATTTATTAGAAGGCTTAAAAATACACCTTTCAGTAGTCATATTTCCACCAACATACATTTGTTTATTAAAAAGGAATCACCATTTCTTAGTTGACACTTATTTTCAAAGCATAATTGGACTTTTTCTCTGTATCCTGCCATGACCAGTTGACTGGACTATAGTCTGGGGATTAAAGTAAAGGTAAAAGCGACTTCAGTACTGAGTGATGAATGATGCTGAGGTTGAAAGAGGCTTCGGTCTCCTGCGGTTTGATTGTTGTCATAGGTCTACTGAATGCTTTTCTGAAATAGCAGGGTAACGCTCAAAGTCTAGGGGAGGGCTATTCAAACCACGGTCCTCCAGGGCAGAGCACTGCTGGTTTTCCAGCCTTCCTTTACCTGAGAGCCAGTTGTGAAGCCTCTGGCCAATTAGAGCCAGAAATTATTAAGCTACTGTAACTACCTAGGAGACTTGAAAACAAGGCCTGGATTTGGAATCGAGGGCCAGATTTGAATAGGGGGGTCTAGGGTAACGCTCAAAGTCTAGGGTAAAACTCAAAGTCTAGGTTCAGTGTTTTGGTTCTGTTAAGATTCCCTTCTTCCAGGAAAGTGGTCAGTGATTCTCAGCACAGTCATGAACAGAAATGTTCATTTTTGGCTCTGGTCATTTATTTAATATGCCCCTTGATCGTTAACAGGGGCATCCCCGGAAAAAAATGCGGAACCATCATCATCAAAGCCGAAGAACTTGGGAACTGCAGAGTAAGTATTTGCTTTGAGAGCTGACTACTCCACCTGATAGCAAAGTCTACTGCGCCGTTAACACACAGATGGTCACATGACATTCGTGATGTCACAGCCGGGAGCTTAGAGCACCTTAAAATCCGGCCTGCCGCTTTGAGTACCTGGCCATGGACGCAAACTTCTGTGCCTTATATACCTGCAAGGTAGGGGGAGAGCCGTGTTTACCTATTGGCATCCTCCAGCCCCTATGGTGTGGGAGAATGATCCAGAAGGGAGGCCTGAAGCCATGGGACTGCCAGACATGAGCCCCCTAATTCCCAACCATTTTGCTATGTAGTTGACACTACAACTGGGAGCAAGAATCTGATGAGCTCAGTTCACCTGTGAAAAAATCAGCAGGGTTCATATAAAGCTATCAAGCATTTTTCTTATTTTAATTATATATGTTCACTACAAGTCAGAGTTATAAAGACGAACAGCCCCTGATGTTTGAAATGAGGATTTTTGTATGTTTTCTGGTTCCAGGAATCCGTAATGATGCAGTTTTGTGGCAACAGACTAGACAAGAAGGACTTCTTCGGGAAATCCGATCCATTCCTGGTCTTCTACCGCAGCAATGAAGACGGCACGTGAGCAGCCCATTATCTCACACGATGGCGAGCGAGCCGGCGCTTCTCGCGGCCTTCCTGTAACCTTGGAGAAATTGCTTTTCATTGAATCCCTCCAGTGAAATAGCCCTGTGGAGTTACAGACACCTGGCCTCTTCTCAGATTGATGACAGAGGTGACCCCCCCAAATGCCCCCAGGCTGTGTTCGCCTGCTTTTTTTGCTAAACAATACAGCACATCCACCTCCATTAATAACAGACAGACAATAATAATATATTCATAGATTTTGATCTCAGCCCATGATCACTTCTGCACTCGCTTTTGTTATTATCTAAATGAGATTTTTTCTCTTTTTTTCTTACCAGATCCCACGTTTCTTTACAGTTGGGACAAATGGTTATTCGCCGTCGAGAAATTAGCTTTTTAAATCTTTGGGGCTAACGACGTCAGGCCGAAGAAGCCTTTTGCCTTTCACATCCGCTTGAATCTAAAAGACGTAAAAGGTTTTAGGCACAATAGCTCAGAAAAACCTTTAATGTTTGATTATCTTCTCAGTGCTGGAAGATTTGACCTTTAGATTGGGGGAAGATTTGCTCCCTGAATGGGATGCACCAGGAGACGAGACACAATGCATTATTCACTTTAGAAAAGCAGATTTTGTGCAATTATTGATAGCAGGAGACAGTTTTAAGCATCTAGAAGAACTGGAGCGAAGATAAAACATGTTAATGTATTATTAAAGTGGAGTGCATTTGTCGTCTTGTGTAATGTCAGGCTCATACTGGACCTTCTTTTGCACGAGCTGGTGAAGGAGATGCTGGATCAAATGAGACGAAAGATTAAATGTTAATTGTTTATTCTCTTGCCTGAAGTGTTCACAGTCCCCCTCTCTGGTTTTTGCATCTCATAACTAGAGATGAAATTACTCGCACAACTCAGAAAACTTTTTAATGGTGTTAAAGTTCCCTGTGTGTAATTATGTGGTGTGCTGACCTTACTAATAGCATTTACTGTACCCTAAAGACAACAGGACCTTATAAGCAGTGTGGCGGACTCTGCTAAAAGCCACACTAATTCGGAAATAATTACTCTACAGGTTTTAACTTTTATGCAGTGAGATGCTTGCAGGTTATGCAGGAAAAATCTAGCTGGTGAAATTAAGGATGTTCACATTTTAATTTTCAGTTTAGATTGGATTAGATGGTCCCAGAAGGAAATTAATTCTAACTTCCATGTTTTCTTGTCAGGTTTACAATTTGCCACAAGACAGAAGTGGTAAAGAACACCTTAGACCCTGTCTGGCAGGCCTTTAAGATCCCAGTGAGGGCTCTCTGTAATGGGGACTATGACAGGTAAGGAACAAGGGGTTGTGCTGGGCAATCGCTGCTCTGGGACGCTCCGTGGCACGATCCACAGGACTCTGCCTTAAGGCTCTGCCTTTCATTAGAGGTGTGCAGGGAGCGAAAGCACCAAGTGTTTAATGTCCGCATGAAGCTGGAAATTGGAGATAACGGCAGAACAGACACACAGGCAAGACGGGGAGCTGTGGGGAGGAGGCACTGGCGCGGCCAGTTAAGCCATGGCTTCATCCGATCACCAGATTTATTCCTCATGTTATTTTTTTGTTACAAGCATAAATTAAATGCATCGGTAAAGTATTATATGATGCAATGCTTATATAAATCAATTTTCCAAATTTTTTTGCTTAAAGAAAATTAATTTTAGAATATGTC
The DNA here is from genome assembly GCF_048594095.1 of Paramormyrops kingsleyae. Classification (NCBI taxonomy): domain Eukaryota; kingdom Metazoa; phylum Chordata; class Actinopteri; order Osteoglossiformes; family Mormyridae; genus Paramormyrops; species Paramormyrops kingsleyae. The sequence goes on from NC_132799.1 coordinate 32,253,795, forward strand.
ATCTCTTTCTTTTGAATAAAGATGTAGTGCATCTGTCAATGTATCATAAATAAAATACACGGAACCGAGAGTGCTGTATTTCAGACCACAGTCATCTTTATCCAGCAAAAGTAATAAGCATTCAGAACAATGGTATCAATGCACACTAGACAAGTTACGCCAGAATAAAGGAGGGGAAAACAAGACTTTGCTTAATTAAAATAGTCCCATATACTTAAAGACAAAATGATCCGTATTCACGGCTTGAGTACTGCCCTTGTAATGTACAGGCAGACCCAGTGGTTTTCACAGCCCCTTGCTGAGCTCCGTGGGGGTATCCTGCCCTGTCTGTAGGGGGTCCTTGTCAGCCAGTCTCACCAAGCTGGGGTGATAACCACTCCCAGCCAGGGTGCTATGTTTGTTACACACCTACGGAGTAGGTACCAGCCAGTAAAAATGGAAAAATGGGCCGGTTTGGAATATTTTAATTTGATCCAAGAAAAGACACAAAGCTTTAAGTCATTATCTTTAACAGTTTTTGAGATACGGCTATTGGGATACCCCCTGATATGGTTATTGGGGTACCCCCTGATATGGTTATTGGGATACCCCCTGATACGGTTATTGGGATACCCCCTGATACGGTTATTGGGGTACCCTTTGATATGGCTATTGGGATACCCCCTGATATGGCTATTGGGATTCCCCTGACCTGATGAGTGGGGGCCTCACTTTCAATTCCATTGGGTTTCACTTTGCATCTTATGAAAACTTTGTTTTTCAAACTTTATTTTGGTACTGGGCTTAGTGGGGTTTTTATTGGCTTCTATGAGAAAACTGAGGATGAAATTGACCAATATTTTTGGTGGAACCGTTGGAATCTTAACTTTAATTTCAGCGTATTTTTTTTAACAAAAATAATGACAAGGCATAGGTTAGCAAAAAGAAAAATTATTTAAATGTGACATTTCCTCCTGAGAAATTAATCTGAATCATTTTGGTCCAGATTTTTCCTCCAGTCAATGTGCTTAGCTGCCGGCCGGTACCTAACTGAGAGTCTCTTTGTACAAGAGCTCATTTCAGGCTTCTTCTGTAAAAATCCTGGTGTCAGTGCCCCAGAAATTGACTCCTAGCCAATTAATGAAATTAAAGATAATTTAATGAGGTTTCAATGGGCTGGTTGCAGGCGGTGAGGAGGGCCATCACAACTCAATTATGCCTGCAAAAGCTGAGTGCTTTGATCTGCGTTCAAGTGGAGAGTGGGTGAGGCGACACTTACCGTGTAAATGATAGAAGTTCCCTCCCTCCTGCAGGAACAGAGGAATTAGATCTTAGCTCATTGGCAACATGCCTTGACCCGGTACTGAACTAGTGGTTTAGAAGATGGATTGATAGATGCATTGGCATATGAATCTTAGATGAAGTGATCCATCTGAGCTTTCTCCAGATGGGCGCACTCACAAAACAAGGCGAAAAGCTTCTCAGATACATGTGACCACTGGGTAGCCAAAGCGGCCAGCTCAGACCAACTCTGCCTAAGCGTGCCATAGGTGTTTTCATACTTAATGTCTATAAGCAGCTGAAAGCATGAAAGCTGATACATTTTTGCTTATTTTATTCCCAAACAGAGCTATCAAGATCGAGGTGTACGACTGGGACCGTGATGGCAGGTGAGAAGCTCATTATCCATGATGGCCTTGACGTGCAGCTCAATGCAAAGCTGTTAGGAAGCACTCGCTAGCGCAGACGCGGCTATTCCGCAGATGCTATCGGCAGGCTCCATACATTCTTGGCTGCCAGTGAAATTTAAACTCTCTGTATTGACAGGATAGGCCTGTTCGTTTTGTTTTTAAACTGTACTCTATTGTGTGCATATGCTTTAGTGTCAGTCACTTTTCACATTGTTCATCCTAGTAAGAATGGCGTCTGGAATGTCTGTCTCCTCAGTCATGACTTCATTGGAGAGTTCAGCACCAGTTACAGGGAGCTCTCCAGTGGCCAGTCCCAGTTCAACGTGTACGAGGTGAGAGGCCAGACCAGCTGAGACCTCAGGAACACACACAGACAGACACAGACACAGACACACACAGACAGACACAGACACAGACAGACACACACACACAGACAGACAGACACAGACAGACACACACAGACAGACACAGACACACACAGACAGACACAGACAGACACACACAGACAGACACAGACAGACAGACACAGACACACACAGACAGACACAGACACAGACAGACAGACACAGACACAGACACAGACAGACACACACACACACTTAAATCCATTCACACGCACATCCACTCACGCACAGAGGCACAGAACTGATCCCTTAGGGGGAGAATCACTTGCAAGCTGGTTGACTCAGAGAATGAAGTGAAATCTTGTCTGCAGAATGTTCTCCCCAAGGAAAGACAAGCTAGTAGATATTAATTAGAACACAGTGTTGAGAGAAGGTGATGATTTCAGCAACTTATGTTTAATGAGATGTAGTGATTGCATTCTGTCACAAAAATGCTAGTGCTGTACGATCGCATATCTGCTGTGTTTTTCTTTTCACTTTTCCATGCATTACCTGTCAGCAGCTGAGTGGTGCTGTTGCTGACAGACTCCTGATCTGTGTACTCAGCTGTCGCACTAATTTGCACACTCACAGAATCACAGGCCCGCAGGGGGACTAAAGGCGTCCCGTCGTGCTGTGCACGGAGTGCTTCTCTCGCTCCCACACCCCCTCGCCTGTTGCTCAGTGGAACTGACATTCAGCGTTTTCACAGACTCTCGCATGAGGGGACTATACTAGGCGTCGCACCAGCTTTAACTGTTTAAGAGAGGTGGGTCGATGGGTTTTATAAATAAGACGCAAGGTAAGGGGTACTCATATTTACTCTTTCCTGGAATTATTTATACTCATATATCCATTTTCTGAAACCCCTTATCCAATTCAGGGTGGCAGGGGGTCTGGAGCCTATCCCAGAGGCTATAGGTGCAAGGCAGGGAACAACCCAAGATGGGGCACCAACCCACCGCAGGGCACACTCACACACCATTCAGTCACACAGGCACACCTACGGGCATGTTTTTTACTGTGGGGGTGAAACCAGAGCACCCAGAAGAAACCCCACGATGACAGGGGGAGAACATGCAAACTCCACGCACATGGAATCCTGGCGGTGATGTGAACCCAGGTCCCAGGCCACAGTGCGAACCACGGCACCCCCGTACTGCCCCACGTGATTAGACTCAGCAGAACATTTTTGTTTTGGTTGCTCCACCTCCTGAATGTTCACAGAAGAACCCCATTTCTGGCTTGCGATCTACTGAATCACACCTGGCTCCCGGGCCAAGATCGTTGACTTCCCGTTGGGAAGTCGATGACTTGGAAATAGAGTTTAAGATGTGCTGAGAATGAAATAGGAGGTTTTAAGTTCCCTGGCTATGGATCCGGCTGACTTTCCTTCCTACAGACTGCTTACAACAGTCTACAATCAGCCTGTGTGTGAGGGGTGGGGCACAGGGGCAGCCTGTGTGTGAGGGATGGGGCACAGGGCAGCCTGTGTGTGAGGGGTGGGGCACAGGGCAGCCTGTGTGTGAGGGATGGGACACAGGGGCAGCCTGTGTGTGAGGGATGGGGCACAGGGGCAGCCTGTGTGTGAGGGATGGGGCACAGGGGCAGCCTGTGTGTGAGGGATGGGGCACAGAGCAGCCTGTGTGTGAGGGGTGGGGCACAGGGCAGCCTGTGTGTGAGGGGTGGGGCACAGGGCAGCCTGTGTGTGAGGGGTGGGGCACAGGGGCAACCTGTGTGTGAGGGATGGGGCACAGGGGCAGCCTGTGTGTGAGGGGTGGGGCACAGGGGCAGCCTGTGTGTGAGGGGTGGGGCACAGAGCAGCCTGTGTGTGAGGGGTGGGGCACAGGGCAGCCTGTGTGTGAGGGGTGGGGCACAGGGCAGCTTACTCACTCTCGCTCTCTTTTTCACTCTCTTACACGCAGCATCGTGCAGCACTCACACAATCACACTCAGAGAATCTGCTTTTAGTGACAATGGTGGGGAGAACTAAACGTTCAAAAGTGTGGTAACGTTTCACTGGAGTCGATGCTGACTTTCTAACAAGTCTTCTGCATGTATGGTCGGAAACACAAGCAATCTGTCAAAACATCTAGCAAAAGTCCACACGCATACGGAGAAACTCAGGGTTTGACTGCCCAGCTCGTAGTTTATCTGTCGCTGCCCCAGGTATGTTTTCTATGCTAGCGGTCTGGAGCCCACAGATGCAGTTCACTAAATTATACAAATGTGGGTTAATGAGTAAAAGTAACTAACAGCCAGCTGATCGTTATGGGTACATTCATAAAGTCAATCTGAAATCAGAGCATCATATGTCATTCATAAAGTCAATCTGAAATGGTCTTAATTTGTTTTTTTTCTCAGTAAATAAAATATACTAATAAGAGTACCGTTAAAGCACTGGATCGATAAGCAGTATCAGTAAGAGTAGTGGTACCATTAAAATCTTAATGACACCCACCTCTAACTGTAATCCATGTGCTTTCCATTTGGATGATACAACATTGTGGCAACTGGCTATTTTTCGCATCCGATTTGGCCACGTGAGCCAGAGTCATTAACCAGTGCTGCTTCCACAGGTGCTGAACCCAAAGAAGAAAGAGAGGAAGAAAAAATACCAGAACTCGGGAACAGTGAGTCACTCGAGTCACCCCGCCGACAGAGTCACAATCACAGGCCCTCAACCCCGAGTCAGGCTGCTATGTGTTTATTTATGTGTTAAGTAGGCAGATGGACACTCAGAAACTCAACAGGCATTTCATGCTCGATGAGTGGCTTGGTGTGTGTGTGTGTGTGTGTGTGTGTGTTTCAGGTATACTTTACATTGTAGGGACCAAATGTCTCCACGATGTGTTAAAAACCTGTTATTTTGATGTTATTCAGGTCCCCACAAAGATCTGTAAACGCAATCAAAAAACTAAAAATGCCAAAAGTCTTGTATTTTGTTTGGTTTCTTATGGTTACGGTTAGGGCTGGGTAGGGTTAAGGTTGTTGTTGTTGGGATTAGAGTTTTGCCCATAGAAATGAATGAACAGTCTCAACAAAGATATGAGTGCAGGTCTCTGTGTGTGTGTATTTATTTTTTGTACCTTTTTTGTTAGTATTTTGAGAAATATAGTGTTAGTTAAGAATCATACATTAAAATGAAAGGTCATATAAAACATTCACAACATTCAAGATGTAAACACAGGCGTGTTACTTCTGCTGGACTTTGCTTCCGGACAGGAGGCGCCGGGCTGCGGTTCCAGCGCTTCCCCACATTTCCACTGCTAATGCTTATTCACATTTAATCGTTTTTCAGCTGGGTGTTCCACATGCAAAACCGTTTTTGAGAAACGTGACGTGAATGAATCTGAAACAGGTGATCCAGAAATGCACCTTCCTAGGGGCCTGTTAAAAACTCCCCAGACAAAGACCTTCACCATTGTAATTCCACATTATTATCCCAACAGGTGACCCTGCTGTCATTTCTTGTCAATATTGATGTCACTTTCCTGGACTACATCAAAGGCGGGTAAGTTAAAAAAAAACCTGTACCCGTCTCCGCAGTCAGCTTGAAGCCTCAAACAATGCTGCATGCTAATTTAATTACTTAGGCGATATTTGGCCCAGCTGAACCATACTCAGCTGCGGTGCTGCTGTTGGTAATTAACGTATGCTCTAGTGTGCCTGAAATAAGGTAGAATGTTATTAGTTCCCCCTCGTGTGAAGCTGACAGCTCTGCTGAACTGATTTGAGACCTGCGGCAGGCTTGTCTTGATGTACGGCTGATAATTATCACGCCGAACCAATGAGCTCTGCAGGATGACTCCCACTCATCTGTAAGTTGGGTTTCACAATAGGCTCAGTCAAGCGGAGCGGGCTGCCATGCCTGCATTTTGACTGCTTTTCATTAAGACGGGAAGAAAATTGTCTTCTTCTTAAAATAGTCAGCCGGGTGGGCGAGAGTTTGACGCACAGTGGAACGGCGGTGAAGCGAGCCGCAATCTCCCTCAGAAGCGAGGTGCGAGATGGCGGCATTTTCCCGTTTACGTCTGCATGGCCCCGTTGTCTCCCGCTGGGCATCAGTCGCTCGTCAGTCGCATTAGAAGTAGTGAGCCCTGGAAAATGAAGCTGACTTAATTGGTCTGGGTGCAGGGAACAGTTTAACTCCCACTGGAGCGTCCGTTGACGAACTGTCAGGCGGAGGAGAGGAGCCGCCTCCCGCTAGAACTGCCAAGGGCGGTCGGACCTGTGTGTGACAGCGGCGACTCAGGGGAGCGGAGTGTCCAGGCTCTGGTAGCTACGGGGAACGTGTAAGAATACAAAAAGAGTGCACTGCTTCTGTGGGTTGAAGTCATCAGTAGATACACAGGGTACCAATATGCTGTGGTTGTTTATGACTAATGTCTGATGGCATAACCTTGCTCACTGGCCGTGCTGAAGAAACAGTACTTGAAATGGGCCAGTACTCACCTGGATGCAGTACTGGGACTGACTTCTTTTTTTTCTCTTCTGAGTACTGGGGATGCTTCTTGTGTTTAGGCACCTCACAAGGGAGGTACTGGCACACTGTTTCGTCCCACCTTGTAAAACCGTGCATTGTTTCGTTTGATCGACTATGCAGATGTCAGGACTGTGCTGAATGACTCCCTAGAAACGTGCGCAGTGATGTTCATGGGATTAATGGCGATTTCAGATCACACGGTAGGCGGTCATAGCTCTTAATCTTACGCGGGACATGAGTTTAACAGCGTTTGTCCTTCATGCCGGCCTGCTTTCTCACCCGGCAAATGGAATACGTAACCCCAAACCATAAATCACTCTGTTCTCTAGATATTCTTCTAAGTTTGTCTATTGCGTGTGGATTCCACTTTTGAGTCAGAGCAAAGGCACTATGAAGCACTTAGCTTGCAAGGACAAGCCCCTGAAATGGAGACACCTGGAATACATTATTAGTAAAGAAGCAGAATAAGTCTGGAAAGATTTGATGTACTGTAGATATATAGTACATCAGGGGCAGGCATCCCTGGTCCTGGGGAGCCAGTGTCCTGCAGGTTTTCCATCCTACCTGATTTCTGATGACTTACACTTGACCTCAGGTAGATAATAATTCATTAGTTAGGATAGAAAATCTGATGGATACTGCCAGTCAGGATCAGGTTTGTCTACCCCTGCAGTACAGACTCTCCCTGGGTTACGAAGGGGTTACGTTCCGATAAACCAGTCGTAAGGCTAAAATATCGTAAGGCAAAAATGCATTTTAATACAGTATACCTAACCTAACAAACACCATAGCCTAGCCTACCTCAAACATGCTTAGAACACTTACATTAGCCTACAGTTGGGAAAATTCATTAACACAAAGCCTATTTAATAATAGAGTGTTGAATATCTCATGTAATTTATTGAATAATGAACTGAGAGTGAAAAACTTTGACCCATCGAGTCGAGATATTTGAAATATTGTAAAATGGACCATCTTAAGCCGGGGAGTGTCTCTACATGTTTTACTCGTTATGGAACACAGAGTGTCTGTGTTTTTGCTGAATAGCTTATAAAACAAAAAGTGTCGCATGAAGCCACCAGCCAGACCCTCGGTACTTGGGTTTGCTTTGGGATCTCTGCCTCTGTTTCTTATGGATCTACTGCAGTTTTATTGAGGGGTGTTTAATGGTATATTGAAAAGCAAAAACCAAAATAAGTTAACTCAGCTCTCATCCAAAGCTAGTCAATGGGTGCCATTCAGACTCAGTCGTAAAAAAAAAAAAAACTCTAAATATTTTATCTGTCACAGAACAGAAGGTAGTCAAATGAATTTGCTGATTTACATTTAGCCAGAGGCTTAGGTCTGTGAAATTTGAAAGGGATTGTTGTTATTCTGGTCAGTCAGATCAGCAGGTATGTCCCATCTTGATTCTTCCTGCCTTTGAAGGTTTCTGGCATCAGGCATGACCAGTCCTGCTTTGAGAGCAGTAGGAGTGTTCAGTGGACAGGTTCTGGAAAAGGAAGCACTGTCTCTGTAGTTTCACCTCATCATATAGATCAGGGGTGTCAAACTCCAGTCCTGGGGGGCCGGAGTCCTGTGTAGATTTGCTCTTTCCCTGTTCCATCACAAATGATTCAGTTCAAGAACTGTGTGGTAATTAGCACAAGGAGGTGCAAGGAGTTGAATCAGGTGTGTTAAATGAGGTGAAACCCAAAAAGGTGTAGGGCTCCGGCCCTCCAGGACTGGAGTTTGACACCCCTGATATAGATCAATGAAGAATCTCTGCGAGATATGACTCATCATACCTCATTAGGGAAAGCTGTATGTGTCTTCAGAAAATCTGTTTCACACTCATTATATTATTTGTGTTTCTGACCATACCTGTTGTGCTACTCGCCATTGAAAATGCATTTAAAACACAGCTCCCATTCTGTGAAATTTAATGGAATTTATAAGCCTTCTATTGAAATATAACAAAACAACACAATTTAATCCATTTAATCCTAATAACTCTGTTGGAGGACTATACACTTCTTTGTGACTCACCATTTCTGTACAAGCAGCTCTACAGAGGTTCCGTGGGATAAGGTTAATTGTTTCATAAGACGAGACTTTCCAGGTCTATTTTGAGCGAAATATTTGAGTTACTGACATCCCACACAGGCATGGTAGCTGGCTGATTTCAGCAGATGTGTCAGACTGGTGGAGTTCCCAGACTCCGAGTCCCTTGGGGCACTGCGTTACCTTCAATCCCAGCTTCGCTGAACCCCCACCGACCAAAATTACAACCATTATAATTGAGACAGGAGTTGCAGGTGAGGGTTCTGAGCAAACTGCACTACCTGTAGAAGAGGTGAGGTGGGAAAAAGCACGGCATGCTTCCTCCGCCTCTTCTTCCGAACAATCACTGAGATGCTCTGTCGCCTTATCCGGCAGCTATGAGCCATGCATTCACATCTGTTTCATCCACAGCCATCTCCATGCAATGATGTTTCAGCTGTGTTAAGCTCTTGTTCCCTCCTCGGTGCTGAAATAGGACGTGTCTGGTTGCTCTTGAACATGTTGGCCAAGCACCGTCTTCAGTGATCCTTACCTACTGCTGTGGAACCTCACTCCAGGATGAATGCTACTTAGACAGCCGTGGTCTGAGCAGCTCGGCGAGTAGCACCGTTGTCCCTTCCGTTGCCAGGTTACAACCAGATGCAGCTCTCTGTGAGTTTTCCAGGGTCCCCCTGTGCTCTTGTGGGATTTCCTTCCATTGCTCATTGACATGCAGATCAGCTGCTTGGGTCATTATCTCACAGTTAGACCGTGCGTGAACATTTGCCAGTAGAAGGGATTCCCTGTGCCTTCTGGGAACGGCTCCAGATCACCTTGACTCTGGTTGCGTAAGTAGTTCTTAAAAGCAGATGGATAGCTGATAATGGTGCATGCTGTGGATTTTGGAAAAACATGATCCTGGAAGGCGATGAGCGATGCCACTGTCCCCTGTCCCACTCGTCCCACTTTTTCGTTCTCTGATGCGTTGCTTTTCCTCTCTCTCCCTCTTTTGTTATCCGGGTCCGTTTCCTGTCTGAGCCGTGGCAATAACTCTCCTCTTGCAAATGGCGACATCTTCCTGTTTCAGCCTTGTGTTGCTGTGTGTTAGTGCATAGATTACTGCTGACCCGTCTACATCAATCACTGCCGGCTTGTGTATCGCCAGGGCCGCTGAAAGCTCGTGGGAAAAATATATGTGTCAGACTCTTACTGCCATGCTTCTAAGACATTCATCTTGGGATGATGATACCACATATTCTTTTTGGAAATATGGATCTCAAAGTGAATGTTATCTTGGCTCCAATATTATTGTTACAGCCCTTTCAGGCACGAGGGACGTCACTGTCTGTGAAGCCGCTGACAGCAGCGTATCGCTTCTCGTAGATGCATCATATATTACAGTATGTCAGTGTTATTTATTGTTTTTCTCAGAACCCAGATCAACTTCACAGTGGCGATTGATTTCACGGCGTCAAATGGTGAGTGCAGTGAACTCGTAGTGTAACTAACGAATATGCAACGTAGATTATTTAAATATATGCAAATGGATGCTTAAGTACTATCCAGTGAGTCCCTTACTATGAAGAAAACCAACTAAAAACAACAATAATTATTTTCTAGGCAATCTGGTGTCATATATTGTATAATTGGCTATAACTCCGGAAGAAATACCAGGGAGAATGGTTTATGCAGTAGGTAATGATGTCTGTTATTTTGAGTATTTTACTTTCCTTATTTTACTTTTAATGCTAAAATAATAGTCCTTGAATGGTTGTGTGGCTTCAAAGTCTGAGAATGAAAACAATATTACATCTGTGACTCACGACGGGAGGAAAACAAAGCTCAGAGTGGTCCTCGGAGAGCTAACCCAGACTCTGTTTGTTATATTTAATATTGGATTGGGTTTCTTGGGGTCAGTAAAGAGTCGGTTCTGTGGATCTTTTGCAGGTAACCCGGCCCAGCCCACTTCCCTTCACTACATGAGTCCATACCAGCTGAACGCCTACGGCATGGCGCTGAAGGCCGTGGGTGAGATCATCCAGGACTACGACAGCGACAAGATGTTCCCGGCTCTAGGTTTCGGCGCGAAGCTGCCCCCCGACGGCAGGGTCTCACACGAGTTTGCACTGGTGAGTCTCGGGCCTTGTTTGCGCTCCTCTAGGCCAGCGTCTCTCAGCCCAGTAATCGGGGGCTCCCCACTTTTACTCCCTCCCAGTAACCAAAGCCCAGGGCATAGAAGTGCTGGGAGTTGGGAGGGAGTAAACATGTGGACTATCTGGGGGTCCCCCAGAACTGGGTAGAGAAAACCCAGCTCAAAGCCAGGGGTTTCCAACCTATCTTCAGGCAGGGACCCCAAAAGAAAACAGACCAGAGTTAGGGACCCCCTACCACCAATAAGAGTTCACATTAGAAACTGAAAACTAGTAATATTTCTGGAGGTCGTAAACCAAAGGTTGAAAACCCCTTCTCTAGGCCAGATTGCACATGTCCTGTTCACGTACACTTACATATCCTGTACCCAGAATCCTCCAGGCTATCCCTGCAATACCCTGTTCTGTGACCTTATTGGTACAGTTTAGTCCAGATGTTTAACCCGAGGTTGCTGTGTTTACATCCAGTCATTGATGACAAACAGCCAGCAGGCCAAAGGCTGCGAAGATACAGATGTGCTAATTTGAGCATCAACAATTAAATAAGATACTCCAGTGACTTCAAATGAGTCAGAGGAGCAGGAATAACTGCGTAAATGATACTTTTTTTCCCCTTTGGCAAAATAGTTTAGAATTATTTGGATTTTGTTTAGGTGTTGATTATTTTTTTCCTTAATGGCTTGGAAGTTTGAATTTGAAATTTGTTTAATATTTTTTTTTTTAGCAATTCTTACAGAATGTTTCACTTTTCCTCAGTGTATTTCAGTGAAGGCTGGAATGTAAACTGGTGTCAGTATTTCACAAGGTAAAGAGAATTGAGGTGTAAACTAACAAACAAATTCTTTGTTACTGCAGTTATGTAGGTTTTTTTTCCAGGTTGAGGGTTTACTTGAGTATTTTAAGTTGTTGTCAAATAATGACTTTTTAAGATGTATTCTGCATGACCATCATTACTTACCCAATTTAAATAAATACTATTACACCTGCACGATTCTGGGTAAAATATGAATCTTGATTTTTTTTTATAACCAAGATTGTTTACTTTTACTCGAGTCTTATTTTACTAGGTGACTATTACGTTTGCTCGAGTAACATTTTGGCGTGGTATCTGTCATAGCACCACAGACCTGCTCTGTTGTGGAAACGCAGGTGGAAAATGAACCCTCCATAGACAATGCGAGCCAATAAACTTCCCTGCTACCTCTCATTGTAAATCAGAGTAACGTGGCTCTTTATCTTCAGCTGTCTCAAACCTGCATTTTGACTGCCCTTATTACCTGTGCCGTTCTTTGTTATTGTGTAATCACTCCTTCTCATATTGCGGCCCTCGTAGCCCCTGCCTCTCACCTGAGGACAGATATAAATGACATCATGGACAGCGAATAGCACGCCACGTCCTTAACTGATGATATACCCAAACCCATCTGCATTTTGCATGCCGATCTTGGTACCTCTCAAGGAAATTACAAAAAGCCTCTGGGACGACTTGTCAAAGGCATTTACACCTGGGATTGCTTCATCCAAGCAGCTAATTACTGTCAGGATATGTTTTGATGAAAACGGCTTGATTACACACTTTATGGAACCCAGTGATAGGACCATTGTTGCACGTGTGACTGATCTGTGCGGCATTTGGGTTTGGAGGGTCCTCGGTCGCAGGGGGGGGCGCTGCGGTTCGTAGATGAGCACGAACAAAGGAAACTGTTAACCTGAGCGTGTGATGAAAAATCACCTTCACTTCTCTGCAGAATGGAAATCCGCAGAACCCCTACTGCCATGGGGTTGACGGCGTGATGGAGGCGTATTACCAGAGCCTCAAATCTGTGCACCTGTACGGTCCCACCAACTTCTCCCCCGTCATCAACCATGTGGCCAGGTAAGCTCCAGAAATGCCTACACCCCCAGAAACACACGCACAAGGTCTGGCATTAAACCAGCACAAGGTGCTTAAACTGTGGTTTAAACTGAATTGCCACCTAGCATTATAACTCCTGATTTCAAACTTCTGGCAGGTTGAATGTGAACATTAAGCCATCACACCAGCATGCTCGATGCCAATCTACGTGTACAGCCCATGATGTGCACTAGTCAAACAAAAAGGCAAATTACTCAATTAGCATAAAAGATAGCACAAATTTGCATAAATTTTTAGATGTACATCTACGAACTAAAAATACAGCTTAGAACAGCTGTGATGTATGCTAATGCTTTTGATATCCATCTTGCATGAAACGAAGCTGTTGCTAGTTTGCAGACTTTAACAAGGGGGCAGGTTATGCTGACCGGAGTCACCGCCATTAATACCAATCAGCCATCTCCTGGGTGTCATTGCTGTCATACCACCCCCCCTCTAATCTAATTCCCCTCTAATCCTCTCTTCCATGCCTCTCTGCGTTTGCTTCACACCCACAGAGTTCAATATCTTCTCCACTAGCCTCTAAGTGGCATAATTTCATTACCGCTCAGTGCGGTTGTTTTGCTTCTCGCTGAAGTCCGACATCCACGATGCTCCAGAAACGGTCTCTCGGTGTAGCCTATAGGCACAGGGTAGGCCCGGCTCTGCGCTTGAATTATCCAGCACCTTAAGAACAAGGCACAGAGACTTTGAAAAGTAAGAATGTTTAATAGCAGCATTGGGCATTTAGGCAGTGTGTTCTAGGCAGATTAAATTCTAGGATAGACTTATACTTTCATGAGGTGTCTATAGTGTTCAGTTTTCTTATGCACCTCCTCAGAAACCATCTCACTGCTAAGATCACATGTCATTCTTACATTCTGGGAAGTGCACTCATAATTGAAAGATTGCGGGTTTTAATCCCCGACCAGCAAGGTACCACCCCCAAGCACTGCTCCCCGGGCGCTGAATTAGCTGTCCCCTGCTATGTCACATATGGATTAAATGCAGAGGACACATTTTGTTGTTGTTGTGTACTGTGTGCTGTGATGTGTCAACAATAACAATCACTAAATTCAAGATGTTCATCATTTTACGCCTTTCACTGTTTACAACTACCTTCATTTACATTAAGCTGTAGATAGAATACTGTGCAAAAGTCTTAGGCAGCCAAAGAATATAATGTCTAAATGGCTGTTATGCCTGTCAAAGTGTGTCAAAGTGTGTCAATGAGGCCATTTTAGAACCTCTGCTAAAATCACTACAGTATTCACAGCAACTATTCAGTAAGCCCATGTATTTTTTTTCACTTAACCACTAGCATACCTCGTGCAGCTAATCAATATTGGCTTTTTTCCAACTAAGTTAATTAATTAATTAATTGAGCTAGCGGTGACATTTAATAAATACTTGTAATAGCTGAGGTGCCCTAGAAGAGAGGTTTGTGAACTGGGTTTCATCTAACCATCCAACAAGATGTCAGTAACTTTTTGGAGAATTTTTATTGTGTTACTCTTGATCTGCATGCGTTCTAATGTTTAATTGTGTTTTTTGTTCTGAGCAATAGTGCACTTACTACCCAGATAAATAGCTTTAAACATTTCTTGAGACTCACACACAGTACTGCACCTGTCCCTGCTATGCCTCTTGCCTTTATGATGTGCAAAGAATGCAGTATGAGACCAGCAGATCTCCTATGACCCCTGAAGTACCTGTACTGTGTTGGTCCACTTTCATCCAAACCCAGATACGCATCATCAGTGAAGGACGGCTCACAGTACTTTGTCCTCCTCATCATCACTGACGGAGTCATCTCAGACATGGCCCAGACCAAGGAGTCTATCGTCAACGTAAGGACCCTCAATTTCCAATGAATGAGTGGGATTTCCAGTTGCTGACACGTTGACCTTATATACGTTTTATTGTATGGGGCTACTGTTGTTGTACTTTTGTCGGAAATCCTTCATTTGAGACGCTCTGGTAAATATCCAACTTAACACATGATAATCAGTGTAATTAAGGGTGTTTGCTGGAATGCAGAGGGATTCCCGGGCGTTAACTTTGCCCTGAAACATCGAGAGCAGCATGTGCCCCTACGAGACAAGCGGCAAACCTCCGCAGTACAGTATCATCTCGATTTAGATGATGTCCGTGCTTGTAGCTACAGAAAAGAGGTGAACACGCCCACCTAGGATCGCTGCAGTAATGCTTCAGCTACGAACCACAAGGGGATTGATAACTCAACGGACTGGAAAAAAGATCCATCTCAAATCTCATTTCAGGGTTCTTGGTTGAAGTTCAGTGTCTTCTGTTATACATACAGATACAAACAGGTCTAAGAGTCATGAAAAGCAGCAGCTCTGGGAGTGAGGATTTGCTAATAGCAGAATTCATTAAACTTTTTTCTACCCCTGTCCTTAGGCCTCCTGCCTGCCAATGTCGATTATTATTGTGGGTGTTGGGCCTGCAGAATTTGATGGTAAGGTAGCATGCAAAACGTATAGTCCATTCCTCTTTCTTCACAGTGTCTTCTCTGCTGCCAGTCAATAAATTCCTCCAGCTCACTGACTATCCCTCTTTCTCCTATTTTCATTGTTTGGCTTTTAACTAATCTCATGCTCTGTCTGCTTCATACAAAAGTGCTTTTGAAAGATCTGGTTTTTTTTTTTACACTCTGTGAACATATTTATTTCCTGTGAACAATGGCAGTTCTGAGCAATCATTGCTGTTGTGTTTCTATAATATTACAGTATCATTATCCAGTGCCTAATAGAGTATATTTATGCATGAGCATATTTATTTAGCTTGCAGCCTACACATGCTGACACAGAGATGATATTGCTTTGTGTTCCATCTTCTCTTACAATGGAAAAAGCCGATTTGTCTGTCTCCTCAGCCATGGAAGAATTGGATGGGGATGAGGTCCGTATCTCATCGAGAGGACGATATGCAGAGAGAGACATTGTTCAGGTATCCTGAGCTGTAGCTGTCTTTCCCCTGTAGTCAGTGAGAGATTTAAAGACGTCCATGATTATGGTGCTGCTGATCTTCTTGGGTCTGTATTTGACCTGCAATTAAAATAATTATCCATCAAAATATGGAGAAAAATACCTGTGTTTCCAAGTACCAGCCAATCATTTCTGACAGCCGTGTGAAACCCAACAATATTCCTCTGTAGCTTGACAGCATAGTGATTTAAGTTATTCTGGGTGATTCCAGGAAAAGGTTAGAGACACAGAGATATAGTGAGTAGGGGGTCTCTGATACCAGGCAGCTTTAGTTGATCCATTGGCCGGAGTGACTGGACAGTGGTACGAAACTCTGACTGGGCTTGCTGACACAGCAGTGTGTCTCCAACCCCCAGTCACCCTCACAATCCTAAGGAAAGGCATCTGATTGGACCTGGCTCAGGCCTCAGATCATCTCTGCTCTCGTCGGGCCAGATGGAGGGTGTTGAGCTTTTCCTGATTCTGTGCCTGGTGAACCTACCCCTCATTACAGCCCTGGCCTGCCTTGTCTTGGCCAGAGGCGAGCTGTTATCCGACCGGGCTCGGCGGTGTTCATTAGCTCGTTAGGCAGCCTTGTTAACATGATAAGGACATCATTACTGTTAGCCTTGGGTTTCGTGCTGCTGCGATCCTAAGGTGTGCTTGGGATGTCCTTTGTGTCATTTCTCTCACTGTGTTGGAAGTAGAGGCTGAAAATAGAATATTTTATAGGTTATTTTAGGCAAACTAGTTTTATCCTCGAGATTTTACCCCAGAGAGTGGGTATTCTCTTGCCTCTGAGAACGCTAATAGGGCGTTAGACATAGAGAGGCTAAAACTACTCAAGCGAAACCCATCCCTAAACCCGACTCCTGTGTGCTCCTTTCCTGCTGACTAGTTTGTCCCGTTCCGAGACTACATCGACCCGACTGGGAACCACATCCTGAGCATGGCCCGACTGGCCAAGGATGTCCTGGCTGAGATCCCCGATCAGTTCCTGTCCTACATGAGGACGCGGGGTATCAAGCCCTCGCCAGCTCCCCCTCCATACACCCCTCCAGGACACTCCATACAGACACAGATCTGATGGATACCATTCCAATATTCACACACTTTGTGGGGAACCCCCCCCCCCCCCCACTGCTGCACTATGGAGACAGGAATTCTGGGCCAGGTGGTGCCACTTGCGGTGGATTAATGCGCCAAAGGCATGTTTACTTCTATTCCGAAGCATCTCGCGGGCTTGTGCAGGTCGTGGAAGATATCCTGTGGACCTGCCACTACCTGCGTGGAGGGCACCTGTGGGAGTGACCTTTCTAGGGCCTCTGGAAAGAAGAGGGTCCAATCATCTGTGGACCCACAATCCCTAGACTATTGTATATAAAAGCCTGAATGGATTTTCTCTCTATCTCACTATCAATGTTTACATGTTAACTAATGGTGGATTTTACCATTGAATACTTTTATAAGCTTCAGCACAACTTTTCCAATGTTTCTACTCCTGATGTATTGAATTTGCAGCAGCTATTGGATGACGGAGTCATAGGCATCAGTTCAGTACAGAACATGCATGAAGAGCAGAGCGTGCAACATTACGGGGTTTGCTATTGTTTTATACTGATGCCACCACCTTGACCTAATGGCGACTCGTTTGCACAAAAACGAAAACGAGATCGACTGAAACTAGCCTTATTTATGAACAGTAGCAAGCAGAATTGGAAGCAGCAGGCCCAACTGTCAAAAAGAGTGATTTTAATTTGTGTCATTCTGCTGTGTTTTGTCATGCTTTGAAATATTGCATCACTGGTACATTGTGCTAATTTATCTTGATTGAAGTAGACTGGTTTTAATGTGTTTGCAAGCTTTATGGTACAGAACTAATTTGCCAAACGTCTTGTAAACTGAATTTGAAGTGTTTCACTATAACTTCTTGTTAATTGCAGTGTTAACTGCAGCGTGATGGTCCTCGTCTAACTATGCACAGCTGGAAGTCCTACGTTGAGGTCCGTCAGCCAACAAAGTGAAACTGAAATCAAAACCAGTTTTATACAACTAATTCCATTGCAGTCAAATTTTGCATGCTTAGCCTGTTGCCACACTCTTGTAGTTAGCAGTCTCAGAACAAACATCTTCTCAGGATATCTCAACTGTTTTTCTAATGATCCAACACTCTTCCTACCGTGCTTGCCAATTTTATGACTTGGTTGTTCTGGGCCTGAGTGCATATCACATACTAAATTTGTAATGTTTTCCTAATCCCTGTGCTGGTGGAAACAATTCAGTACCCACAGAGGACATTGCACTGTAAACCATCCTGGTTACAGAGAGCATTGCTTTACGTGACGGCTAGAAGAGACTGAGGTACATGTATCCAAATGATATTATCACTAATGGACTAAAGTGGCAAACAGGACTCTTAATTTGATGTGGATACTTAATTTCCTTTATAGTGAATGTTCCCACTCTTATACAGACACATACACATTCTTATGAATTGGCTCTCATTCACAGTCTTCCTGTTCCCACTGTGGACTTTTCATGTGCATTCTCGGAGGGTGATTTACCCTGTGAGACTCCTCATTGGACCAGATTATACTAGCACTGGCTGTTTCTGCCTCAGTTTACCTATTACGATGTAGCTGTGGGCGGGACTTATGAGGAACTCTCCAGCCTGTGTGTTTCCATTATCTTACATCTTCCTTCGTCCCAGCCTGGGTACCATCCGACCAATCCCTGCTACGTATGGGCATGTGCAAGCCAATCAGAAGGATGCATTACAGCATTCTGATTAAGATATGTTTACTGAAAATATCCAAATAATGTATGTTATGATGTTGTTATATTTTACTATAACCAACGATCTATCTGCATGTTTGGTTTTTCCAAAAGGCTTTAGTTGATGCTCTCTCAGTTATCTGTTTGGTAAAATGACAACGGCCTTAATTTCTCACTGATTTTTTCTTATATATGCTCAAATGTTTAATATCTATATTTTTTGTCGGTGTTCATTTGCTTTGTAATATATTATTTCTCTGCACAACCTAATACATTAGGAAAAATAATCTGTTGTACTTTTGGAAAAAAATGTGGCCAGTCAGATATAGTGTGTTAAAAAGTAAAAAAAAATGTCTGGCAATATGTATGAAATAACTATTTCTGTAATACATTTTAAAATAAACATTCCTACTAAATACACTGTGGGTGGTGAGAGTATTCTGTCGGGATTGGTCCCTGTCTTGTCCCATTTAGTCCGTCATCTCCTCCTTTGGCCAGCAGGTGTCGCTGGCCATCCCATTTTCCTGATGTTTTCCAAGTTTGTTCTGTTCCTAGTTTGTTCCCCTGCTCCCCAGGCCACTGCATGACTAACTGGGCTCACACCAAGCAGCTAGAGTCCATCTCTCCCTGATGGATATTTTGATCTTGTGCCCTGGATTCAGTTGTAAATAACGTTGTTGATTGTTTTCTAGTATCTGTTTGGATGCTTGTTTTGTACCTTAGGTATCCCTGATTGTAGTCTTGTAGTGTGTTCTGTTCCCACGTTCTAGCATCTTCATGTGTTTGTACCCTTAGTATTTGTTTATTACCCTCACCTGTTCCTCATTGCCCCTAGTGTCAGTGCTTTGTTCCTGTGTGGTCTTTGTTGAGGTTGTATGTGCTGCATTGTGTTTGTTTCCTGCATGTGTCTCTTATTTATGTTTCCTCAAATATCCGTAACTTTAGTTTTAGCCTGGCTAGTTATTTTCTTACTTTCTTTGGTGTGATCCCTTGTGGTCCCTGTCAGACCGGGCACAGGGCGAGCGAGCAGGGAGCAGGGAATCAGGGTCAGGCAGACGGAAATCCAAAATACACTGGGTTTATTGTAGGCGAAGCACAAAGAAACGGCCCAGACTTCAATGACAGGACTGAGGAAATGTACTCAAACGTGGATTGAAATAAACTGGACTCAATGGGAATATCAAGAAACAGCTGATAACAATTTGGATTGCATGTGAGGTTAATGAGGGGGCGTGGCACACGAGAGGGCCAGACAAGCAGGTCATGACTGCCCCTTTGTTTCTTGCTTGTTTAGTCTGTTTATAATAAAATCCCCTTTCATCACAAGCTGCACTGTGCATCGCCCTTCTATCATGCCCTGTTGCCACAACAGTATTCTGTCATAAATCAAATTGAAGGGCGAATGTTTAACTATTAATATGCTGCAATAAGGAACCTCTACAAGCTTTCAATAAATCAATAAGACATTATATTTTTACACAGTTTGTTACTAAATATTATATTCCTTTTGAAGCCTTGCAGATTTTTTTGTTCTCACATTTAAGGATAATGCCAGAGGGTATTAGTACATGGGATAGCTGTATTGCTGTAACATTTTTCCTGGATGGCCAGTAGTGCAAAACCTTTACAATACAATGTACTGCTGGATTCCAGATAATTACTCATTCTTTGAAAAAGAGACTTACCAAGCATATCATCATATTATGTAATATGGCCATTCAGCAATAGGCTGCCATCTACGATCTCTTTCAGGTTTGCAAGAAGAGTGTATAAATCATTTGGTAAAACTAGGTGGTTCTGTTGAATAATATTTAGTGTTCACCATTTCAAGAAAATGACTGGTCGTATTCAACTCGGGATGAAGAATGAAGAAAAACACTGGCTATTTTGTGCCCTAGTAAAAAAAAAAAAAAAAAAAAGCCCAGAATTTCTTCTCAAGGACGATATATCTAGGAGTCTGAGTTTCAGAGAGAGAGAGAGAGAGAGAGAGAGAGGCAACAAGCCAGGCAGGAGAATCGGCCAAGGTCTTCCCTCAGACAAGCCTTCTCTCTGCTAAAAGGCACTAAAAATGTCACAGTGCACACTGAAAATATACTGAATAAGAGGTGAATAAGAATGAAAAAAAAAATACTATTACGACCATGCATTAAAGAAAACACAGTGTGTGGTATGTTGAGAATTGATCAGGCTACACTGCTGAGCTGATGATGGCTTACATGTAATTCCCACATTTTACTATGACGCTAAAGTGTTAAATGGATGCTTGTTTTACCTTGGGGGGTTGGGGGGGGGGGGGGGGGGAAGAGTTCCTGCAACCCTCCAGGCGCTCCACTGCTACAGCCTGCATGGATTTTAACGTCACAGTTTCTGGGGAGAGACCTCAGGCCCGATCGCGGTGTGCCACTCGGAAAGGTCCGGAAAATTCCTGAGCTGCACGCCAAGCTGCTGGGTTTGGCCTTTCAACACAGCCTCTCACGGGACGATTAGCCGTGCAAAAACAAAAAAATGGGGTGCACTTTTATGGCCATAACGGTTCGCAGTGGAGTCACAGGTCTGTGAGGAAAGATAATAAATCAGGCAGATCTGACTGAAAGTACATGGATCAAAATATCTGAAACCAAACACTGAGAATTTCATGCAACATATACTGGAAGATATATTATTTTGATGTAATACAATTCTCCACATTTAAAATGTGTTTTGCTCTATATAGCTAAAACCTTTATCCATCACAATGTATGTTTTGTGGACATGTAGCTAAATTGTATACAATGGTAGGAGAGATGACATCATCACAAATTAAACTAAAAGGGTTATTCGATTTTCATGGCACTATAATTAAGGCATTAAAATACTGCAAAGAACTGTATATATTTATTATGCACTGTATATTGACACAGACTGAAAGGCACAGACAATGAACAGAAATCACTTAATTAATGACTTAATGAATATTACCACTTAGCCAGGGAAAAACATGACTTCAGATAGAATCCTCAGTTCCTGAATGAAGGATGCATTGGATGGATCCGTTCAGCAGCCATAGCAGGTTATTGGCGAAACATCAGTAGAGACTCTGACAAATACTTTGCAGTGTTTATGTGACTCATAGACCCACCTGCCTCTCCATTACTCTCAATATATTTACATTATTCTTGGCAATACAAAGGCCTCTCATTCCGTGCCATTCATACTGGCCCGAATGCTAATGGGTCACGGTGCTCTCTCGCTGCACCGCAGCCCCTTCTCCGGGCTTTGTATGGTGTTTTCATCCGACCTGGCACACATACTGTTCATTTCCGAGCCGTGGATGACCTTCCGCATCATTTAGGGGAGCCTCGTCGCTTTTACAGCCATATCTGAGGCTGGACGGGCCGTTTTCTTGACCGCACGGGGGTACGCTCCTTCTGCTTTCATTTTCAGTCATTATCAGATTGCGTCTGCCTCTATTTGTCCAGCCTTTGAAAAGCAGTGCCTCAGAAAAAACAGCAGACAGTTTCCTAACAGCTTAAATTGATTTTCTGTGTTCTGAATTGTGCACTGATACATTATTGTTGAAAAATATTAAAATATTGACAACCCGGCATAAAAAATGTCTTCATTGTTGAAAAGGACAAGGAGCACAACCATTGTTACCTACTAAAGCACAGTAGCAATGCAATCGATGGTCACACCTGAGCACATAAAGAGCTCTTCCTTCTTGCATTATTATGTTGCCTCGGAAAAGGTCTTTTTCTTTCAAAGATTGTCTTTATTGAACGCATTGATCTGACATTCAAAGTCTTTGGTAAAAGAATTGCACTTGCTTAGGTTGCTGGAAGTTCAAGCTAGCTAGTGTTTCCAATTAGTTGTTTAAACCAACAGCTTTGGAAAACTTGCGATGGGCATCAGTGTATATTTTGGAGAACAGCAGTCTCCTCCTTTGGTTTTCCTATCACCACTCATAAAGAGTGACATTAATTGACACTTGAGTTACCTGCATATCTGGGATTGTCGCCCTGGGGTTCATGAGGAGGTCTGGACACCTTGGTTTCGAAGGGATTTCTGCCTCAGAAGCACCGCGAGGCATAACACTGTTGGAAATTTCTAAATTTGGACACTATCAGGATGACTGACACTCTCGAACAGAAATCTTAATAGATGATTTTGGTACTCATTTTCAGTTCATGAGCATCAAAATTTGATTTTTGGAAGCCACAGGACCTTCCGGTACACAAGTCACGTGCTTAGCGTTTGTCGTGGGGCTCTAAGGGTGAAATTGAAGTGTAGGCAGTTTAATTAAATTAGCTGATTACATGACTACGTCACCATCAGTATTATATACGTCTGATGCAGGCCCAAAATAGTCATGCACTCACTGTGAATCAAACCACCCCCGAATGATGAGTACGTCAATTTTGCGGTAACACAATAAGTATTATCGGTAATGTTTGAGTACAATGCCAATTGTCTTTTTATTTCAGGCTGTCTTGAAGTCTGCATTGCTTAACTGACATAGTGATTGGGACTGCAAAACACTGCACCTACTATTTAAGGTGTGAAGTTGGCTCAGCAAGGTTGACTGAAAGATCAAGCCATGAAGTACCTTTTCAAAGCCATCCATGAGGGAGGATAGGAAGGCGGTTATGAGACATTTAGAGGGTTATCCCAGGGTATATCTGCGAAATATGACCTCATGAAATATTTACTGCCTGGGCTAGGGTTAAAGCATAAATACATCAATGTCTCCTCAGAAACAGAGGACCTTGTGTTCATCTAGCAGCTAAATCTAAGACTGGCGAAAGCTATCTCTGGTTCTGGAAAGCTGAGTCAGTCTGGCCAGTTCTGGCAAGTCAAGGCTGTTCCTCTTACTGCACACATGGATAAAATAATTAACCCTTCATGGTAAATTATTTCAATTATATCACAGGTGAACCGCTCAGTGAAAGCCTGGCTGCCAAACTTCGCTAACTGTAGGGTTGCACCGTTCGACAAAAGTTTCATTACATTATTGCTGCTGGCGTTGTAAACAATAATTATTATAATTATAGACCAAGCTTTTTAATACGATGTCCCCCTTTGATTAACCTTCTTTAAAATTACCCTGGGTGATTCATAACTGAAACAAAAAGCAATATATTTCTGCTACAGTGAGAGAAATGTTCTTTCAATTTATTACTAATACCCAGTTTCATAAAATAGGGTACAGGCAACCTTTGGCTGAATAAACTGAGTGATATTAAAATGTAATACAAGCCCCTTTGGCTGACATTATACATCACACAGTTCAGTGTTGGTGTGCTGTTTGTGCCTGTAGCTGTGCGATGTCGTTCCTGCATGTTGCTTCATAGTGTATGCGTACCAGCATCATAGCTGCACGCAGCTGTCCGTTTGCTCACGGGTCTTTCCTGAACCTGTGCAAAGTTTCAGGCAGCTGTCTCTGTGCTGCAGCATATAACTCCAGGTCTGAGAGAAATAGAATGTGGCGTGAATCAGATTGGGGGGGGGGGGACATACATACTGCTTGCTTATAGTGATTAACTAGGACCTGCACGACACTCCTAAAAAGAGGAAGCTGACCTATTAATATTACATGACAGACATGGAGAGTGTATAGTCATTATAAACATCATAGGTTTGTTACTTGACTTATACATTAATAGTATGAGCAAAACTTTAAATGACCAGTGTGACTGAACAGCATATTTCGCATGGAATGAATAGGAGCAAAGTGACACCTAGTGGTCAGCTGAATCACTGCGACACCCTCTCAGCAGATATTACGTTCGTGTGCTCAGGTCTGGTCAGGTTGGGGATCATGCACTACAGCGCATCGCCGCACCCACCACACCATGAAACACCTTAGGATGCCAGTTGGCCACCCCCCAGGCAGACACATGGTCCAGTCCCACCCTCCAGAAATAGCCATCTCTCTGCTGCAGCCAGGTGTTATGTGGCCGTCCCCTTGGCCTGGTCCAACCGCTCGGGTCCTGGTCCAACCGCTCGGGAAACGCTCCACATGGCCGTAGTGCCTTAACTGACACTCCCTCACAATGTAGGTAATGTGCCTCATTAGATCTACTGCTCGCCCTACACAAAGTCGAACCAGCGGTACCCAAGGATTCTCCAAAGAGACACGGTTCCAGTCTTCATCTCAGCTCACCAGATAGCGTCCAAGTCTCACAGCCATACAGTAGGACAGGGAACACCAGGACTCTAAAGACTTAGACCTTCATCCTCTTACAAAGATATCAGAAGTGACCTCATGACCCTCCATGCTCTCCCAATCCACCTACTGACTTCAAAGGAAGAGTCACCAGAGACATGAATATCGCTGCCGAGGTAAATGAACCTCTGGACGAGGTCTGACGCAGTGCCCAAGGGATCACTGAAGGCCTGAACGCGTGCTGAGAAGGTACTTAATCCATCCGTCCATTTTCTATACCCACTTGTCCTACGCAAGGCCACAGGGCTATTAGTATGTTTTTGCATTCTGGGGGAAAAACACAATACCTTTGACAACACAGGGAGGCCAAGCATACAAACTGAGCAAGGACAGAGACTGAAACCCTGCTCCCAGACATGCAATACAACTGTGCTAACCGTTGTGCTACTGCAACAAAATCAGCTTCACTATCAGAATGCAGTACTTCACATTTTTACTAAGCATGAAAATCATGAAATATTAACCACATAAAGTCTCCATTCTATCAGCTCATACTCATCTCAAAATGCACAGACAGGCTGATGTTTAACACTCAGTAGGTCCTGGAATTTAATTAATTTTGCTTACTTGACTGAAAAACACATAACTAAGGCTGAACAAATAAAATAAAAGACTAAAACACAAGGAACCTACACACAAACATCAGCGAGTACTCCATACTTTACCTCAGTAGGCTAGTATAATTTACTCTAAATACTCAACATTTCTGTCTCACTAAGCACAATTACACAATACAGATCGGCAGGACAAACATGGCCATGAAAAAATTACACGGAGCAGAAAGGAAATACAACACCAGACACTATACTATGCCACATCTAACATTTACACTTCTTCAGAGTAACCCAGCACCCAAGGACATAAACACTCATTTTACTCAAACTTTGCCCCTGACATTATTAAATCAATATGAGAACCACATGACTTCTCTTTGGTCCTTAACAAGTACATATATTATACAAGTATATATAAAATAGGATTATCACAAGTATCTGATTTCATTAACTTTAAAGAATAATATATTTTATAACTATGCAAGAGATTATTTACTTCTGTCATATGGCTTTGATGCTGATTTAATGTTTGACATTGCTTAAGAAAATAAATTTCTGTCTTTATTGAAACATATTGTGCTTCGAATCAGCCCTCCTGTTTTGGAAATACTGTTTAAAACAGATTTCTGAGTAACCATTTTCGACTTCACCACATGAACCTTTCCACGTCTGAACTGTCAGGCCAATGGAAAGTCTTTGCAACAAAGATGTAGAGTGTCACTGCATTGACTGCAGTGTACAGGCCAAACTCTAGCAGCAGTCTGAGCACAGAGGCCAGCGGTGCATGGAGGCGGAACATCAGGTAGGGAAGGATGAAGTAGCGGAACTCCAGAAGCTTCTGGGGCACTGTTGCCACAGTGAGACACATGAAGAAGACCAGGTTCCAGAACACAGACCTTGATTTCAGAGTCTCCATAAAGTTCCATGCGGCGAAGATGTAGCCTGGAACCAGCAGGTAGGGAACTAACTTATGTCTCTGAAAGATCTTCTTCCATACATAAAATGTATAGTGCCTGTTATCTGAAACCAGATACTTGTGAACAAATGTGAATTTCCACACCAGGAGCAAAACAACAGCAATAGTAAAGATGTGCAACACTGGTTTCCTTTTCAGGGAGTGTAGAAAGCTCACAATTTGTCCATAGGATATGGAAGCAGGGATTGAGAACATTAGAGTAAATGAGAAGAAGTAAAAGAGCTGAGGGAAGTGCAGACAAGCTTTATGGCTGCTCCTATCACCAACTACGATCCCACCATTTGCTACAACAAATCCAAGGAACCCAATCGCCACGGCGATGTAGGGCCACAGCGTCAAAAGTAAAGTCTTTATGTTGTTTGGTGACATCATATACTGAAACAGGAAGATGATCGCTCTCCCTACACCACCAAGAGAGAGTGGAATTGGGGTGGGTGACTTTTCCTCCTTTTTCTTTGAGCGTTCGATCCTCCAAGCCTCGTCCAGTTTCTGGGCCAGCACAGAGCCGGCGCTAAATGCCACCCAGATGACGTTGGTCTGCCGGAACAGGATAGCTCCGACGCCAAAAAGGGCAGCGGTTTTGTGGCTCCCATACAAGGACATGAGGTAAGTGAAGAGGATGAAGAAGGTGGAGCCAGTGTCAGTGTAGTAAAGAAATGTGAAAAAATACAGTACTGGGAAGGTTGACAGGGATAAGGCTAATAGCATTCTCCGAGATGTTGTGTGAGCCTAGAACAGAAAAAGTAACATTTTAAAGAATGTCACTATTGTATATACTGAGGTGTTTTACAATTAAACTTGGATCCTGAATTCAGCATTTATGGTTTTATTTATATTCTTTATTTCTTTTACCTTATTCTTTTCATTGAATATTGTTTCAGATTTGATTTCTATTTTGTCATTGCTACCTATGCTGGCCCTGAGTACCTCATTTCGTTCCTTGGAGTTTTGGAGTTACGATAAACATCTATCCACTTCCTTTAAACGTTAGTTTCATTCAACAGGATTTAAAAGTAAAACTATCTACTCCGCCTTTTAATGTATAACTAATATCGACTTACAGTTTATCCGAATTCCTTTTTAGAGGTATTAAACTATAGGTAAGGTCTCACCTTATCTTTCACGTGCAATTTGCATATGATGAGTGAAAGCAGGTAGAGATTTCCGCAATTGAAGAGCAAGTTGATGAAACGGAGCATCCCCGTGGAACAGACCACGTCTCCCGTCCAGCCAGCCAGCCATACCAGGGGCTTAATTAAGCCGACAGACACGAGATAAAGGCCGGGGAGGGTGGTGATCATGGGGTCCCACTATGTATGAACAAACGTCAACATAAGAAAACGAGGTAATACATGAGCAGTACTCCTGATGTAATTCATCAGTTACATTAATACAATTAATATAATTCTAATATATAAATTCTAATATAATAAATTAACCTCGGTTAATTTCAGGTTGAAACACATCAGTTATTGAGCCACAAACTAATAATAATAATAATGAAGATGATAATAGATTACAACTAAATCGCCATCTACGCAAATGCTAGCTTACGATTCAATGAGAAATGGTAAATTACGTACCTCGTTGAAATTCCCTTCACAATATTTCTGGGCTTGCGGTACGTGAAATATTTCATCCATATACGGCTCCCTTTGTTCTCGTGTTATTTTTGAAAACAGCAAGCAAGCAATAAGAAAGTTCGTGGTGCACAGAGCAGTAAAAATATAAACTTCAAATCTCTCCATCTTTCTAAACCTCAAAGTATCGCTCTGAAACAATGCATAGACAGTTCATCACATCCTTAGCGATGCGTTAAAAGGCTCCTGCAAATTCAGATGAAAGGAATAATTCCAGATTTTATTTTGACAGATGGCGTGTCCGTTTATTAAAACTTCCGTGTAGCAAACGCTAATGATTCCTCATAGTTCCCGAAGGTCCCCTAAAAAGTCGTATTACTAGTTAAAGTGAATCAGTGAAGTATTAACGTACTTTTATCAATTAGAGGAGATACGTTCTTCTTGAAAAACCTTTTCTCCATACCCACGAAGATCACTTGAAAAAAGATTTTGAAAGGATACTGACCTCAGGTGGAAATACATATAGGCCTAGCCTACAGTATTGTAAAACACTTAAATAGTATAAACATTATGAAATACCAATATTATTTGAATATGGAATGAATAACACAAGCACATAAAATTAAACTGGTAATTATATTGCAGTTTTAAACGTCACTATGTAAAATTTCCACTAAAGGCATTAAAAACTACACGTACCATCAAAAGTTTAACCGCGACGAAACCGTCACATGTTCTTCCGGAGGATGTTAGAGCCAATCAAAAGTAAGCGGAAAGTCACATGACCCTTCAAGCGGTCGTTCTCGTAGTTTGAAATGCATTGGACTATGTTTTTTTGAAGAGGAAGCAAGTTTATACAAGTATAATAACGAATGCATTGATTGGGGTTTAATCTTTGTGTGTTACTATTTTAGAAGGATACAGTTAACGTTCCTTTAAATGTAAGTTAATTGTAGATTTCGTAAATAGAATTTCTGACGACGTGGTCAAAGTTAGCCATTTGAACTTTATAATTTATTTATCGATAAGGTGTATCGATGAGAACATGTAGGCTCTCCTGAAAAATGGACTCTTATAACCTTTACTGACTTAGCGGAGTGAGATGCGTTTTGTGTTAGTTAATGACTGTTTGGAGATGTGTTTTATAGGTATTTTTCACATAACCGGTAAGATTAGCTAAGAGCCCTTCTTCCCTTAAATAATTAGGGGTAGCACTGAATGAAAAGCTGAGGGAATATTTAACTGAAAGGTGTGACCCCTTATCACGACGGATAAATGGAGAGGTTCACCAGATGGTGACTTTTTTGGTATGTGTATTAATGGAAATGTTTTTTTTTTTTTTTTTGCAGACTGCGGTCCTCGACACAGTCGAATCTGTGACATGGCGTCCCAAAATAGCACTGGTAAACCTGCACTTATTTCTCCCTTTCAGAGGCATGACAAAACTTTAGTTAGATCCAGAAGGCGTATAGCTGGGTAATTGTAGTATTTGGATGTAAATTAAAATGACCTTTTCTGTCGTTGCAGATTTTATTCCACTGTCTGAGGAGCAGTTTGACTTTGACGTTTTGCTTTCCGCTTCAAGGTTTGGTTTGTTCACTGTTGAGTCTGTTAAACCTTCTTTCATGCAGTCTTGCCCACAGCTGGCTGACAAAATGCCCAAAGAACATTAAAAGCGATAATAAACTGGAAATAATGATGAATTTGTTTGTAAATTTAAAAAGAGGCGCATGCAATAGTATTTTCAGTTAATATCTTTACTTTCTAGACTCTTCTGATCATAAGAACTGATAATTTAATTAATGTACTGCTTAAATTCTGTGATTGTCTTCCACCTCTTAGCATGTATTTCTTTGTATTCTTACTGTGTGTTTGTTCTTAGGATTTGAGTTGTGTAGGTCAAAAGCCTGTGAGATGTAATTGTAAGCCATCTTTGCTTATAGCGGTGAGGAGAATGATGAAGACGAGGTTTTCCTGGGTCCGGTCAAACACAAGGAGAAATGCATCTCTGCTGGGATTGAAACACACACGCAAAAGGACACCAGCAGCGGACATTCACTGGGCGAGGAGCCAAGCTGGAGCCCGCTGGCAGAGAATAACTTCATAGAGATCTCGAAGGAGGCCCATCTGCTAGCCCAGCAAATTGAGACGAGCAGTTCGGTCAGGCTGGCAGTGGAGGATGATGCCTCTAAAACTGCTGACGGCAAACAATTGGTAAAAGAAATGTTTGTGGAAGACTCCAGAGAAAAACTTGGCCTGTTTGGCAAGGCAGATCCCACACTCAGTCCTATCAAACGAGACACCTTCTGCGTCCAGGATAGTCCCATGAAACAGCTGCCCCCGGCCATTCAGCATCGCCTCCTGAAGGCAGGAAGAACTGCTAGCCCTACTGGGACATCTGTCAGCACCTCCAGCCCGGTGAAGATGTGCAAAGTCCAGCCCAGGAGCACCCTGAGAATGAAAGCAGCCTTACCCCAAACTGGGGTGCTTCCCAGCAAACTGGCGGCACCAGGAAGAACTCGGATATCTATGAAAACAAAACCTCCACCTTCAGACAAGAACAGACTTGCACCCCTGGTGAAGGTGTTCATTTCTTCCTATTGTTTAACGTTTTATATTAATGCCTTAGCAGTGTTTCCTCATGTATGAACTATCCTTGAGTGTTTCTTCTGTTAATGACTCTAGTCTATGAGGTTGCAGCCCTGCAAGATCCCCACGTTAGCAATTTTAAAAGTAAATGGAAGGTAGTTGAGGTGACATTACTCTACAAAATTATACAGTGTATTGATTCCCTCTGATCTTGTGTCCTTAGACATGAGTCATTTTACTGTGCATGGCCTAACCCAGTCTTTCTCAAACCAGTCCTTGGGGACCCCCAGACGATCCACGGACGTGGGGGTCCCTGAGGACCGGATTGAGAAACACTTCCTTAACCACAAGAGGAAAACAGAGAGGATGGTAGGATTCTGTTCCAGGTTTGACACTTTGTAATGTGAAAACCGAGGCATCTGTGAAAAGCTTAGTGCTGAGATGCTTTTCTAGGCTAAGCTGGGACTGCAGCGGAGCCCCCGTAGCCGACCCCTTAGCGCGGCCAGCTCCTCTGAGGACCTGCTGTCTGACTCTGCCAGCATAGCCTCTGATGTCAGCGACTGCTCTATCAACATCAGCCAGCCGGCAAAAAGGACCTTTCCAGCTCTGAGGAAGGTACAGAGGAGTCATACAAAGAGCTTGCTGCCTAATACACTAAAGTAGGCAGGTTTTGTAGCTATGGTTTGAGACTCTATGGCCGGTTTCTAAAAGCTTTTCTGCTTAATCTGTTATTAGTCTGTAGATAAGCATTTCGTAAGCACTGGATAAAGAATTGTTTTTGTGTTATGTAAGCATTGGG
This sequence comes from Paramormyrops kingsleyae, assembly GCF_048594095.1. NCBI lineage: Eukaryota > Metazoa > Chordata > Actinopteri > Osteoglossiformes > Mormyridae > Paramormyrops > Paramormyrops kingsleyae. The sequence continues at coordinate 32,284,865 of NC_132799.1, forward strand.
AGGTCTTATTTTTGAAGAGCATTGAATAGCTAGCATGGAAATTAAGACTTTTTGTTTGTAAATGCTACTTCCCTATTAAGTCTGGACACCAGAGACAAGTTCCTATGAAGGCTCAAGTGCTGTACGGCAAGATTGAAGATGGCAGGAAGACCTCGTCATCCTCCTCCTCAGTCTCCAGTTTGAATTCCAGTCTGTCTGCCTCTCCCATGGGCAAAGGTAATCCATCTCTGGTGAATACTGCTGTGGGAGGGGGGGGGGTTCATTTGTCACAAGTCCGAATAGCCTCAAGGGTGAAATGTTCCCCTTGATTTCCACAGGCAAGCTCAACACATCCTTGAACTTGAGTGTGAATGGCACAAGGGCCCGAATGCCTTCAGGTGTCAGCAGACTGCTGAGCTCTGGGGTGCTGGGCAAGAGCCATACTTCACCCGTTGTGGCCAAGAAGCCTGCGGAGCTGCAGCCCCGGCAGGCCAAGGCTACCCCTGTGAAGAAGCTGGAGAACAGCCCTCAGCACCCGATGTCCAGGCGCATTTCAGAGAGGTCCGCCTCGCTTCCCAGCATCCCCGGTGCCTCCACCCGGACCGGCAGTGCTGTCAAAGTCAACCCCAAACCTAAATGCATCGTTCCCCCAAATCAAATGGGTCAGTTCAAGGGACCACAGAGGTCAGAAGGTGAGGATTGTGTCTCATTGGCCAGCAGTCCCAATACTTGACTCCATAATTCGTCAGATCAGTGTTCATGTGTATTTTGAATCATGTCACATGATGCCGTCCACAAACTAACGTTAAATTTAAATCACAAAGCTAAGCACAAAATAGTCTAAAACGTTTTTTAAAAGTCTTTCTTAATCTACAACAGTTCCATGCCCTGATCCATCAAAAACTGTGAAGCCAAGAAAGTTGATGTCGGCTTACAGTCTTGAAAGGTAAGGGAATGAAATTGATCTGATGAAGTGCCCTGCTGTATAAGGTTCTGCCAGAGTGCAAAGGGGCTCTAACTCTGTGCTTATAGTTGCAAAGGGGCACAAAATTAATAAAAACTTTCCATTACATGGGAAATTAAGCTGAGGAATTTTGGAAATACTTCATTGGAAACTTTCCATGGGAAACGGAAATATATGGGAGTTAGTGGAAAATTCCCGGAATTTTGTAACCCTAGCTGTGCTATCCTTAGGTGCAAACAGTGTAATCTTCTTCAGCCTTAATCAGAATCCAGGTGCTCCGGAAGTGCCCCAGACTCCTGGAGGACTTGGGTCTGCGCAGTCCAAGTTGAGGCGAGTCTCTGCGCTGCCCACTCCAGTGAATCGGCGGGTCTCAGGCATCCCTATGCTGACCCCCAAAAGCCTAACGCGGCCTGGCAGGCTCAGCCAGGCCAGCGAGAGAGAGAAGCTTCCCACCTCTGCGGAGAAGGTCAGCCGGGAGAGGTGAGACAAGGCCACAGACTGATGTGAAATTCTTTTTAGGGGCCAACTCCTCCACGATATCCATGCCATTATGTTGGCAATTAGTGAACGTGTTGCATGTTGCGCATTGCATGTTGGGACGAGAGCATAAATGGCAGAGAGGAAAAAATCCAAGGCACTGTCCACTGTTTGCTATTACTATCATTGGTGTGTCAAAACTTTGGCTGACAAAACAGCTTTAGATGCGTGTATGAGCCATAGAACTGCAACTGTTAGAATGTGCACTGTAGCACGATGCTAATGATCTCTCCATAAAGGCAAATTGTGGAGACATTTTAATCATCCACAATCTAATATTGTTAAATTGCCCATCTCTAGTCTCCCAGACCTCTTAAAGTCCTGCTAGATGCTGGTAAACAAAGAGGATGTGACATGTCAATGATGAGGCAGCAATGGCATGCAATGTGTACACTAGTAGCCTACTGTTTTGTCTAGAAATTGGTAATAAATAATAATAATAAATCATTTTATTTTATCCTTCAGGCTAGCAGACTGTTCTGGGTTAGGATTAGGGGTGTCCAAGTATTATTCATGAAATTTCACATTTGCGGGGATTTTCCACCCCTAACCCTCTCAAATATTGGTGTTTGTGCTGCTTGTTGATATTTCATCATTTTTAAATTTAACTTATGTGATGACCCTGAGAACAGACATTTGAATCCGTTTCCCACAATCCTTTTCTGACACTAGCCCAGTGCCACAGATGATCCAGAGGATGAATTCCCAGGAGCCAGAGTGTCTTCCCAGCAAAGAAACCTTTGACTCGGCCCAGCTGCAGCCCTATTCCCTGTCCTTCTCCCTGGACGACGAGACCCCGGGTGCTGTGCCTGCCCCAAACTCCCCAGAATGCATTTCTGAGCCGACGGCAGTGTGTCCCACCGAGCTCAGTCCACGGGACACAGACCCCGCCAGCCCAGAGGGGAGCAGAGAGGTTCCTCAGGATGATGCTGAAAAGACACCTGAAAACAATGAGGTAATGCCTCAGCCCAGCTAGAGAATGATGAGCTAATGCCTCGGCCCAGCTAGAGAATGATGAGCTAATGCCTCGGCCCAGCTAGAGAATGATGAGCTAATGCCTCGGCCCAGCTAGAGAATGATGAGCTAATGCCTCGGCCCAGCTAGAGAATGATGAGCTAATGCCTCGGCCCAGCTAGAGAATGATGAGCTAATGCCTCGGCCCAGCTAGAGAATGAAGAGGTAATGCCTCGGCCCAGCTAGAGAATGATGGTGTTCTGCTCCTGGTGGGCTAAGCAGGCGTGATGATTCCCTGTTGGTAGTATGTTCTTGGTTAATCAGGTGGTGCGACTGCTTTCCCAGGTTTTGCTTGTGGATGCTCCAGCCCCTGGGTTGAAAATGGAAGAACGGCTTCTTATTGACCTCTCGAACACCCCAGACCTTATTAAGACCGCACCAATTAAGCCCCCTAGTGGACAGGTAAGAGTATTGCTTTTTTATTCATTTTAAATGTAAAAAATCGTGCTCGGTACTCCAGTGTGTATAAATGGGTTTTCTTCCTCCAGTTAATCGATCTGAGTTCTCCGTTAATAACCTGGAGTCCAGTGGACAGGAAGGAGAACGTGGTGGACAGCGCTCCTCTAATCAACCTGTCATTTTAATGGATGTGTCTGTAATATTTCTGTTTCAATATTAAAATAAATAATAGATACTGTAACAACAATGTGTTAAAGAAATTCTGAAGGCTAGAAGATTCCTGTGAGAACATGTAGTAGTAGTAGTGTCATTAAGAATTACGTGTCATTTTGAATGATGAGTGGAATGTGTTTACATCCCTTATTTCATGTCTGATGTTGCTTACCTGTACTGTATAAATTGCCTAGATTTTTCTTTTTCTTTGAAAATTATTGACAAATAAATGCTGATTAAATTTAAAACAATGTGACTGATTTTATTCTGAACTTATGGGAAATGGGGGGTCAGAAGCTGGGAACTTCACCTTAATGGTTCTGTTCCCTCTGGGGGGGTGATGCTGGTGGTAATTTCAGAGGCTCCACAAACCATCTGCAGAGCCAGCGTGGTTCCTGGGATAGTGACAGTCAGATACAAGGAAACGGTTGTATGTGCTTATTTATTTAATTGAGACAATATACAGTCTTACTGTATTAAAGAGGATACAATTTGTAATGCATCTCCAACATTGTAAATTCTAAAATTCATAATTTGTTCTAACAAGGTACTTTTGTCCAAATATACATTTCGACTTGCTCTGAGTTGTGCAAGACGAGCATCAGTTTTTAATAGTACTCCTGATCAGAAGTTTGGCTTGAAAGTGTCACATTGACATTTGTAGCACAGTTAATCTTGCTGTAAGCTCAGTCACACTGTAAGGAAGTCATACATATTTCAGTTTCTTCTGAATGATGTATAAACAGACAACAGGCAGTTTGTTCTGGCTCGAAGGAACCACTGGTGTTAACTTACAGTCGAACGACAATATGGCCACGCGTCCTCTTCAGAGTTTTTAATGCAGTACTAATCTGTTTTCTACTGTTACCAGCCCCCTGTTTATATACATGCTGTATTTGGGGGGGGGGAAACTTCCCTTTTTGAATTTGAAGCTTATTCCTCAGTTCTTGTCTGTATAAGAATTATTCGTTTCTTGCTCGATAAACCCTTCTACAAAAAGAAAATAAATGCACCAAATACAAAAAAAATGCAACAAAAAAGCAACTCGTGGCGTATCAGGCATTGATAAAGGCCATTAGAGGCTTTTTCCATATTTTTACAAATATACTTTTCATAAATAGAAGTTCTACACCTGGCGAATCACTTGACAAGTAAGTGAAAGTGCAGCGGAACGCAGGACGGTCCTGCAGCGCGCGCCGTGTTGCGGGAGGGACGGTATAGTCACGCGGACGCTTAAAGATGGCGGCCTCCATCAAGGGTGTCGTGCAGCATTGATTCACTGTTGACATGAGCACGTGTAGCTAGATTCGTGCTTTTCGAGTGGCTGTGACAACCATGGGCGTTGTGAGACACGTCGTGTGTGCCTTGTCAGGAGGCGTGGACAGCGCCGTAGCGGCTCTTCTGCTCAAACGCACAGGTAGTTTGGTCTCATAACACCGGACATTGCCTACGACCGGTTTGTTATTTACAGGCGATTTTTGTTGACGTCAAGGAAACAACTGAAATATGCATGCTTTTAGTAGTACTGAAATTAATACAGCGTGATCTAACAACACTGACATTGGGGATGACTGACATTGTTTTTAGGGTACCATGTAACAGGAGTGTTCATGAAAAACTGGGATTACCTTGAGGAGAGAGGCGTCTGTACCTCCGAGCAGGACTGTGAAGATGCCTACAAAGTGTGTCAGATACTAGACATGCCTTTTCATCAGGTGTCTTTTGTCAAGGAATACTGGAATGAAGTCTTCAGGTGATGAGTCTTAATATATGCTTGGCACTTTTGTTCAAAGCCACAAGTTACATCCACGACTATATGCCAGTTCCGTAAAAAGGCTCAGTGAAGCACAGTGACATGTTAGCCGGTACTTTTTTTTTTTTTACAGCTGTACAGACAATAATAATGTCAAAAGATTGTTTAATTACAATGGCAGGTGTTTGCTTTGGATGTTAAAATGTGTTTTGGTTCCACTGTTGATATAATAATAGTCTCAGTATCCCATGTTTGTAGTTTCATATAGTGATGGCCAAATGCTCCATGAACCATTTGCTGTATTTTCTGACCCCACTAGATGGCGCTCATGGTTTGCTTTGGGGCATGCTTTGAGCCCTTTAATGAACAGAACTTCAATTGGCTAGCACTAGTTTGATATGTTAATACAATAAGCTTTTTATTTGATCTCTGTTTGCAGTAACCTTTTAAAAGAGTACCAGAATGGCAGGACACCCAATCCTGACATATTATGCAACAAGCACATTAAGTTCAGTCACTTCTTCCAATACGCCATCGGCACCTTGGGTAGGTGGAGCTGACATCCTGCTGACATAGTGCTCTTCAGCTGTGTTGTTATAACAACCCATCCTTACTTTCTCTTTGGAAGCTGATAAATTCAGGTGTAATGAATGTGACTCCCATTGGCTCACACAGGCGCTGATGCCATGGCGACAGGCCACTACGCCAGGACGTCCCAGGAGGATGACGAGGTCTTTCAGCAGAGACACACCCCCCGTCGCCAAACTCTATTCAGGGATCGGTTTGAGATCAGAAACCGTAAGCAGATTTCCTGTTAATTTCCACTTATTTAACACAATCCTTTCCTTTATTTGCTTGGCACCACACTTTCACTTTGGCTCTTTTAGGGCTGCATTTTATTAGGGTTCTTAGCCCTACACCTTAGAAAATAACTTAATTGATTTATTCAAGACTGATTGACATCTAATGTACAGCAATATAATGCACCTGTCATATTTGTGTATTGACTTTTCTCATTAATTGCCTGCTGTCTTTCTTAAAGCGGTAAGGCTGTATCAGGGAGCAGACATCTTTAAGGACCAGACGTTTTTCCTCAGCCAGATCTCCCAGAATGCACTGCGGCACACGCTCTTCCCGCTGGCGGGGCTCACTAAGGACTTTGTGAGGAAGTTGGCAGCGGAAGCAGGCTTCCATCACCTCCTAAAGAAGAAGGAGGTGGTGCCACCAGCTGTTTCCTTCGCTACAATATTGTCAGCTTTAGAAATAGTTTAGCGCCATTTGCGGACTGCTTCGTATAAGTAATGAAACATTGTGACCTGGAAAATTTTATTCTGTGAAATCATGATGGTGTGATTAAAGTGAATATACCTCACGATGGTTGTTTTCTACTTTCTAGAGCATGGGAATTTGCTTTATTGGAGAAAGGAACTTTGATGATTTCATTTTAGAGGTACAGCACATTCCCAAAGTCATGTACAATAAATTCAGCCATATTTTTTAATCAGTTTTGCACTCTCCAAAGATGTGTAGGCCTGCTGACTAATTTTATAAACTAATATGAAGAATATACATTAACGTTCTGTCATTTTCTTAGTATTTAGAGCCCCAGCCTGGGAACTTCGTGTCAATCGATGATGGGAAAATCATGGGGGAGCACAGAGGTCAGGGAAAAGTCGATAGTGAAGATCGGAAATACGCAACACTTCCATTTTACAGCACAATGCTGTTTGTCTTCCACAGGCTGGTTTACCCTCACGCTGGGTCAGAGGGCAAGGATTGGAGGACAGAAAGATGCCTGGTTCGTGGTGGACAAGGACGTCTCCACACGAGAAGTGTTTGTGGTAATGTCGCTTTGCTAATGCGTTTCAGTCAGTCAGACAGACAGACTGAATAGATAGACTTGATTGATAGATTGATACTTTATTAATCCTGAAAGATATTGCCGGTCTACAGTAGCACAATACATATCTAGACAGTAACAAAAGTTAGACATAATTGTAACAATAAATAATACACAATGATATACAGTAATAGGGCATCATGTTGCATATGGAGGAGCGTTTTATGGCTGTTTGTGGTCTGAGTGACATCAGTACAGACGGGTGTTTTTTCAGATGGGTCTTTGGTCTGTGTGTCACTTCCTGTTATGGGATGATGTCAGTCATATTAGGGAGGAGTTTCCATAGTAACATGTAAGACATACAGCTGTTCTCCATGGACAGATTCCTGACTGATTTGAATGTTTCTGTCAGGCTCCAGGCACCAATCACCCAGCGCTGTACCGGGACACACTAAGAACCGCCCGGTTCCACTGGATCGCTGAGGAGCCGCCGGCGAAACTGGTCCACACCAAAATGATGGACTGCATGTTCCGCTTCCAGCACCAGATGCCTCTCAGTGAGTCCGGCTCCCCGCGAAGGGGGCGCACCTGGGCGTGCTCCCAGCAGATTGTTCCAGTGACATGACTGGTGCTTTTTTATTTGTCCAGCACCGTGCACTGTGGTCCTGAATCAGGATGGATCTGTTTGGATCACGATCGCTCAGCCTATCAGGGCATTAACTCTGGGGCAGGTGAGTTCAGTTTTCCCCGCAGAAATGCATAATACCATTTTGGAATGCCCCCTATTCAGGCATGATGTATAACAAGAAAAATATCATTAATTTTTAAATATTTAATATTAATATTAGGTATGACTTTTAAAATATGACACATATCATAACTCAACTATGACTGGACTGGATTAATGCATATGGAAAATGTATGGATTACATAATTTTCCCTTAATGGTTCCAGTATATTCCCAGACATCTCTATCCAGTTAGACCCTGTGTCATGCTGACCTCCCAGCATGGGGAATATTAGGGTAGGCTTTGTTAGTGCAGAGAGTGCCCCCCTGTGGTCAAATGAAATCTCAGCACTGGAAGAGATGAAGAGGCGGAGGTTCTGATAGGCCCCCCATTTGGCTACTTTGCTCATTGGATGAGGCTTCCTGGGGCTGAATGCTGAGCCACCTGTTAGTTCGGCTTTCTGTTACATGCGCCCGCCTGTCTGTACTCCTACAGTATCTCTCTCATTCTCTCAGTGGTTTGTTTTGTTATGGCTCCCCCTGTTGGTCAAACCTCACATTTACACCTATCTTGCTTGGGTCAGTTTGCAGTGCTCTACAGAGGGGACGAATGCCTGGGCAGCGGGAAAATATTGCGCCTGGGGCCAACGCAGCACACCCTGCAGCATGGCCGGGAACGCATGAGCACCCTTGCCGACACGAACCAATCCCCAGAGCCGGCCAGCTGAAGACCTGTCATGTGCCCTCGCATCACAGACACTGCCCGTTTCACGCGTCACGCACGGAGAAGGAGTATGCTGGCCAGCTGACTAGGGACCTGTTCCGTTTTTGTGTTTTCTACAGATAAAGTGACTTTATCGTTATTTAAAAATTGTTTGGTGAGTTAATGAGAGGGTAGTTCTCACAGCAACAATAATGTGTAAATGAAGTTTATAAAAAATTACAATGGCATCTTTTTTTCCTGTTTTAGTGTATTAGTGAGCTGGTGAGCAGGTGCCTTTGAATTGCCCGCAGTGTCACTGTTTGTGCACATATTTGGCCTATGATGGACTGGCATCCTGTCCAAGGGGTCCCCAGCTTTGTCCCCTATCTAATACAGCTTTAGCGCTGTTTATTACAGGCAGAGGTAAGGAGCATTCACTGATTACAGTGTTTATTAGGCAACACACTATAGTCATTCGGGGGTGGCGTTAATAGCCTATAGTGTGTCCAATACTAGATTTGAATCTTAACAAATTTAAATCAACCATATATTGAAAAGCAAATAGCTAGCTTCATGTTTCCAATTTTACCTCTTTAAATTGTTAAAATGCTCTTCATTATAATTAAAAATGTCATTCTAAATTACACATCAGTCCATATTTAAAATCAGTGATGAAACATACTACTATGTTACTTCGGGACAAAAGTGATTGCCAAATAAAAGTAATATGTAAATATGAAATCAATACTCCATAGCAGGCGTCACCAGCATGGTGCCCGCGGGCACCAGGATGCCCCCTATGACCACGAGTCGCCCGCGGATCTGTTCTAAAAATAGCACAACTCACCAGGGAGCAGCGTCTAAAATTAAATTTTATCCTGTTGCTATTCTTCTTTAAGCACATTTGCATTTATATAGACTTGAAAATGACAATATCTAAAAAAAAGCATTTATAACATGTTTATTATACATGAAGTTTAGATAATTTTAGGAGGGTGTTTCAAACGGGTAGCCCTTCGTATGGCTCAGTGTCTGTGAAGTAGCTCTCGGTTTCAGAAAGGTTGGTGACCCCTGATCTAGAATCACGGGAGGTTCTTGGGGGGCAGTGGCCTTGTGACATCATGCAAAGTGAAGCTAATGACAGAACCAAAATAATCAAGCTTGTGGAAGCAAGACAGTCTAAACAACAAATCAGAATGAGTTACACATTTGTAAAAAAATGTAACTGCACAGCATTGCATAACTGATCAGTTTTCAAAATTGTCTTTGCTTCTTAAGGGCAAATGGATCCCCCCTAACAGAACAACTGGCCCCAATATACCCACCCCCCACCCCCACAGCTGAAATGGTCTAGAATCGCCACTGTCCAAAATAGCAGGGCTTTTACGAATCACTGCTTCCACCTTGTGGTCACTTGAGGTTGCTCTCTGTTACTGTGTTCTGTAGCTGTCCTGTTAAATAAGGGGGTCTTGGGGGTCACCTTGAATGTTACTCTGTGCCTGGTGGAGTCAATCTTTGGTTGCAATTATTATTATTGTATGTGGTCCACCTTGAGAAAACCATCTATTAGTTAGGGCCTGTTTCAGCTGTCAGTTAATATTTTATACACTCAGTAGCCAATTTATCCAAGGAGGGGTGGCTGTTTCTGAGGTTCCGGAACCTCAGAAATCACAGCACACTGCCAAACACTTAAATATCTCTGGCATATGAGTGCTTCTAATACTCAGCCCACTCCGCGACTGAAACTCACGACCCCTTCCGTGCGCTCCGTGTATTTAGTTACAGTCACAAGATTCGCTGTTTAGTGGAGCAGCCTATTCACTTCAGCAAGGCAGTTTTTGGTATCACCACTAGGCTACACTGTTTACAATGTTATAGCAGCATTATGAGTAGGAGTGCATGTCAAACTAGAATGGTACAAGTGGCAGATAATAAACAGGATGGGAAGAGCCATTATTCATCCTCTTAGGCTCTTATGTTTTGTGTAGCTCTTTCTCCAGTGCCAACATGCATTTATTACGGATTCCTCACTGGAAGCTCAAGCTAGCTGCACTTCTGCCTACATTGGCCCCATATCAGATGCAAGCAATTGATGCATTAGCATCATTATAAGTGGTTTTGGACAAAAACGTCAGTTAAATTGTATGGCACAGTGATGCAGTGGTTTGCACTGTCACTTCACACCTCTGGGACCTTGGTTTGAATCTCCACTGGGGTTCCATGTGTGTGGAGTTTGCATGTTCTCCCCGTGTCATCGTGGGGTTTCTTTCAGGTATACTTCAGTTTCCCCCCACAGTCCAAAAACATGCTGAAGTTGATTGATGTTAATGAATTATGTGTGTGTGTGTGTGTGTGTGTGTGCACTCTGAGATTGGCTGGCACCCCGTCCTTGGTTGTTCCCTGCCTTGCACCAGTAGCTTCTAGTATAGGTTTCTGGACCCCCTGTGACCCTGAATTGCACAAGCAATTTCTGGAAACGAATGGATAGTCATCTGTTAAATTAACATAAATGCATTCAAATAACTGGACCACTTGTTCGGACTGGAAACCTGTGTAAACAAACTCCCCTTTTATTGTATTGTATCATTCTTACATAGAATGTCAGAAAATTAACCTGAACCATTTAGTGGAACTGAAAAGCACCACAAAGGTGATGCGTATCGCAGGCATTTTCTCAGCAATCCAACCCACGTACGATGCTAAGCAGCGGGCAGATTCAATAGGGGAGCACCAATGTCCTGGGCTGCACCTTCAAAGGACACATTGTCGTCTACAAGGTCAATATGGCTAGCTGGCTAATCAGTAAACGGACACCCCTGCTTTATCAGCTGGGACATCAACGGAATTGATGAACAAGCTAACCCAAGCTTACTGTATTGCATCATAATTCAACAGATAAAAAATTCAAACATGACTGGACATATATCTGTATTAATAGTTATGCAGTGTGACGTTAAGTGTGTTTTTTCTCTTTATATAGGCTTATTTATATTTCCGTTCATGAGCAAGACATTATCTATCCTCATTCACTAAGATGTGGAACAGGTACCAAAGTGAACTATCACTAGGCAACCACTTTGTTGCTTGGAGACAATTCCTTGTTATTTAATTTCAAGGATCAAACAGATTTGTGTTGAATGACTTGTAGGTTTTAAAACGCACTAAGTCCGCAGTTTTTTTTTTTTTGCCAATGCGAAGCGGCTGGCTGGGCTTCCAGGTAGTGAGGGCTTTGCACGTCCCGCAATCTCCTCCATCCGTTTATCACGAGTCCGTTAGGCTTTTATTTTTGCCATTAGCGCCGATACGAACAGCCGATCCATCGCTGTCGCGCAAGTGCGGGATCTTTTTTGGTACATTAGGTGGTCAAACCCTGGGAGTCATCATACTGGGGATTCCGGGGAAGCCCGCGGAGCTTCAGGAACAGCGTGACATTGGGGGTAGAGGGGCGATGCCCCCGCAGACGCTCGATACGCCGGGCGCCTCCTCCCCAGGGGGCGGGGCTGATTTCACTGTCGCAGCAGCGCTGGAGCAAAGGCAGCCAAGGTGAGGGGTAATGGAAAAGTCCCGATAGCATCTCCAAAGACGTCCCCTGGCCCCAGTGGTTTTCATGTACGTGTTGGAGTGCAAGAGGACGGACAGAGAGAGCGGCAGCAGAGCCGCGATCCGGGAGGGGGGCAGGGTAGCCACCCCCATAGTAAGGTATACCCCCACCCTCGGCCAGCTAAAAGCCCGCAAGGTAACGGGGAACGGAGATGCATTAGTTGTCCAAGAAAACATTAACGCAGGAAATAAATTAAGTTATTTTTTGACAATCATCAATTTGATTTGAGATATTAATTTCTTCGTTCTTGCAAATATAAGATCACCTTCTAATTTTTGCACCACACAGTACAATTGCTATCGAGGCTGAATCTAATCTAATACAACTGGAAAGATTCTCTTTGACTGATGATTTCTAGTTAACATTTAGGAAACACATCCGGTGCAGTTGTCCACTGGAAATACTAATAAGGTACCTTTCTACACGAAAAAAATTATCTCGTTTTACAGCATGAGAGACGAAAATTACATAAAAACTCTATGGCTTTATGGTTTTTACTTGACCACAACGTCTGAACTCAGGGCAGTGCAAAAATTAATATTCTGGGACTGCAATTCAAATAATACTTTGCACCAAATTGTTCCTAATGTTTACCTTATCGCTCATCTGTTGTTACTCATCAATATCTATGTGCGCTATATGCATATGAGAGGCACATCACAGGCAGAGGGCTGGATAATGACCGTTAATCGCTTCCTGTCCTATGCCTGATACTTTCCAGTAATGATTGCCAGCTAGTTCTCGTGAAACTGCGGGCCAGTTTGACTGAGAAGGGGAACTATTAGGAGAAGAGTGGTCAGAAAGCAGAAGCTGGTTTGTTTTACCTGTTGTTTGAAGTGAATTACCACTGAATTCTGTTTGTTTTAGTACTACGGAAGAGTTAGTGTTTCTGTGGAGCCAAAGAACGTTTATGTGTTTGTTTTAATTTCTGCATCACTTTACAGAGAGCTGCTTTCTTTGAAAAGCACATAGAAACCCCAAAACACTATTCGTGCAACACTGATGGGGAGGGAGTCTGATTAATTTCAAGTTAACTGGAGCATGGATGCCTTTTTTGCACAGGTTCAAGATTTATTACACATGCATAGGACAGGTAGAGCGGAAAATGTTTTGCATAGAAAAATGCACAGTGGAGAAATGATGGCAAAAATTGCAGTATGTCTGTTTATTATAAAAACTACAGGATGTTCAATATTGGATACGTGCCCGTTGGAGAAGATTTAGCTGCCATAGCCTTTGTATTGGATGGTTAAAAGGTGTTTGCGGTTTTTGAACAGTTGACATTTTAGGGGGTTGGAAACAAAAAGAAAACAGGTTATGTTCACAGTGTTCAGAACATGTCAGCCTGTGATGATGATCACAATGCTTTGATAAACATGTCATGGAGCAGAATGCAGAGTACAGGGCCCAGCTAGGTTGCTTTAAAACAATTAGCCATGCTTAAACCAGAGGCTCATTCACACCAAGGTTGCAAAATAGCCATTACATCAAATCTGTTGAAGCAACTTGCACCAGTCTTGTTTAGGGGAACCCTTCCGCGGCTATTTTTAGGCCTGCAGAACTTGGAAAGTCTGCCATGATTATTTTTATCCATCACGAATATGCATTAGGTATGCCTCCCGCGTCAGCTTAGGTGTAGACGTCACAGTGCGTCCCACACGTCTTAAACACGGTGCCGCGGAATTATCAGCATCAACTGCGGTTTAATGCACATCGAATAAAGAAAAAAGAAAAAAAAGAGGATGAAATTCAGGAAAAACGAATCACGTTGCCAGATCAAGTGGTCGCCTTTGCCTCGGAATTCGTTTTGATGTGTGGAAGGCCTGTTGCCATGGCTACCATTAGTCTTATGATGCGTGTGGCTGTGCTTGATAGAGGCTTAGGAGCAGGATAACATCATCAGTCTCTTCCAGAATAGCTGAAAACAAAATCGGCATGAATCTGTACCAAAACGAATTCTCACTCCATATCTAGTGATTTGATTTAAATAATAATGTTATTTTAAAATATATTAAGTGGATAGTTTATTAGGTACAGTATGCCTGCTAGCTATTGCAAACAGCCAGCTCTTCCAAACAGTAAATTATGTGGCTGTAACTGAGTACATAGACCACACAGATAGGGTGTTACTTCCTGTGCTGCTAAGTATTAGAGTGGCTGACATCAGTGATCTAAGTTATTTTGAATGCGCTGTGATTGTTGGCGCCGAACGTGGTGTTTCCCACGTCTCAGAAACTGTCTCCCTCCTGGTACTTTCACACAATACAGTGTCTAGAGTTCACAGAGAATGGCGCAGTAAACAAAAAGCATCCTTGTTAATGACAGAGGTCGGAGGAAAACGGCCAGACTGGTTAAAGCTAACAGGAAGACCACAAGTAGAAAAATAACATCTCAGTACAGCAGTGGTTTGCGAAAAGGGGTGTCAGAAACTCATGAACCTGTGAAAGCGGTTCTGGAAGCAAAAGTGAGTCCTAATCCATACTAGCTAGGTGTACCTACTAAAATGGCCATTGAGTGTACATACTTCCACCACATGTACTTGTACTCCAACTGAACGTCAGCAAAACAAAGGAGCTGATTGTGGAGTACAGGAGGCAGCGGGGCTCTCACACACCTGTCCACATCAATGGTGCTACAGAGGAGAGGGTGAGCACCTTCAGATACCTCGGTGTCCACTTACAGGAGGACCTCACCTGGTCCACACACGCACGCACTCTGGTCAGCAAGGCGAGGCAGCGGTTCTAACATCTGAGGCAGCTGAGGAGGTTTAAGGTCTCTCCTGCTGTCCTAAAGGCCTTCTACTCGGTTGCCGTAGAGAGCATCCTGACCATGAGCATCACATCGTGGTTCGGGAACTGCTCTACACAGGACCGGAAAGCCCAGAGGGTGGTTAGAGCAGCTGAGCGCTGCACCAGATCTGCCTTACCTTCCCTACAAGACATTTACAACAGCGGTTGTAGGACCACAGCAACAAAAATCTCCAAGGATCCATCCCACCCCAAAAACTCTCTGTTTTGCCTGCTGAATTCAGGTAAACGCTTCCGCAGCCTTATGACCAGAACTGAAAGGCCAAGGAGGAGTTTTTTCTCTCAGGTCATAAGGCTCCTAAACCAGGACAATACTCAATGCCTCTAGGCCAGTGGTCTCCAACTCCTGTCCTGGAGAGCTACTATCCAGTAGGTTTTCTGTCCCACTTGGCTTCTGATGAGCCACACCTGTTCCTGGTATTTACCTGAGAACAGGTGTGGCTCATCAGAAGCCGGGTATGATAGAAAACCTACTGGACGGTAGCTCTCCAGGACCGGAATTGGAGACCCCTGCTCTAGGCCTTCCGCCAGACTCTACAATGACTCTTCAGTCGCTGTAACAATGACATATCCTATGAGTACTGCTTTCACACTGTCCAAATTGTTGGCACATACCTCAGGCCTCTTGCACATTGCACTTAAATTGCACAGCAAAATACCTCTTACCTATCACTTATTTATAGATTATGTACAGATGAACATTTCATATATTTTTTTATCTTATATTATTATATTATTTTGTTATCATGCACCGCTACTCGGAGTGACCAGGGTCACATTCCACTACATGTTGTATGTGTACAACTGTGTACGTGACGAATAAACCTCTTGAATCTTGAATGTTGCTTTATTAAAAAATGCTGGTACATCTGTAATATTTCAGCACATTTCCTCTGAAGGTACGTACCTTATGGCAAGCCTCAAAATAAATATGTATGTTTTCAAAATTAATTGCCCATTAGAAACACGATCCTAACATAATTCAGAAAATAAGTATTGACATTCTCTGTCTGAGAGGTGAAATTTAGCTCCGACTGGTTCAGCAGCAGAGCATCTGAATGGTGATGGACTTTGTTAGAGACGCGCCCTGGTATCAGTCACATGGGAGCTGTAATATATTGCTGTGCCGCGGAGGATGACGCGTGGGAATGAGGTCAGAACCCAAGGGTGGGACCGGTACTGAAAAAACAGGTGATGTGTGAGATAAGTCAGGAAGGAGGAGGAAGCGGGACTGGGCCATGCTTAGCTAAATGGGAGGGGGGTCTTTTAAGATCTGGAAAAATGGCTGATGGTCTCTGTAGGCTATCCTCATGGGGCCCATAGAAGAACTTCCTTTGAAGGTATCTCACATTCATTTAGCGGCCGCAGATAAAAATGGCAGGTGAAGAGAAATACCTCACTATTTACTTCCATCTCAAACCCTCGATGAAGTTACGGTGCCTAAACGGCTGTTAATTAGTCTGCTAGCAGGATAACCAGAGCATGTAGCTGGCAAATATCATTGAAAAACCACTCGATTTTGCATTCTATTTTGTATTTAGATAGTGGATTTTTTTTTGTATATCCTGATAGATTCTGTGAAAGTTAGTGCTGTAAAGGCTTGTTAAATTGTGGCATAATTTTTTTTCCCCCTCAATCTATTTAAAAGACAGTGTTAATTTACTCGCATCATTGTAACAGGTCACACATTTCATCATGGTTTATGGTTTTCCCGTCAAACATCAATCTTTGATCAAAAAATATTTTTTATGCTTTCTGCATTTTACATATATATTTTTTGGCAGACTTTATTCAAAACAATTTCAATATCCAAAACCTATTATTAGGATTACTGTTGTTACTTACACAAAAATGTTCTGAGGGCAGAAGGGAAAATGATTGGTTCAGAGAGATAACCAATCAGATTGTAGAGGAGGTGGGGCCAAGCCAATACAGGAGGCTGGACAAACTAATCAGATGTTGGCATAGAAACTCCAGATGCCATATCAAAAGGTGTGAACACGGAAGCAGTGGTTAAAGACATGGACTCCAACTAAGAAGTTATTGGTTCATATCTGGGGTTTTGCTGTTTCACCCAAGTGAGGTTCTTAACCTGAAGTGCTTTGGTAAAAAAACACATCAGTGTGAATGAGGAAAGACCATGAAATCCTCTGTAAATGTGAATGCAGCCCAGTGTGCTTTGCCTTCAGAATAATCTAAGGTAATATGAGCAATACAGTTGTATATAAACACTGGAATATTATTGCCCAAAATAATTTCGTACAGGGTATGCGGTTTCATATTTAATCAAGTCCTAATTTGAAAATGTATTTAAATATCCAGTTTCTTTGGATCAGTGCGGTAAAACCCTCAATCCCACAAGAAAGCAGATCCATAATACTTGTCCATACAATATCAAGATATGGTCTAGAGTTTAAGCTCAATAGGTCACAGTGTACATAGAAGTCATACTTTGTTTTGTATAAAAGCCAAACCGCAGAGAAAAGCTTTTCATAGTTTCCTCATAGTTTGAGAGAAAATGGACAGATTAGCTACAAGTAGCTGCTCTGGGCTGCAAAGGCAGCAGCAAGGCAGCCTGCAGAAGAGATGAAAGCACAATAGTTATATCTAAGATCGGTTTTAACATAGATTAGTAAAAAAATGCTTATAAACATAGATGCTGCTTGAAAAATATTAATAAAGTAAGCAGAGAAAGAGTAGTGAGTATAATATCGAGAACTGACTGGAATTATGTAAAGTAATGCAGACGGGCTTTTTATAGTTTTGACTGGCTTCGGTTGTCATGGAAACAAACTGCCACAATCCATCTTCATTTCTAGCTGTGTGAAGCGTGGCGTTCATTCAGTTCTTGTGGCAGAAAGCACCGCATGCACTGACACTGTCATAATGAGGTCTTGCATTTTGAGAAATGTCCTACAATCACTGCGATCTTTATCTATTAATCATTTTTATTTAAATAATAAGCAATTAGGTGAGTAATGTATTTTCTACAGGCTAATGTTTGTTTATTGAATCCTCCATAATTGACCCAGGACAGAAAGGACATAAGAGACCAAATTTTAACCAAACATGACAAAAACAGACCTTGAAAACTGGAATGAACCGGAATGGACTTACCATCCATGTATTTTATGTAGTAATAAGCTTTACAAATCCAGAAAAGCCTCTGTTTGTCCTTCACGCTTGATGGGAGATCTTATGCAATGCATTTCAGCAACATAAAAAACAGGTATTGATCACTATGCTGCCATAATGGATACCAAGGTTAGAAAACTAAAATGACTTTAGCACCACAATGTTTCAAAAGCCAGTACATATCCATTCAACATTTTAAGGAAACATTCTGTTGGAATATCTACAGTTACAGTTCAGGTGAAACTGCAAACTTTACTGAAGGAGATGCCATTACAGAGATCAGGGACCAGTCAACTCACATGACATGACATGACTTAAAAACCAGTGACATTTTGGATCACTGGGACTTCTTACTAAGAACAGGAGTTACTTAACTGAACGTTACGTGAACAAGTGGTGTGGATAAAAGTTGGACTCGTGCTCGTATTAGGTTGGTCTTATAAAAGCCATGGATTTGTACGCATAATACGAATCTGATAAATGTACCGTAACACTTCTTGTCTTATTCCCTGGTTCTCTGTCTTGTTTGTATTGTCAGTGTGTCTGTGTATCACGGTGCAGGCAGGAAGTGAGGTGGATAATCCAAAACAAAAAGGGGTTTATTTAAGGGAAGTAGAGAACACTGGGAATAACAAAAAAATAAAGGACCACGAGGAGTCAGAAAACTAACAGAGCTTAATACTAAAAACAAGCTACGAAAACCAGAAAGGAAACACAACCAGGGAGCAGAGCAACACAGAGAGCAGAACCAGGAACAGGATACAAGGACCAAAGCACATGGCAACATTACACCATGACATTATAATGGCAGAATAAAGAGTGAGGGAAGGCACTTAAATACACAGATATCCAGGGAAAACAAGGATCAGGTGTAACCTAATCGATGAACCAATCAAGGGAGAGACATGAGCAACGAGAAACAGGTGGACGCAATAACTAACCCTGTCATGTCGGAGATGAGAGCACATGAACGGCACTACAAAGTCGTATTCACCAATGGGGTTTCTTTAAGCCCCAAGTTAGGGGCATCATTACGACAATCATGACAGAGGCAATGGATAACTCTACTGTGAACGAGAAATTATTTCGAAAGTAGTAAATTTTACGCAGCATGTCATTGCAAAACTCGATCTGAATTATTTTGAATGTTGGAGAATTAATTTTAATGACTATTAAATGGTCTACCGTCAAAAAAATTGATAGCTTTTTGTATCAATATTTGATATGTAGCTGGTTAGCTACCTGTTGTTTAACTAAGGGATTAAAAAAGTAATGTAATTATTTTTGTTTTGCATATATATTGATCTATTAACTTAAGTTGTAAGCTCGACCTGCTAGTTACTAGTTAGCAACACAAATTCATGTTGCTGTGTATTAAACATGTTTACATGCAAATACACTATTATCCGTTTTGTTCTGTCCTTTTTTGTTTTACAGTGTTTCTTAATGCAACTACAGATGAGTTGTACGAATGTGTTTTGGTGTTGGAGGAACAAAAAACAAAGCAAAACAAAAAGTTGCTTTTTATCGCCTCCATTTTACTCTGACTTAACCGCACGTAATGTCATGTGTATGATTTCACACCAAAGACTAAGAATCTGCAGCAAAGACTGGGGGAAACACCACCAGGAAAAACTAGAAACAGTAACACACAGAAATAATCACAATAAACCTGGGCAAACTCTATTTCACGTTTCCTTATTTTAAACACTAGAGAACAAAAATCCAAAAATACAGGTGAGACTCGTCTCAAGCCAGCCTTGAACCCGCCACGAAGGAACAGGATCTGAGCCACACACAGCCCACTGACCTATGCGGCAGTCTGGGAGACAGGGAAAACACAGGGACTGGGTACACTGGGGCTGAAGGGCAAGATACAGGGAGGAGGACAGGATGGGCAGCATCACCTTCTCACCAAACGGTGGGGGGGGGGATACAGAGCAGGATCGGACGGGCGCTGACCCTGACTGTGTGTGTGTGTGTGGGGGGGGGGGATCCTGCTTTTTGCTTAGCAAGAGATCCCACAAGTCTGGAAAAATACTACAAGTGAAGCAAATAGCACATTAGAGACATACATGCTGTCAAGGAGTCGACTAAGCATATGGTCAGTTAGGCTGAGCTGCCTATGAATGTCCAGGTGTAGCATTGGAGCAGGAGCTACACAACAACTTCGGACAAAAGAACCTAATAAGACTATTCAAGGGGCAGAAGTGCAACATAAGAGTAGTATGTTCCCTGAATGTTTTAAGAGGCACCAGGCTAGTAGAGAAATTCATGGATCAGATGGGTCTTGAGGTGTTTCTTGAAGAGTGAGAGATTATGTACACAGTTGTAAGATCTATAGCTGATGTGCTGGAGATCATTTCAGTATCAATTTAACATCCTTAAGGAGAGCTGCTGCTTGGCCATGGAAACCCATTCCATGAAGTTCTCTACGCACTGTTCTTGAGCTAATCTGAAGGCCACACGAAGTTTGGAGGTCTGTAGCTATTGACTCTGCAGAGAGTTGGTGACTCAGCATGCTTTGTCCCCACTCTGTGATTTTACCTGGCCTACCACTTCGTGGCTGAGTTGTTGTTGTTCCCAATTGTTTCCACTTTGTAATAATACCGCTAACAGCGGATTGTGGAATATTCAGCAATGAGGAAATTTCATGAATGGACTTTTTTTTCTCTCTCAGGTAGCATCCTATCACAGTACCACACTTGAATTCACTGCACTCCTGAGAGTGACCCATTCTTTCACAAATGTTTGTAGAAGCAGTCTGCATGCATAGGTGCTTGATTTTATACACATGTGGCTATGGAAGTGATTGGAACACCTGAATTCAATGATTTTAAGGGGTGTCCCAATACTTTTGGCAATATAGTGTATCTGCACATATCTTCCACAGAGACATTTTCTTTTTATTAAGTGTCATAATTTTCATGTTCTGTTCTTGCCATTTTACCATTAATTGCAGTTGTAGTCATTGGCTCCCAAAGGGACACTAAACACAAATGTTTGGTGGTTTATGTTATTGCAGAGGTGTTACTAATTAAAAAGCACCTAATGAGACTGCTTGTGTCAATGAACTTTTTAATTCCTTGCTACTTCAAATTAATGCTTTACGTAAAACTACGGATTGTTTCTAATGTGATATATATTGAAATGAATAACATAATGATTTTTGTTATACAGCCAATAAATTTGCAATATTTTTACTGAATTACACAAGTGTCCCCACATTATGTGCATGTGCCGTTTTGGCAACTTTTCCTGATCAAATAAAATGCAAATAAATAAGGGAAAAATCAACCCTGCTTCCCTCGTTTAAGGTCATAAGTGGCTTAAATAGACACAGATCTCATTAGAATCTGTAATACTGCATAATACAAGAAATTAGTCTCCATTTTAATTTTTATTCAGACACAGTAGTATGCAACACATCATCAATGAGGTGTGGCAATTATTGAACCAAAGTAATACATACAGAGTTGGGTAATTCAGGTCCAGAGAGTAAAAGTCCAGACCGGGATTTTGTTTCAACCAACCAGTTGACCATAAAGATTCACAATCACAGAGTATTCGACTGGCTGGTTGAAACAAAATCCCGGTCTGGACTTTTACTCTCTGGACCTAAATTACCCAACTCTGAATACATAAATTATGAAATTCTATGTTGATTTAAGTAGACAAGACAAGACAAGACAGTTCCTTTTTTAAGATGTTGTGGAAGATGAAAGTTGAGTTCAGTTAGGATGGTAGGACATTCCGATCCAGGTTTAAGGCTGGTGTCTCAGTATGTCCATCAGTCTTATTTGTGCTTTGCGGTGCTGGACATGCTGAGTTTGAGGATGTCTCACAGCTAACAAGCTGCCAGCAAACTCTCCAGGCAGGAGGAAGAAGGTCCTCAGCTGTTATCTCAGCAAACCAGTGCTTAAGCTCTTCATTAATAACGTTAAAATAGTAACAGAGCAGAGGTGGGAATTAGGGAGCAGTGTCTCCAGAGAAGAATCTCAGCAGTGACAACAGATTAGAAGGCCTGAATACAGTGAGGTGCAACCTGTCCCAGTAAACAGGAATGAGTTATGTGATCATCTGGCTGCAGGTTTGCACGTGACCAAGATGAATACGCCTCATACCTCCACTATATTGCCACCATAAATTTCCACAAGTGCACATCTCCTGGGATGGTCGGAGGTACATTGGCACTGGTAGTGACACAGGTGGCGTGTGAATGGCGACAGGATGTGGACGGAAAGGCAACTCTTGCCGCAGTGGAGGAGCACCTTAACATTAGTTTGGCAAATGCACAATCTAGGCCAGTGTTTCCAAAATTGGTCTTCGGGGGCCCTCAGCAAAGATGGAAAGTTCAGGTCCAGAAACTAGAAATCCAGACCAAGATTTTGTTTCATCCAACCAGTTTAGTCATCTGTGAATGTGACTATTTATACTAAACTTTATGCAAAATCTTGGTCTGGATTTCTAGATTTTCCACCTCTGAGCCGCAGACAGTCCACGTGTTTGTGGACTATCTAGCAGGGGGCTGGGAGGGAGCAAAAATGTGGACCGGCTGGGGCTGTAAGCCATGGGATGCAGGTAGCTTTGAGCAGAGGGATATATACAGTAGGGGTGGTGCCACAGGAACAGTGGCCCCAGCTGAAAGCTGATTGGCCCCAGAGTATCCCCTCCTGTGTCACTCACCAATTCAAAACTTATCATTGGCTAATGAAGAAATGAACAGTGTGTCTGCTTACCTCTGGGTCTGAGAAGCACTTGCTGTAGATTGTGGATGATTTCTTCCAGTCGCCGGCAGGCAGATGCTTGGATTAAGCCCCTAACCCGCAGTAAAAGTTTTGAGAGGAAGGACGTTTTTTTACCTCGCCCTAATTCTGAGCTCCATTTAGTTTCCGAGCCGCTGAGACTCTGCTGCCTGCTGCAGCACTCTGGTGTATCTGATGCGATTCTCTGAAAAGTGCACTCACACCCATTTCCCCCCACTATCACAGAAGCCTTTTTTGGGTGGTGGTGTTGGTGGTGGCGGTGGTGGTGGTGGTGGGGGGGGGGTGTACAAGCTTGTTTAATTGCTTTTGGATTTGAGTTATTACTGCTTTTGGTTTTGAGTGGGAAGTGGGAAGATTCAAGCCCTGGGAGATTTGCTATGGCAGCGCCAGAAACCAAGCTGTCAACATGCAAAAAAAGACTGGGGATGTCCCTTTAAGGGGATGTCCCTTTAAGATGTTAGCTTTAGCTATTTGAGTCCTCTGCTGGAGTACCATTAGACAGAAGGGTCTGAGATTTAATGTGGGGAAGTACTCCAGCATACAGATCAGAAAAATAAACCACCGCAATATGCAAACCATGGATGGATGGATGCAGGGATGGATAGATGGATGGATGCAGGGATGGATAGATGGATGGCAATATGCAAAGCAAATGCTGTTTATTTCAATATTATGCTGTACTGTACTTAAAGATTTTGAAGAAACTGGAAGATTTAAAAACACGATTCCTCCTTGTGGTTCACATGGAGTCACTCTCATGTCTTCTGTTCCTGTTCAGTTTCAATGGGCTTCATAAGGATAACAAACAAACAAAAACACAGTGTAGCTGATAATGTCTGTATATTCAAATTTTGAGTCATTAAAATGCCTTATTTATTATCCAGCCACATTGAGCAGTAAGTACTTCAAAATGTCCATTTGCATCTTGACTTTTTGGTTGAATCATCCATCCATCCATCCATCCATCAGTGCATTGTCTGCTACATATTAGGGGCTGGGTTGCAGATTGAATCCATTTAGTAGAAATTTCAGAAGCATATTCTCAGAATTAACTGCTGTAATGTGTGAAAAACCAATCCACTCACATTCCTCGTACCCATTAACCTTTCAGAACATGTTTCCAGTAAAAGAACAACACAAATGTATGCATCCATCTTCCAAGCACTTATTCAGTATGGGGGATGTACAGAAAAAAAATAAAATCAAATAAACTAACTGTATGTTTCTGCCACTGTAGTTTGCATCTCCAAAAAAATGTTCAAAAAATGATCAACATGAAAGAGCAAGGAAAGGTATGAATGTGGCTTCTTTCAACATGAAGATTTCACTGTGAAGATTGCTGCCGGCAACAGCAATCTGTGTGTGGATCCAAAATTAAGCTGACAACAAGCAGGGGTTGTGTGAGCACACAGCCCCACCCACCGGGCTCCTGTGCAGGAGCAACAGGCGCTGTGGACGGGCGAGCGTCTGCAGGTGCCCAGGGAGCGCTTTCTGTGGGGCGGGCTGGGGGATGTCACACCTTCTGTGCCATATCAATTTGTTCCGCCCCACTGGAGGCCTCGTCCGTCACTGTGTCTCACGCTCGCGGCTCCGGACTCCCCTCCTTCCCCCGCGTCCTTTTGCATGTCGATGGCACTGGCCCACGACGAATGTTGAAGCCGCTCAAGGTCAGCACCGTGTGGGAGTGAGATTGTCACGCACGTAGCTGCTCAGTGCTGATGCGTGGGAGGCCCGTCCCTGTCTCCCCATGGCTTCTTGATGTGAGGGCCATGGTCGTCAGAGGTGGAGATTTCAGGTCCAGAGGGTACAAATCCAGACCAAGACTTTGTTTCAACCTACCAGCTGAGTACTCTGTGTCTGTGACTCTTTATACTCAACTGGTTGGTTGAAACAAAATCTTTGTCTAGATTTGTACTCTCAGGACCTGAAATCTCCACCCCTGGTGGTCGTAGTCCTGGGTGAGGACACCCACCTTACTGGCCCATGAGGGAAATTGCTGTGAGCTACGCAGTCACTACAAGTGTAAAGGGGAGTCAAACCATCATCATAAACCAGTGACTCCCAACTTAGTCCTCAGGGACCCCCAGTCGGTCCACATATTTGCTCCTTCCCAGCTCCCAGCCACACAGCAAAAACATGGACTGAGGGTCCTCAAAGACTGGGTTGGGAAACGCTATCATAAACATCTAATGTAGAAAAATGGGGCTCAAACACACACTCAAAATCAATATTTGAGTCTCAGTTATGCAGAAAATGCAATTATAGTTGTAGACTGTAAATGAAAAATTAGATGGTTGTAAATGACTGGATGTACAGTAGTAAAAAACAAGCCCAGCTGAAGACAGTAGCCTGAGGATCTTAGTGACTCGGGTAATCGAGGTATGTTGACCTTTCAGTGCACTTCACATGACACTTACGTTAAGAGCAGTGACTGATGTCAATATCTTGTGAAGATGGTTACTCGAGTTCCTGAGAAGCACCCTCAGCATTTCACGGGATAAAAATCTGTGTGAGCCGGTGCAGTGTCATCCCCCCCCCAATCCCCCCCACCCGTTTCCCATGCCTGGACATCGGCAGGAACTGGGAGGAACAAGATTCTGAAACACTGTCAGATCATCAGCATCATACTCTTTCAGTCATTCAGCCCACCTCTCTTATTTCCACTCGTTTCTTTATTGATTCCATTACGACTGGAAACAGTGCATAAAATTTAAATAGCCCCCCCCCCCCCGGAGGACTTCATTTCTGCAATCAAAGCCAGACAAGCCTTCCTATACTATATCTTGCTGTCCCTGCTCAAAGTGTTGGGATGATGAGAAGGCAGGGACACCCCTCCCCCTCTCTGGTTCACCTTAGGCGTGCTTTGTCATGTGACACACATCAGGTGTCCCTGGTAGCTGCTGTTCATTGGACAATTTTTCTGCCCTGCTGTCAGAAACCAGAGATTCATTAAGGTGTCTTGTGTATGTGTGTCAGTGACAATTCAATTATATATATTACTGTCCCCTGTCTATTGACAAAGTCGTCGTCATTATAGTGGAACCAGGAACCTCAACGCGGCAGCCTCAGTCCAGGAAGAAGATTTCCCTTCTCAGAGGGTGATTTACCCATTTTTCATTGCTCAGAAACACTTCCCTGTCCATGTCTGCCCTGGCTTAAGTTCACAGCACAATCTAAACTACTCATAAATGTATTACACACAATCACAATCACACACGCACACGCACACGTAGGGTAAACATATCCTTATGGGGACCGCTCATTCATTTCAATGGGAAAAATGCTAACGCTAACTATGACAACCTTAACCCCCACCCTGCCCTAACCATAACCATAAGTAACCTAACAAAATACAAGAGTTTTTGCATTTTTAGTTTTTTCATAGCAGTCACCGATTTTTATAAAATAGAGTTTTCCCTTATGGGGACCCGTTTCCTGCTGAAAAAAAAATGGATATTTATCACATTATGGGGACATTATGTCCCCATGAGGATAGGTAAACCCGCTCGCACACACACACACACACACACACACATACTTTTTCTTATACAGTACTGTATATCTTTACAGAAAAAGTAGCTCTAGAGCCTAGTGTTGTGTTACATTCAAGAGCGCATCAAGACCCCTCTGTTCCATACATTCCTATACCAGTCTGCTGACTCTGTTTCCTGAATGTTCTTCATATTGCACTCCTGGCCATTGAATAATCTTAGTAGGTTCTCGTCAGGCGTGCCGCTAGATATTTTGGGTCTCATTACCAGAGGCGGACATTTCAGGTCCAGAAAATAAAAATTGGTCAAACCAGGATTTTGTTTCAACCAACCAGTTGAGTGCTCTGTGACTGTGACTTTTATTACGCAACTGTTTGGTTAAAATGAAATCCTGGTTTGGACTTTTACTTTCTGGACCTGAAATGTCCACCTCTGCCCATTACTCAGGGGCCCTTGAAATTGTCCCAACTTTCCCCCTCTTATGGCACCTCTGGTTTTTACTTTCTTTGATATATGCTGTGTAGCTCTTACTCCAGCACCTCTTACACCTGTGTCTGGGCATCCACTGGAGGCTCGGCCTGGCTGCACATACGCCCAGTCGACTCCTTCGCAGCTGCATGTCTGCAGTGCATCATCTGCCTCACTTGTATATTACTTTGGACGAAAGTGTCTGCTAAATGCGTACATGAAATGTAACGTTCTCTACATTTTAGACAATATCAGCCGGATCTTGTGATGTAAAGAGTTAAATATGTTACGGTTTATGCTACGAATTTTGTTTACAAATGGCTGGCAACACTTGGTGTCAACCCCACACCCAACATATGGGTCGTCTCACTGCTTTCACTCGGCTCTCATTAGGACCAGATGATTATAGATTCATTTTGAAGTTGGCCTCATTCGCGGAAACCTCATTTCTCGTTTGCAGAACGCGTGTAACGTCAGTTACAATCACGGGCGCTTTGAGCATCTGAGTCATGAGATCGGGTTCGATTGTTGTAGTGTGTGCCTTTTCGAAACTGCTCCTCTACATCGATGCCTCATCAATTAGTTATCAACCTGATCATCGCTAATGACCACATTATGCCTTTTCGACCAGAGATATGCTGAAGAGTTTGCGGTTAGAGTGATGGAGTTTAGCTATTATTCCCCCGATTATGACAGGAAATGCAGGAAAGGGGCCGGCCACTGACACAGATGGCTGATGGCACCCACTGGACTCTTAGCCTCTCCATATGGCTCTCCACGGTGATTCGTCCCATTATGTTGGCAAGAATAAAGGTCACAATCCCAATAATTGCTGATGCCCCGTTATAACCTCATCCGGATGAAGTGCAGGAAGAGGTTGGGCCTCATAATGTGGCTGGGAGAGGTGGGTAATGGTCACGATTAGCGTTAACTCCTCAGTGATTAGAGCTGGAAAACTGTTTAAAAGCTTAAATTCCCTTGGTGGTTGGGACTGTTGCGTGCTGTCAATCACCAACAGATTTAGCCACACCCACTCTGAAGCCCCACCCCCCACTACTAGGGGCGGCACTATAAAGGAGGTCACTAGTCACGCAGGGAGTGCGTGGTAGCAGAACTGCAGCTTTCATTGTGAGTGACTCACTAGACACAGGGCAACAAACGAGAAGAAGTGTGTAGGACTGTGCCTGACAGGGGATGTCAAAGCAGGTGAGCGAAGAGCTTTGTGGTTGAACAGTTTATGTAATTATAAATTAAATCCGCCAAACGCCTGTGCAAAACCTTCTGGATGCTAGATAGGCAGACGGCTTAATTATGAATCCAGTACATTTAGTTTTAGGCTTTAACAACACGCACGACTGTTCAAGTGGGTAAAAGGAAGTATTTAATGAAAAAATATTCATCTACATAAAATGCCAGTGTAATTCGCCACTCCTGCTTTTAAGGGACATTCCTGAGCATGTGTGCATTTTATAGTCAAACTGATGGCATCTGTGAGATTTTTTTTTACATTTTAAGTCAAAAGGAATGAATGCACTAAGCCTCCTGTGCTCCTGTGCACCGCAGGGATAAGTGTCAGAGGAGGTCAGTTTACATTTAATCGAAAGTGATGTTTTGCCTCTTGCGGTTTCAGGCATTTTTGAATGGGCCTCGCATTTCTGCAGCCATTATTGAAAAGCAATCCTTGCCTGAAAGTCATGAACAGCCTTGGTGTCTGAAATTCACAATTCTTTAGTGCCCCTCAATGCTTTTTTCTGTAAAGCCATAGAAAGAAAAAAAAACAGTAATACAAAATGCAGTGCAGATCCTCTGGCACCCAAGAGGTTAAAAATGTGTTTACACTTAACTGGAACTTAAAGGAATCAGTTCTTCAAATTTGATATTTCACACAGATGTAATTGTGTGAACCACACATGCGTCTGACTCCCATGACAAACATCATCGAGCGAAACTGTGTGTATATTACGTTTAAGTTATTACCTCTGGTGGAAGAATTGAAATTCCACTTAAATTTAATTTAATATCCCCATTTGGCTGAGCTTTTGCTGAATTAACCGAGTTTGTCCAGTATAGCGAGACTTACAAACCTTCTTAACAAGCTTACCATCGTGACTTATGCGAGGAGATTTCAGCACTCAATTTGATCTATTCCTTGGTTGTTTGCCCATATTTATTCAACAGTGTATGATGTTTACTCGCTTCCTCCTTATAATATAACCCTACACCCTCAGTTGTACGTTGCTCTTGATGTGTTGTACTGACAACACTTATAGCTTGTCGACTGGCTCGTTTGGTCTGTTGCCCAGAATTTGCGCGGTGCGCCCGTTTGCATGACTCAAGCGGAGTTTCCCACGATCCACTGAGGCGATGTAGCGCTGCTTGGGGGCTTCAGAGTGGTGGGTTTTATCAGCCTAAACACCCCCAGCGAGGCATTTCTAGGTCAGATATCCACCCATACAGCCAAAATAATATCAAGCAACTATAATGAAATCAATTGCTCTGTCAGTGTCAGGCGTCTTTAGATCGCCAGCAATATATTGTCGCTGTCCAACAGGGTTGGGGCCATTCCGGAATGCATTGATCAATTCCAGTCCAAATAAAGAAATGGAACTGGAGCTGGGATTGGAAAAAAAACTACAGATCAGATCAGAGGTTTATTGAATAATTCTATTAATTTCACATACTATGTCACAGATCGAACCCTCCAACCCCCTCCTCTACCCCTACCTACATGGGAAGACACCATAGCTACTGTATGGGTGCCGCACGGTGGCCGAAGTGGCTCCCCGTTGGTTCTGTATAGTGCTTTGGGTGTTGTGGAAATGCGACACTCATTCAAACACACTCTTAATCGTGTTGCTACCACACTACTTCTGCTTTCTTTTATAGAATTCACATAATTACAAAATAAGGAGAAAAGGAGGTCCGTGCTTGTAGGGGTGTGTGATTTGGCGATATTAAATCGCGGACGATTAAAATGATGTCACTGTAACCTTATTTACAGAATGTGTGCTACGGTGCACATTCTATCACTTGCAGTTCTATGGCTCATACACGCATCTAAAGTTGTTTTGTCAGCCAAATCTGTTTTGACACACCAATAAACGGGTAATAGGAAACAGTGGGTAGTCCCTTGGCGTTTTTCCTCTCCCCCTTTCGCACTCTCGTCCCAACATGCATTGCACAGCATGCAACACATTCTATATTTGGCAGATTCAAAGAATCTGGCATCAGTAATATAGTAATTTCTTTGGATTATCCAAAACCGACACAATGCAAGCAATGGTTATTTGCAAAATTTGCAAAGATAGGGTTCGCACGTCTGAGGGCAACTGACGACCTGATGACCAACCTTTTTAGCCACCTGAATAGAAATACTTGAAAGAGTATGCCATTTTTTTCATTTTAGGTTTTATTTCCAAATAGGGCTATAGCTGAACGAAAAACATGGACCTCAAACCGCCACAGCAGTCGTCCTTGAGTTACCACAAGCCTGCGGGCCCCAGTCACCGCTGCGGAGGTGAAAGTCCATTAGCTGCCTCTTAATTACACCAAGATTAACCGACCGATAAGACTAACGAATCCTGACTTCTGATGCAGGTAGGTCAAAATGATTGTAATGATATGGTTATAACCAGGGCCATTGGAATCAGGGAGTTAGGGGGTGACGTGTCCTGCCTCACCCAATATTTAATTTGGCTTCATTTGCCCCTCCCCCAAAAGCATAATGCTGTATTTTAATTATTAAGTTGTGCCCCCCCCTAGTATCAAACCTTCTCCTACACCCTTGGCTATGACCTCAGAATATCATACAGAGGGTTGATACCACTCAAGCAGTCAGTGATAAAATGCATATATTTCCTTATATTTAATCACTGTCATTTTGATATTTATAATTCATTTTTCATTACATGTATAATTTAAAAAGCATTTTTCATGTAGTACTAGGGTGGCATGGTGGCAACATCATAGTCTCATTCAACCATTCAACCCTGTGTTTGCGGCCTTTCTCTCCGTGTGTGTGGCCTTTCTCTCCGTGTGTGGCCTTTCTCTCCGTGTGTGCGGCCTTTCTCTCCGTGTGTGCGGCCATTCCCCGTGTTTGCGGCCTTTCTCTCCGTGTGTGCGGCCTTTCCCCGTGTGTGCGGCCTTTCTCTCCGTGTGTGCGGCCTTTCTCTCCGTGTGTGCGGCCTTTCCCCGTGTGTGCGGCCTTTCTCTCCGTGTTTGCGGCCTTTCTCTCCGTGTTTGCGGCCTTTCTCTCCGTGTGTGCGGCCTTTCTCTCCGTGTGTGCGGCCTATCCCCGTGTGTGCGGCCTTTCTCTCCGTGTGTGCGGCCTTTCCCCGTGTTTGCGGCCTTTCTCTCCGTATGTGCGGCCTTTCTCTCCATGTGTGCGGCCTTTCCCCGTGTGCGGCCTTTCTCTCCGTGTGTGCGGCCTTTCCCCGTGTTTGCGGCCTTTCTCTCCGTGTGTGCGGCCTTTCTCTCCGTGTGTGCGGCCTTTCTCTCCGTGTTTGCGGCCTTTCTCTCCGTGTGTGCGGCCTTTCCCCGTGTTTGCGGCCTTTCTCTCCGTGTGTGCGGCCTTTCCCCGTGTTTGCGGCCTTTCTCTCCGTGTTTGCGGCCTTTCTCTCCGTGTGTGCGGCCTTTCTCTCCGTGTGTGCGGCCTTTCTCTCCGTGTTTGCGGCCTTTCCCCGTGATTGCGGCCTTTCTCTCCGTGTGTGCGGCCTTTCCCCGTGTTTGCGGCCTTTCTCTCCGTGTTTGCGACCTTTCTCTCCGTGTTTGAGGCCTTTCTCTCCGTATTTGCGGCCTTTCCCCGTGTTTGCGGCCTTTCTCTCCGTGTTTGCGGCCTTTCCCCGTGTGTGCGGCCTTTCTCTCCGTGTGTGCGGCCTTTCTCTCCGTGTTTGCGGCCTTTCTCTCCGTGTGTGTGGCCTTTCTCTCCGTGTTTGCGGCCTTTCTTTCCGTGTGTGCGGCCTTTCCCCGTGTGTGCGGCCTTTCTCTCCGTGTGTGCGGCCTTTCTCTCTGTGTCTGCGGCCTTTCCACATGTCTGCGGCCTTTCCGCGTTTCTGCGGCCTTTCCGCGTGTCTGCGGTCTTTTGCCGTGTCTGTGGTCTTTCCCCGCGTGTGCTCTGTCCATACACCTCCTGCAGTCCTACGCCACACATTTAGGCTAATTGTCATCTCTAAATTGCCTGTAAGGGTTAAGTACATATGTGCATATGTGTGCCCTGCATTGGCCAGCATCCTGTCCAGGGTGAGCCCCAGCCTTTTGCCGATGCTGTCTGGGATAAGCTCCAGACTCCCCTGCAACCCTGTTCCGGATAAACAGGTAGAAGATCGATTCAGACATTACACTGTATTCCTTTTTATACCAGAGTATTATTATGAGTTATGGTATTTGGAAGTGTTTATGGATTTATTTTTAATGTAATGAATCAACTACAAACAAAAGTTTTGTTTTAGTTACACTAATGGTATTTGGAGCACAGAGAAATATTTGAGGTTGAAGTTGGCACAGGCTGATTGAATAACAGACCCTGCCCCCCCACCCCCATCCTGCCCCTGGCACCAGTGAGCCATGTTGACAGTCTGCAATGTTTCCTACACCTGAGACTGGGATCGCTGGCCCATTAGTCTCACCACAATCAGCTGCCCCCACCTGCACACAGGAAGGTGTACAGCTTAGC
Source organism: Paramormyrops kingsleyae (assembly GCF_048594095.1). NCBI lineage: Eukaryota > Metazoa > Chordata > Actinopteri > Osteoglossiformes > Mormyridae > Paramormyrops > Paramormyrops kingsleyae. Next base: position 32,316,933 of record NC_132799.1, read on the forward strand.
TAAATGCTTGCCCCAGCCTGCCACTATGCAATGAATATACGATTAGAGTGGTCATGAATTCTGCATGACTCGATTTCATCCAATTTTCCTAATCGGATGAATATACTGAGACCACGATTCCTTCACGTTAAGAATATCGGCTCTGTTTTTTTAACAGAACACCTGAAAAGGGGCTCATGTCAGGAATTCCAAAAAAATGTGAAAGGCCGGCCCTCTCACATGGCAGACTGCAGCACATAATTAGCGGTCACATGATAATTGGTCAGAGGACAAAGGTCACAAAGACAACCACCAGTTGGAACCACAGATACAGATGTATATTTGTATCCGGGGATTACTTATTTATACAAGCAATCTCAGCGCAGCAGAGCTCAGAAATTGCCTGAGTACCCAAAAATAGATGAGGAGAGCACTGAGGGAGAAAGGCAGACCAAAGCAGGGCAGATGAAACGTAGGCCTTCTGGTCCCAGGAGTTCGTATCCTAAAGATACCAGACCTGAAGATGACACAGACAATAATATGGTTGTTTTGGTTCACAATTAATACATCTTGGTACCACAAGGACCAGTAAGACCCACAGAGTGAGAATTTGAATTTCGATTTGCATTGTTACGCACAAGGGTGCAGATTCGAGTTATCATCCATTACTTCGCAGAGACACACATCGGGACTTTTGATGCCTACTGTACATATCTGGGTTATTCACCTGCTGGAATTATGTTTCTGTCGATTGAACACTAAGGAACAAGATCATCACCAGGCTCAGCAGCAGACAATAAAGAGGCAAACTTTCTAGATCGGCTGAAATAAAGCCAAGAGAAGAGAGCTTTCCTCACTCTGGAAACAGGCTAAGCTGGTCGAATTGAGACAAACTGAGCTGTATGGCTTAATCATATGAATATGGATTGGAGCCTGATCCACCCACTTCAGGACGTTAAAGCAGGCTCAGGGGAGTTTTCCTTGTTTTCTGAGGACAGAAAGAAAAATGATGAATTGGTTCAGAGAGATAACCAATCAGATTATAGAGAAGGTGGGTCCAAGCAACTAGAAGAGATAGGACGAACCAATCAAATGTCTCGGTACCCCCTCCTCTAGTTGCCTGGATCATTTTTCTTTCTGCCCTCGGAACATTTTTGTGTAAGTAAAACTCCAGTAAGCTTAAACCAGAATTGATACCCAGCCAGTCACCCATTTACAGATGAGATCTGTTCCCTTGATCTGTCTTTAAGTCAAATTTATAGTCAGAAAACGTACATACAGTTCTTATTTAATGTCAGTTAGTGAAATGTTTATCTTAGTATATACTATATATTTTACCTTTCTATGCATATAAAACACTTAAAAATATTTTCAAATACACTAATACATCTAATACAAAAGTAATAACAATAATAATAACAAAAGTAACTACATACAGAACTGTACTGTACCTTAAGCCAACAAACCCATAACCATCAGCAAAGTAGCGTGCACGTTCATTAATAAAATCATTTTATTTAACATGAATTTTTAATATAATATGCTTTATGGCAGCCTGCTCTTAAGTACAAGTTGTCCGTGAGTCAGACGTTCTTATGCCAGCGACTGCCGGCAGTGACAGCGAGGCCTGCCCTGAGGTCAGGGAGTGGGTTTGAGTTCTTCATGACTTGTCCTTCAGTAATACCTTCAGTAGTTCCTTAGTAGTTCCTCCAGTAGTTCACAAAGGTTTACAGAATTAACAGATACAGTAACAAATATCATAACTGCTGCAGATAATTGATCTATCACGAGAGAACGGGCTGCAGTAAGCTAGTTGTCTGGTAGGTTTACTGTATACAGAAATTGAAAAGACTGATGACAAATAATAGAAACGTTTTCTTACCGTCATGAACCAAAATCAGAACTAATGTTAATGTCCCAGATGATCTAAAAATAATCTGATGCACCAGTTTAAAACCAGATTAAGGCACTCAGGTGTCAAACATCTGACTGAAAAAAAGACTTTGTGAGCTGTTCCTGCCAGAGGTTAATCCTCTGGGAGCTACAATTTGAGTACAATCAATGATGCCTATCATACTATGGTGTCAAGTTCAGGGTTAAGCAGATGCTTATCTAGCTGATCTGGAGTGTTAGGGTTGGTATTTGAGATGATATTTTTTGAGTCCGTTAAGACACAATCAATCAGGATGCACCTGCATAATTAGGTGACCTGGAACTAAAACGATTATTTCTGTGATGTAGCATTTAGGCTGTTTTCTAGAAGCCAGTATAAGATTTTAATGCACACTGGATATAACTGAGACAATGTCAAACCAGTCAAACATGTTCCTGCGGCACTGATTAAGCCAAAGGGCATGACTAGATATTTTAAATGTCCATTGCTGGTAAGCAAGAATGCCTTCCACAGAACCCCTTCTTTGATTTTATGATGGATGTACTCTGAATCTCTAACCATAGACACATTAGCTGATGAAACCTGGTCAATATGCCTTGGAATTAGCAGTAGATGGGTATCTGTTCATAAAGGTGATGAAAAAGCACCTTCTAGTCAATGTAAGACCAGAAGACCCATCTTCATTACCTTCTTAAGAAAAATCCCATTCCCGCTGGTGAGGTTTTTAATTATATTTTTGATTATACTCCATCACAGTCTGAGACTCTATTGAGAGGAGGTAAGTATGGCTGTTAAGAAGTGTAAGGGAGCTTCGGACTCAATGTCTCTGTGCCCTGAAGCCAAGTCAGGTTAAGTCAATCAGGTTATGGTGAGTCTAAAAAAAACAGGTTGTCTCCTGTAAAACCCTCCAGAGTATCAAGTAGAGTATCAAGTAGAGTATCAAGTACAGTATCAAGTAGACCCTCCCAGATCCCTTTAGCTTCTCCTCCGAGGCTAAAATGTACAGAGAAAGTCATTTTTTCTCAGCATCCCTAAATGTCCAACCAGTTAGATATCAAGTTTATAATTGACCCTATATGACGACAGGTTTGAGGTAAGAGGTTTTCATAACCCAAGTGGAAGCTTCCAGGACACAGACATTCTGAAGGCTTTTCTAGGGGAAGATTCCAGGACGACCTGGAGTGTTTGCCAACCTGAGAGGACATAACAGTGGTATGTATGTAAGGGTCTTTTAGGGTTTAGCCACAAACAATCGATGGTCTAAATTTGTGAATTGGCTGAAACAGATCCAAGCTATCAAGGCTCGGTTGCTCAAACAAGGTCAGAGTTTACTCAGATGGAAAGGGTTAGCTCAAAATCCCCAGAACAACTAGGTCACAGTAAGGAAATGCTGTCTGGAACAAGACTCTCATGTACAACTCTTCTTTATACAGCAACCTGGAAATTACATGCTGGCAACTGAAAAAATGATGAGATATATAATATAAACCTCCAGTGATTGTAGATTTTTCTGTTTTAAAACAATAAACCAGGAAATATCTAAGTCTTTCAGAAATCCATATGAAGTGACAGCAATTTCCTGCAGAAACTTAGAGAGCAATATGAAAAAAAGTCATTTACATGATGAAGAGCCAGCAATAATTTGAATTTAATAAGTATATACTTCCAAATTTAGATCCAATTAATTAAAAGGGTGCAGTTATAGTCTTTGGTATTTTGATTTTGTAGCTCTCCCCCATGAGCAGTACTAGTGTTACTATGCAAATCCTCTTTGTGACTTATATTTGACATTACCAGATTGCAGTTTAAAACTCAGTTTTCTGGTTAATCATTTAACAACTGTTAAGAGCTGAAGAGAAACTCATTACAGCCATTCAATCTAGTCAAGTAAAATTGGCATGCAGTCTATCCAGTTTCAATCAGGACAGATTGGGTTCTTTGGCTGAACTCCTGAAAAAAAATGGTATGTGATTCTTCTGCTTTAATAGTCTTTTATATTCATCTTCGACACGTGCATGTAAAACGGAGCATGACGATTTTGCCCTCTACTGCACTGTTATTGGAGACTGAGTCTTTTCTGGATAGGTCTTATTTCCTGGTGTTGGAATCTAGGGGAGCAGCACTACTACAGAGAGGGAGGCACTGTTTGCCCGGGTTGTGGGGGGGTCCACAGCCTATCCTGTAGGTGCAAGGCAGGAATCAACCCAGGATGGGGTGCCAGCCCATCACAGGGCACACTCACTCACCATTCACTCATACATGCACACCTATGGGCAATTTCGTAACTCCAATTAACCTTATCATGTTTTTGGGCTTTGTGGGGGGAAACAAGAGCACCCAGAGGAAACCCCATGATGACATGGGGAGAACATGCAAACTCCACATAGATGGAGCCATGGCAGAGACTCAAACCCTGGTCCTAGACATGTGAGGCGACATTACTAACCACTGCACTGCCCTGTGGAGATCATACCATAAATTATTAATCACATACAAGAGGAGGAGTCATGAACAATATTAGCAATAAATGAGGTTCTTTGTTGGAGTGAATCCAAATGATCTCGGTGAATGCCTACAAATCTAATTCACCCAGTAATTACTGAACGCACAACAGATGCTGAAAATCGAACCCGGAAAATTAAGACTCGCAATTTTCGGCTAAAGATGAATCTTCCCGCATTTCACACTTGTCGGCACGGCCTGAGATTCACATGGAGGTTACGGAAATTCCACCAGGGAACCAATGACTGTGTTTCAGTTTATTTCAGTCACTAATCCACTAGAATCACTGCAGGCACTCATACTCACTCCTATAGTAATCACATTTTCTGATTCTCCCACATCTCCAACTTGAAACCCTGCGATCAGAAATGGACTCTGTCATCCTTTTCTTATACCTACGCATGGCTTCTCCCTTTATAGCATTCCATCTGATCAGCTTAGCCCTTGATTGTAGAGACTCAGTACCTGGCTTTATATAATTTCCCTTTTTTAAAACACCACTTTCGTTACTATTGATGAGCAAATAGTTTGCTACATTCTAGCAATTTAATATGTTTTGCTTTACTATACATTTCCTGTTGTATGATTCATTTATCTGAATCCATACTTGGGTGCCTTTTGATGACACAAGCATATTGTAATCACTTAAACCCCTATTGTAGCCCATGGAGATAGAGGGGTCAGTCAGAAAGAAAAAGATGTGCAGGATGTGTACTTTAGGAAAGAACATGAGAGTCACGCGCTTCAGAGGAAGTAAGTTCAGAGATGATTCTTCCGAGAATGTGGTGCTGAAGCAGCTTCTCCCGGTTGTGCAGCATAAATCCTTTTGTTGTGCCTTTACTGGTCCTTCCTGCCTGATTGTTTTCTAAGTATCCAACACTGGTAAGTATCCAAGGTCAAGACACAGTGGAGAATGTCCATAAAAACAAGAATGCACACTTAGGCACACTTAGTAAAGAGCATTCATAATGCAAATGCTACAATGTGTTACGCCTTTTGATAAATATTTATAGCCATGCTTATAATGCTTTATGAATGCATTATTATTTGTTATGAATGTGTTTATAAATTACTAAAAACATGGCCTTAAGTGTTACCAAAATATCTTTATTGTTCATTGGCTTGATCTTACACACAATAGGAGAAATATACTCTTTCACTGAGGTAAATTTGCTCAAAGAAATACAGAAAATCAGTCACAATTATTCACACTTCAGCATTTAATATTTTGTGCCAAGAAAACAGCACTGAGTCTTCTCTGGCACTGCCCCTCCATACAAAATCTTTGTGGTCTGACATCAGCAGAAGCTTTCTTCTGACAAGTCTCTGAAATATTTTGCTGGTGTGGAGGTGATGTGCAATTGTCATTTTGGAGACTTGATAACTCCAGGATGCAACCAACTGCCACAGTTGTCCAACTGTGATTTTTGGGGAATATTTTGCTTATTGAAACCTTCTCTGTGTGTGACGGGAAATCAGGTCTGTGTCCACGTCAAGCAGATGCATCACGGCTAAAATTGCACAGATGCATATCAGATTAAATATTGCTCAAGTAGTAAAAATGGAGGTTTTCAAGTTTGCTACTTTTTATAGCGATTATCTGATTTATGTGGATCAACAATCTTTTGTCTCATTTGAGTATTGTCCAGGGTTGCTTATGTTCATGTTTAACGGAAGGGGTTTGGCCTGTGTGTTACCTCATAATTGTACCACTTAAGAGTTCAGAAAAAAACTCAGGCGTGCTTGTGAAAGGTGAAAAAGGAATGTGAATATATGTTAATTAGATTATGTTCGTGAGAATGTTTAGGAGTGGCGATAATTGTGTTTTATGATGATTATTAAAAATATATGAGAAGGCCATATCACCCAGATTACTACAGTTAGATTTCTTTAATGATCGGTTTAGTGAATAATAAAGACATTTTTTCACTATTCATTCTTCTTTTGTCATTTTTCCAAAGGATGCCAATAATTATGAAATGTACTGTGTTTTAGCTGCGAAGACTCCCTGAATGAAAAACCACACCAATGTACAAATCTGTGTTACGGTCTTTAAATAAATTTCCTTTTTAAAAACCTAATATGGGTCAAGCCTATTTCACTTGGCTCTACAAAATTTCTTAAACAAAATAGAAATTCCAGCTGAAAAAAAGTAAAGCGTTCTGTGGTATGTTTCCCAAATGAACTATTTTTTTTCCTCAAAATGTAGGTGCTGTAAAAATTTTAAAGGTATTTTTAAGTTTTCTAAAACACATATTTTTAATGTTTGACATCATTTCATAATTTAATCTGTAAGGCTGGGTCAATTACTCACTGGCAGTAGAATAGTAAGTATAGTAAGGGAATATACCGAGAATATTAATAAAATATTCCCTGACCATATGAATTGTAATCTTTTTTGTATTAGGGGGTGTCTGTAAAGTGCTGGACCTCCTGAATAACCTGTCTGATTACGTATGCCTCTCTGGTGGGACTGAACAATACCGAATATCGCCTCAGCTCAGATGAGTGTCCCAGAAGGCCCTCTTAGCAACATCAGCCATTTCAGGCCGTCAGGACATCACTTACCTGCCATGGACAAAGATAAACTCCTTCTTCACCGTGACTTCCTGTTTGAATGTTTACAAATGATTAAGGTAATTATTAATTTTGATTGACAGCTTTTATTTACTCTTTTGCAGCAAATGAATGGAGCCTCATTTTACAATTGTAGTTAAAATATTAAATGAAATGATGATATACAGGGCTTCAATGATATGAGTAATGTTGACTCATGGCTACTCTAAATCTTAGCCTCCTGGTAACTGCTAAGAGTGCAATATTCATGACAAATATTAAACTACACTGATTTTTGAACCAAACTTGTAGCTGCACTGCATTGATGCACTGATTTTTGTACCCGCACTGCATTAATGCACTGATTTTTGTTAGCCGCACTGCATTGATGCACTGATTTTTGTAGCTGCACTGCATTGATGCCGTCCTGGATGTGAATTCGAGAAACATCTCGGGGCATGTGCCGAGCGAACCGAAGAGGCTCCCTTGGAGTCGGCTGCACTAGACAGATGGTTACTTTGAAGGTGTCAGACGCTTCGTCGTGTAGCAGATGTCAGTGAGGCTTCTGTCACCGCTTGTCCTGCCGCCGGCTGCCGTTCTGTTTCGTCTCTTGTACTAAGATACCGTCACCGTCTAATTAATCGCACGCTTAAGGCCCTAGTTGCCCCACAGAGACATGCTCCATATCACCTCAGCGCTCCTCAGAGTGCTGTTTCCTACAACCTGACCTAGCTTTAGGCTTTGAGGGTTTTTAAGGTTGTGTAGACACACTGCTGTGCTATTTGTAAAGGGGATCTACCACACATATGAATTGGACCCTACCTAGATGCACCTATATATGACCATCTTCTGGATCCATTTGTACAGCCTGCATGTCGCAGCAAGATTCTTAGATTACACAGAGTAATCAGTTCATACTGCGTTCATTGCTGTGAAATACATTAAAATCATATATTTCTAGGATATCAAACAGTAAGTCATATCACCAAAGCCCCTTTAATGGGTACACCTGCTTACTAATGCAAACAGCATAGTCCTCCAGTGAATCATGTGGTTGTAATTGAATACATTCAGTTCCCAGACAGGGTCAAAAGGTTTAGTTACTGTTTGAGTAAACACCAGAATGGCTAAGTAACCAAGACATGGGCAAATGTATTTTAAACATGATATGGTTGTTGGTACCACATGTGGTGAAACGGAGCTCAGTACTTAATGACGGGTCCTCTGAGTGCAAAATGTCGTATATCAATTGCGTGGGAATGTCATGCTCATTACTGCTATTTTAATTTCAGGCTGGGAGTGTCAATACTATGACTCTTCAAGATTCTTAACTTGCAGTGGCTTTGCGTTTTCTGACATTTGCAGCACTGGTAGCTGGTTTTGAAGAAGCTGACGAGTCATGAAATATACAGCACAATAACACATAATAACAGGCCACCGGGTGTCATTCTCCACCGGTTTGTCAGTTTAATGAGCCCTTTTGTGGCTAAAACCTCATGGTTCGGTTCTACATTCAAGCTTTGCAAATTTCGACCACGCCGTTATTGATCCAATGCAAATCTAATGCCACAATGCTACGTTCGGCATTGTATGAGTTCGTTCAGACATGGTTTTTACTGAGCGGTCAGTGTATATCTAGCATCGTATGAGAGGAATGCACTTCTAAGACCTGTTAATGGGACACTTGAACCTGAAGAACACTGGAGATTCCTTGACAAAGCCGTCTCAGATGAGGCAGCCTATTCATTTAGAGTTAATCACTGGTGTCTAAGAAGGACCTTATCGTATTCTGACATACAGCAAAGTGTGATGGGCCATACTTTCTTTCAAAAAGCAGGTCTTCTTTGATACGGCAGCTGGATGTAAAGATAGGGACGGATTTATGGCGTAATAAACAGCTCAACACTTCACACTTGAGTCATTTATATATATATTAATCTTGCTAGAGCATTCAGTTACATGACCCATGTAACTGAAGCGTTATGTAATTACAAGGACGTAAAAAGCAAAGCCTTTCCTGAAACCTGTTGCCTCTGTGCCAACCCAACCTGGGCCTGTCCATGGGACTGTGACCATGACACGAAGGCGTTCCACATGAAGATGTCATGAAAGCCGGCTCATCGGAAAATCTCCTGCTACATAGAGAAGATGAGAGGCTGCCTTTGAAGCTGAATGCCGTTTGTTAGGGGGATAACACAGCACAATCGCCTCTCGGATATTTTTTCACGCTCATCTGCTGGCACAAAGCATTTTTCCCCCCTTGAGTCCTTCAGTACAGGTTCATGTAGAGCAAGCGTGAAGTCGTCTCTCTGGTAAAAATGCTTCATACTCGGCTGTTTACATCTTCTCAACTTGGGGACTGTTTCCATGGTAATCGAACAGAAGGTAGTGGGCTGCAAAGGCAGCAGCAAGATGTCGAAAAAAATGGCAGCCATTTGGATTTTGGGCTGGCAAATATGAGTAAACAAAGACGCTGGGGCAGCCGGACACTGAAATCATGGATTATTGTTCATTCTGAAATACTCAAATGAGAGATTTTTTTTAAATACCTGATAAAAAGGTCCAAAAATCTAAGCTGTTGTTTAATTTTGAAGGCTAGGTGAATGTTATATATATTAGAGGGTAGGCTCATGATGTCACCGAAGGTGGAAGTCACTGCGGTCACACCCAGTGAATGTCAGCATTAATGTTCAGTTTGGGTGTCCGGAAAACACACCTAAAATGGTAAAAAGCTGTCGTGCGATTGATTGTACAAATTGATTTAATAAGAAATCAGAGCTATCCTTTTACAGGCTGCCAAAAAGTAAAGAAAGGAGAAGCAAATTGATTGCTGCAATCCTCAGAAACAACTGGAATCCAAGCCCCGGAATGTGGATTTGTCATTGTCATTTCAAAATCAAACCTTTAGTTATATACTGTCCTGACTAATTATCAGTGAAATATTTAGCATCGTGCATGTATATTCTGCGTAACTGTAGAGTTTCTGTCAGCATTTATTAAAAAAACATCCATAATGATGAGTCTCGTGTCGCAGAAACAAAGCGGGAGATGGGTAGATAGTGTTAACTAGCCAAGACTAACCCAGGTTTCCTTATAAGGGGCTGCTGCACAAAGCAAGTTTAGATAGTTAGCCAGATAACTTAAAAAGTTTCTACAAAATATGTTGTTAGCAAACCCCAATGCTGGTCATGTATCAAAGCCCATGGTCCAATGGTCCTTTGGGAAGTTGGACGGATCCCTATCAAATCCAACTGCCTTTAATTTAAGCAGATAGTCGTTTGTTTTGTTGTTTCCCCAACTAAAATCAACCATGTTGTATCATGTTTTTCCACTCAGTCCGTCTGAGCGTGCATGTTCTGGCAGGAAAGTGACATCAATGCACACCCTCTGTATTTTGTACAATAGTCGTCATGGGTTACAATACAAATACAAAGTTATAAAAATACAGCATTTACACTTCATTGTTACCATATAATTAATGTAACAGAGCTGCACCAAGTAAGAACAACAATACCAAATGCGTAAGCGAGTTGTGTCAGTAAATATTCAAACAGATTTTGTACTGGGAGTGAAAAGAGGAAACCTCATGTCTAAATTATATAAATGTGTGATCTGTACATCTGTTGTCAAAATGGTTTAACCAAGTGTGGGTGTGTTTAATTCCTTACAATGCTTCACGAGCTTCGGAATGCCAAAACTGGCTTTTCAACTTAGGTTTAAATGATTAATTGTCCAACATAAAGTGAAAATCTGCACTCTGGGGAGAACAGATAGATAACCGAAGACAATTTGTAAAATGACATCACTGGGCTAATCTCTAAACCAGTCTTTACCGCCCTTTTGTTCTGCCACGACAAGGCAGTGTTTTTCGATCAGTATGCTGGTCACCGGTTGAAAAATGCTGCCCTAAACAGACATAAAAATGCACCTACATTTTTCCCCTAAAATAAAGTATTTTGAATCCAGACATTTTGGATAACATCCTCTGAATTTCCAAAGGTCGAAGCACCAACACATAATTCTTTATGAAATTACTTTTTTTTGTCTTAGTGAGTGACAGGCAGACAGAGAACATGCACGGTCAGTAATTAGGCACAGCCATCGTGCAAATCACTCCAGCGTGAAGTGATGTGAAAACTTGTAATTCCCCTCTAAAAAGATAGAGTGTCACAGTCTCAGACTGAGAAGAAAATGAGCCATTTCATATCATGTAATTAAACTGTAATTAAAGCACAATACATATTGGTTGCTTCCCATTATCTGTGTAAAGGACAATTGCGTTCACTGGACACGCATTGGGGAGACACGACGGAAGGAGAATAATAATCAAATGCAACTGAAATCTTTATAAGAAAAGGAATCACAAGCTTGCATGACTTGTGCAAATACATGGTTTGTTCACAAACGACCTTGCTGTGTGTGAGTAGAGCGTCTTTGTGGTTGCCTAGCACCCGAATAGGACTGGATAATTAGGGTCTTATCTGCTCCTACAACAACCCCAGGTAGCCGGTGTTAATGAACCCAGTGGACAGGAGTGTCTTCGGATGAATGACACACATAGCAAAAGACAGCACCGAACGCTGAGCTGTTCCAGGCAGAGACCTGCACTCCATCATATTTGTTATCAATACGGTCGCCCCCAAAGGAGTGACACAGTACCTGAGCATGTGCCTCTCAGTGGTTATAAAACTGAAATCCCCCTCTGTCCCCAACACATAGTGTAGACATCACACATTAAAACTAGACACCAGAAGAAGAAATTCACCAAAATACTAAAGTAAAATAAACAGTTGATGACCATATGTCACATTTATTTTTTAAGCATTTTTTTGTCTATATATTTCTATATTTATACTGTATATTCTTCAGTCTAAACAATGTACCTTTGCTGCAGATCCTAACTCAATCATTGCAGGTATTGCATGAGTAGTGTTGAGCGTTAAACATCAGGTTTGTCAAAGAGCTTCAGTGAAGACCCTGCTATTTGCTCAAAGACTTGTTAGCCAACACAGACACAGAGGTGTACCTCTCCCCCAATTTTTATATGTGTGTTCTGCTGAGGTTGAGTCAAGGTTCATGTCCAAAGGCCAGTCCCCTTCATTCAACACATCTTCCCAGCTGCCCCCTGTAGGAGCTCTCCATGCCATAAGGGTAAGGGGTCCCCGCTGGAAAATGGGGACACCTGCGATGTCCCAACTCCGTTTGAGTCCCACGAGTGACAATACGCAGTACCACCCATCGTTCCATCCGTTCCACTGAAGATGAAGTTCCATTAAATTCCATTTTTGGGAGGAACTGTATCTGAATAACACAAAACAGTGTTTATCCTTTAAATTCGACAGACGCCCCCTGCAGGACAGTGGAGTGTACTGTACAAGAACCGGCATGCAGGGTTGTACTACTGGGTTACCTCAGTAGACATCTCACTCTTCAGTCCCTTGCAGTACACTTGGGAACTTTCAGGAACAATGAAATCTTTTTACTTTTTACAACAATATTATTTCACTAACATGTTAAAGTGTTGATGTATTTACACTTTTAATCTGATAAAAATTAAATGTTCACGAATGTGTCTGTATATCTTTTATGTTGAAAAAACCAAAGCGATCAACCTTGAAAATAAATTTACTGCAGCTAAGTACCATTGACTCATCCATTCATATTCGCATTGTTTTTTAATCACTCGGATAGGGACTGTAGAATAAAACTGCATATATAGTGAGCATATCTGTGTTAAACAATGCTGTTGAATTACTCCCACTGCATGTGAAAATATAACAATAATAATAAACAAATAATTGCAAAGGTACATGAGGTGTGCGTGTCGTGCTCATGAAACAAGCTAAGTGACAGTGTAACCTTTTTGTGTCCAGTCTGTCTCCCAGTTCACTGCTTGTTTGTGACCAATAACGACAATCCCTTTGCAGTTTTCTGCACATGTACAGCCGGAGACACCTCAGTTCTCCAGTTTGCCCCCTCCCCCCAAAAAGGAAAATCAAAAACCTGAAAAAATACACAAATAAACATCAGTGGAAACGCAGACCCACATACAAAAATAATGCATAAATATTTGCATTCCTTGTTTCTTACAGTTGCATGTTTCCCCCCCCCCCCCCCCCGGCAGCACACGCATGCACGTACAGTACATGTATGCGCGTGTCCTGGGCGTGTTCCACATCCCAGCGGCGCAGAACCGCCACGCTGCGTTCAGACAGAAACACGTGAAGACTCATGCAACAGTGATGGAGCCCTGTTTTCTGAATGGGCTGGCAAGATAAGGCTCATACCCCCCCCCCCTCCAAAAAAGTAAACAAATAAAATTTAATCAATAAAGGACAAAAATCACAGATGTGAGGTCCAATGGAGATACTACCTTTGGAAGCACATGTCAGTACCTAAATACTAATTATATACATAACCTCCCTGATTATTCACATTGCTATTCAGTTTCTATGGCTCCATCCAGAACCATTCAGAGTAGTTTTATTGCATTAAGTACAATAATACAGGTTGTAAAGAGCACTACTGTATAGCACTACTGAAAGGCTATTGTTTCACTGCGCAAATATGGGGGTTACCCCTCCATTTATAAAGCAGAATTAGCTCCTATTTATAGTTGGGTTTTTTACAGTTAACACCATGCAAAATTCCTATTAGCCTATTGGCGCCTTGTCCTAGTGTTAGAGAACAGATCTCCATTCATTTTTCAGGGCTGGGATGAGCAGCAGCCTCAGAAGATGAATGGGATGGGAGAGCGCGAGCGCCTCATTGGGCAGACGGTCTCGGCGCATTGCCTGTGACACCAGCTACGTTATTTAAGCTTCGGGACTTTGCATACCCTTAATGCGAAAGAACGCACAAGACACACAGAAGATAGGAGAACGAGACAAGCACACAAACTGTAATGCTACAGACGTCATGCATAAACTGTGGAACTGTGGTTTGACAGGCAAATATCCATTAATTAACATGTAATTATTTATGACTGGATGAACTAGATAGGGTATACATGATGTAAAGCAGGACTTTTCAGTCGGATTTCCATATGACACATCATTTTACATGTTCCATGTTCATCCGTAATAATTTAAAACTTGATTCAGCTTTTTTCCATAGCAATTAGATGACATTTCGTCCAGAAGTCCGACGGTATTGTGATTCATTTGCATTAGTCCAACCGAGTGATGAAAACAAAATCAAACCAGAAAAAAACCACGTACTGTAGCATTCACAGCACATCCACTAGACTCCATGGTTTTGCATTTTACGTGATTGGAAACATTGTATATAATACATATTTAGGCTTGTTTAAGCGTTATGAATGCTACATATTATCCACTTCAAGTCAAATCCAAACATAGCCAGAACTTACACACTTACAGTAAATGATGAAAATTACATTAATAAAATAATCACATTTTGACTCAAAAATATTAATTTCTATCATTTTACATGTTCTATTGGCAGTACAGCAATTAATATTCACACATTACTCAGAGTATTGACTGTACACCCACACGCTATCGTTATCACTCAAGTCTGTGTCTCTTGTCAACTTGGATTAGGATGATCTCTGGCTTGAACATCATCAGTAGGACAGTTTGGGCTCTGAAGCAGTCATTTCAAGAGGGTAGCTGGTTTTGGTACCAACACTGAACTAGTTACCTAAAAAGGTAAAGGTAATACCATGTCAAGCAGCAGTGTCACACTGACGTGGTCCTTTATGCCTCCCCTACGAGATCCAGCCTGCTGAAAGATCTGAGGGCAGTTGGAGATGGACTGATGGAGAGACAGGCATGGTGATCTGTGGCTGTTTTTGTGCAGGATGTGGCTCCATGTCATTATGTCGCACGGAGGTCATCTGGTGAGATGTCTCGGGGGGTGGGGGGGGGGGTGTGGGGAGGCCTCGTCACCCACGGCGTGTGGTTTCAGGAGGCTGGATGTTGGTTCAGATCGCCCGCTGTACAGCACACGAGGACCACCTAACTACAGAGCCTAAATCTCTCTGAGCCAGATGGGTTCAAACACTTAAGGATCTGGGAGACATTTTTAGACGCTTCTTTTTAGTTAATTTAATGTAAAGCAGAATTGAATGAGTCTGATATTTCCTTCTGCAAGCGAAATTCACATTTGCTCAGCTAGATCTGCCTCGCTGGCTTCAAATCTCTGTCTTCAGAGGCTGTTAGAGTTTTAGTGTAAGTAATTTATTATAGTTTAATGAAGCCTCTCAAGAAAGCACTGTCTCTAATTAAACATTATCTTTGAAGAAACCTGAGATGAAGTTTTGATATGGATAGAGGACTTTTTTGGCCTACTGAGGCATTAAAACATTTTTGTTACATAGTTCTTTATACGAACCTCTTTATTCACAATGACATTACACAGAATTTCTAAATATCAGAATATACTGGTGACGTGACCCGCAGAGGGCGCTTTCTAGGAAGGGAAGTACTGATGTAATCCTGACTATGATAATTAGTTTGGTGTTTCCCAACCCGGTCCTCAGGGACCTCCAGAAGGTTCCCGTTTCCGCTCCAACTGGGAGGGAACAAAAACGTGGACTGTCTGGGGGCCCCCGAGGACCGGCTTGGGAAGCTCTGAATTAGCTAGCTGTACGTCCTTAGGAGTCACTCTTGATTTGCAAGTAATATAATACATATTCTATAAGGTCTGAAACGATAGCCCCACATTATGACATCACATGTAGTACACAGTTCGTGCGTATGTGAAGTAACTGTACTGAGGCTGCTTAGCATGTGGTCCCGAGGGGCTTCAACAGCCCCCTGGTGTCGCCCGCGGTCCCACATGGTTCTATTACTAACCAATGTTCTGGTTCTTGTGAGTGAGTTTTCTTTCCTGGGGTGATTAAGGATGTAGGATGCAGGAAGCTGAGGTGCAGTTATGCATGTTTGACATATAGCTTTGCATGTAGTGCTGCTTCATGGGGAAGAAAAGGACACTGAGCTGTCCCTAAGGTGGGGACGGGACGCCGGAGAGGACAGTGCCTGCCGGGGCGATCAGTGAGACCTCGGGTCTAAAGCACGTCCACGGACCGTGTGAGGAACCTGCGCACCTGATTTCCGGATCCCTCCATCACTGGAGCACGTGTAGTCGCTGGTGGCCAGCAAGTAACAGGCCCTTCCGCTGTGGACGTGCCGGTCCTGGGCACTGGACCTGCGTGTGGGGTGGCTGTCCTCTGGGGACATGGTGAGGTCAGTTTCCCTGCTGCAGTCACCTGTCAAGACTGGCCAAAGAATTCACAAAATGTCAGACGCGAAGATCAAATAGGCATACAAGCACAGAGCCCATAGATCCCATAGAGCGCTTTATGGGGGGGGGGGGGGGGTTTGGAATCTGGATTGGGGGCCCTATATATAGTATGCTTTCCTGGGGCCCAAAATCACTTCCATTTGTTTCTACCAACCAGCTGAGCATAAAAAGTCAGTCATATAATAGAATAATCAACTGGTTGGGAGAAACAAAATCCTGGTCTGGAATTGTAGCTTCTGGACCTAAGATGCACAAGACTGCCCCTATATCTTGCTTGATCCCTTGCAGAATTTCCTAAAAAGCCAGAAAGTTTACAGGGCTAAAATATGTTAAATATTTGTGAAGGAATTTTTCAGCACAGTCTCAAAACTAACCTGAAAGTCAAATGTAAAAATGATATTATCACATGATTGTTTTTTCTCCAGAATATCTGAAGGAGATATTCTGGTATGAAAGTGAGGGCTTCCCACAGACGTCTCTGAGCCATCACGCAACCTCTGAGTTGTGCTGAGTCCAAACAACTCACCTGATCTGTTGTGCTCCAATGCCCTGTTGACCTTGTTGAGGCAGAGGTCACCCTGGGTACTGTTGCACGCCATGTTGTGCTCTGACTTGCAGCACGTGGGTGACCCGCCGTGAATCGTCTGAGGAATGTGCTTCTTCCTCTTCTTGGGCAGCTTCTGCTTGGCCATAGCCAGCGAGTAATACATCCCAAAGTTGTTGACGATGACGGGCACGGGCATGGCGATGGTCAGCACCCCCGCCAGTGCGCAGAGGGCGCCCACCAACATGCCTGACCACGTCTGGGGGTACATGTCGCCATAGCCGAGGGTGGTCATTGTCACCACCGCCCACCAGAACCCAATGGGGATGTTCTTGAAGTGAGTGTGGTCACTGGCTGTGAGGTCATTGGGATGGGCACCGATGCGCTCGGCGTAATAGATCATGGTTGCAAAGATGAGCACGCCCAACGCCAGGAAGATGATGAGGAGCAGGAATTCATTGACGCTGGCTCGCAGTGTATGGCCCAGGACCCGGAGGCCGACGAAGTGGCGGGTCAGCTTAAAGATCCTGAGGATCCGCACGAAGCGGACCACCCGCAGGAATCCCAGCACGTCCTTGGCGGCCTTGGAGGAGAGCCCACTCAGGCTCATCTCCAGGTAGAAGGGCAGAATGGCCACAAAGTCTATGATGTTCAAGAGGCTCTTGACAAACTCGAGCTTGTCTGGGCATGAGATGACGCGCACCAGGAACTCAAAGGTGAACCACAGCACGCAGACGCCCTCCACATATGTCAACGCCGGGTCTGTCTCGATCTCGATCTGTGGGCCGTGGTCCCCTTGGCTGTCATTCTTTATTAGTTCTGTCTTGTTGACTATCGTGTTGAACGCCTCATGGGTCTCCAGGCAGAAGGTGGTGATAGACACGAGGATGAAGAATAAGGATGCAAAGGCTATAAACTAGAACAGAAGAGAAAGGAGCAGTTCAGAACAATTATACGTAGGAAAAGGCGATTGCAGTAAAGCCATAGTGAAGCCAACTAAGTATACAGAGTTAAGATTAAGGGAAAACTCACAGTTAATTGCAAAAGGCATTTAAGTAAAGTAAAGTAAATATCTCCTACGTCTGACATATTTATTGAGATGGGACGCTTTAATGCTCGGGTTTACCCAGGCTGAAGCCCAGGGGCCTCGACTTAAACGGGGCCTCGGGTAACCTTGTTTAATAAAATTTGTAACCTGGAGTTGCCACCAATCTTGTTTTGAATAATAAAATGCTGTGTCCCATTTTGATCTGATACAGGCTGTGATTTGTCCCATATTTTTGAGCCCAGACCGAAATATAATTTACGCTGGACCACGTGACCGATGCCCCCTAAAATTCTGGAATGTTTTTAAACCTCAGCAAAATTTATTGCCCCCCCCCCCCACCCCATTGTTTGGAAAATGTAATTGTTGCTCCATTGTAGAAAATATAGTAGGAGGCTCTCTGACAACTCAAACAGCCCAGGGGCCTCTGTGCCTCTGGATGGAAGCCAAGATTCACCACTATTTCCTTTTCTTGTTGTTGCGCTCTTCTAATCTCATCCGACTAGCATCTACCAGCAGATAAGGATGTGCTGACTGTCTTAATGAACAGGAGCTGCTTGTCGGGCATATCCAGTAAGGCAGCAGTAATCAGATCCCACAGCATCAGAACTCCAGGCTGTCCATCCATAGGACTAATACAGCATCTGGATGGAGCATATTAATGTCACCCCAACCAGATGATCTACCCATATATTTCCTCTCTCGTCACGACGGGTCACGTCTCTTCCAATCACAAAATCTCACAAAAATCTGAGCTAAAAATGAAACAATAACTTAGGATATATTATTGCCCTATTACAGACAGAAAAGTCAGAGAAGAACAGCACGGAATGCACAGTCATCACCAGCAATGAGCTTTACATTTATCTGCACTCTGTCTGACAGTGACCTGCTCTTCTCTGTATTCACACAGTCGTGTGTTTCACTTCACAGCTTCTACTAAGAGGTTTTTAGATAATTATCTTTCATACAGTTTATAATGATAGAATAAATTAACATCAGTTAGTCAACTCCATGGCTATTATTCACTACAGGAAACTGAAAAACAACATGTAAATAAAAACGGTACTTTACACTCAGACTACTCTTATAAAGGGTTTATGAATGGTTATAATCAGGTTATTAATTAGGTTGTAACACTTTGTATATCATCTATAGACAATCATACACAAGTTATAACACAGTTTCTTTTATTATTAATCAGTTACTACCATTTATAAGTGGCCAAAGGGAGCCTTTCATGGTACCATAAAATTATTCTGGATTTAGATGAATCACTGCTACATACATACACACATACATACACACATACATACACACATACATATACACATACATACACACATACATACACACATACATACACACATACATATACACATACATACACACATACATACACACATACATACACACATACATATACACATACATATACACATACATACACACATACATACACACATACATATACACATACATATACACATTATCATCAGTTTTTTCCACTGCAATAATTCTACGTGCTTCGCTTCAGTCTAAGTAAAGTGTATGACCTATGACCTTAAATGAAAGCCAATCATTTCTGTCTGGAGACAGATGTTCCCAGGTGTTTGATCATCCTCCACATGTACATGTCGGGGGCTGCTTCCTCAAACTCTTACATTCTGATTTTCCCTTCAGGTTACAGCCACACTTGGGGAACGCACACCTGTTTTCCGATGGCTTTTTATCAGATTGTGGCGCTATAATATACGGCGTTCCGTGTCCTAAAAAGGGACGTAAGCAAGGAGTCCCAAGTGAGAAGTAGAAAGCTAGTCGCTGACCTAGAAAGCCGTGTTTTATTCCTTATGTGTTTTGAAAGCTGGCAGAACATCCAGATACCTGGATCTTGGTGTAACAGAAGGTGGGCCGGATCTAGAGATGCAGGAATCTCAGAGAACTGAAAGCTAAACAAAGCTCTGGGTATCTGAATCTCCGGCTGAACCTCCAGGTTCCTGAATCTCAGTGTATCAGAGGGCCAGCTGAATCACCAGGCTGCTGAAACTCAGTGTGACAGAGGAGGGCCAAGTCTAAAGGTAGCTGAATTTCGGTGCATCAGAAGTTGGATGAACCTCTACCTAAATCTCATTGTACCGAGTACACTTTCCAAGGCACAATAAGAATTTAGTGTCTGTTTCCCCTTTGGAGCAACTTTGATTTAGGAACTGTGTACACAACAGCAGAAACATTCCGGAATGAGGTGAGAAACATTCCGGGGCTTTTCTCCGTGCTATTCTTACCGCTGCTGTCGCGCGGCCCACGGAGGGGACGAGGAGAACAGTTCCGGTCTCCCCGTCAAACGGCAGACCAAAGGAACGCGTGGGAGCCGTCAGTCAGCAGCAGGACCCGCTCGGCACAGCCGCGGGCGCTCTGCCCGGCGGTACAGACCGAGCCTTGTGGCAGGCACATCCCTCCGAGCCGCGGCCCTTTTCGCACTTTGCAGACACAAGCAGCCCACGGAGCAGCAGCGTGTTCACCATCATGCGGAGGAACGTTCCAACCCTCGGGATATCCATTCTTAATACCGATCCGTTCACCGATAGTTCTTTGGCTGCTTCCTTGATGCGTATATTGAGTGTTTTTATTTTCTCTGTGACTGACACCTTTCATAGTCACACTTACCATACTATTACAATTATGGCACGACGGATTCGTGTGGCGTTAGTCAGTGCCGCGGGAAGTCGAGGTGGTGCAGCCTTGCTCGTTCCCCCGTCGCATGTCACCGTAATGGCACGTCACAAATTTTCATCTGTAATATTTCAGCCTCCTTCACCAGGGTGTTTTTTGTAGTCTTGTCTCAGGACAAAACCTGTGCCTGCCTAAACCTACCAGAGGGGGCGCTGTAGCATAAAAACTAACCTGTGTATATTAACATCGCATAATAATAAATATTACCAGAAATAAATATTAATACAAATAAAAAACATAGTGGTATGTTAAATACATAACATACAGTAAACATGCAATTGACTTCCTGTTCTGTTCATACCTCCATGGACTGTGATTGATGTTGACTAAATGACTAATTTCCTTCTTATTGAATGCATAAACATAGATTCATTATACATGTTGTCTCTTCAAAGCACAGCATAGTTACCATAGCATAGACAGACACAGATGCAATCAGACCTAATAACCCAATGCTGTTTTATTAGCTGTTTATTTATGGCTGTACAGTATTAGCTAACATTACTTTGGTTAAAAACCGCTGCCAAATAAATAAAATGCAAATGTAAAGGTACTTAAACTGTAGAGGGCTGTCCTTGCCATTGGCCTGCAATAGGGTGCTTATGCCCATCAACACAGCAGACCCGCGTACTGCGTAATCTACAAGCCACAGCATCAATATGCATTGGGTGCAGCTGCAGAATAACAATGGGCGCCACTGGGTGCAGAGTATTCGCACTGGTCCAGTGGATGGGGCACTGTGGGCCAGCACAGTGCAGCCATATAACCAAACACAATGTATGTTCCAGGGTGGTGCACAGACACTGTGCCCCAGAACTGCGATTATAAGCTGTAGTTGACAGATTTATTGATCCATTAGGTATAGAAGTCAAATCCAAAATAATAACTGTTTTATGAAATACTGGAATGTAACTGTTAATTGTCTTACAAATATGTGCAAGACCTGCTTCTGGAGATGATTTTTGTCATGCTAACATCTTACAACGACTCGCTATTATGAAAACAAGCAGCCTGCCGTCTGATACTCGTGATTTTTGTGTTTATTCTATCAGTATTCTGTGTAATGCACCTCGGATCAAGTTTGTTGTGTTTCATGTCATGCTAGACAGACGTGTGCTGTGAGCGCTAATGTTCCATGTGTCAGTGTGCGGCACATTTTTAACCAAATCCCCCTCCAAGCTGCTTCTGCACAGTTCGCGCGGCCAAATCGATTAGCCGCCACCTGTTCAAGGCTCTGCTGAGCAGGTGCGCGCCTCACTCCTTACACCGGCCGCGCGCCATACGTCTAACCAGGAGCAGCTTCGCTTTATGCACTGCATATCCCATAACACCTTGCTGCCGTGCCCCCCTACAGAGGTCATCCCTGGCCCTTTCCATATTACTGGTCTTCCTTTCATTATTGGGGATTTCAAACCCACATTACACTAAGCGTTCCTTAATACAATTTAAAACATATTTAGTACATTGTTAAGAATAGTTTTTTCTATGAAACTATACAATAAAAACAATCGCCTGTCAATGTATTCTTTGCAAAAAGACTTATTATAACGTATACATGGTTATAATCTCTCTGATCTTCTTTACACCATCTGAAGTAAAATAAGGACACTCACTATACGATAGGTTTCCCTAAGGAAATTCAGCAATACTGAATTCACTGTATTCACATGGAGCCAACTGCACCATCACGCACAGTAAATATCCAGTGTGCTTCTCAAAGCCATGCAGGGAGTACTGGGGAAAAAAACAAGAGCTAAACAAAGGAGAAACCTTCCCTTGAGGATGATGATGGACAACCCCCCCCCCCACCCCCCCAGGACTAGTGGTTCAAAATGCTCAGCCTTTATGTGCAGGAAGAAAACTTGTATAATTGGGAGCAAAACAGTACCTAAAAAAGAAAAAATGCAATCCCTCCCACCACCCACGGATGTACGGCTTGATCTCCTTCATTATACATCCCATCAGGATGACAAACCCGCCTGGGGTCCCTTTTTAAATTCGAGGCTTTTGCCAACCAACCAGATGCCTGCTTAAAAATAACACATAACAACGTGGAGCCACGCTAATTTGAATAATTCATTGTTACTTTAATCCTCAGAAAAAAAGAAGATGCAGCAAAAGGAGGAGACAGTCGAGTTCTTGCCAGACACAGAATTGTGCCGTCTTCATAACTTCAGAGTCGGGGAGATGAGGAAAGCCGTGGCGTGTGTCTTCAGTGCACAGCAGAGAATCTCTACTGACATCCTCCATGTCTATTAATAGAGAGACTGGCTCATCGTTCAGTGGCCCTTGCTTTTGTGACTGACAGATGGGGAAGGTCCCCTTGAGGACTGGGAATTGGGGTTAAAGGAAGGGTTAAAAAGTGACAGTGACAGGTCAACTGGAGAACTTTTCCACAAGCCAGACCATAGAACGTTCAGCAGTGTTCAGAGTTCAAACAGCACTAAAGAATAACTGGAATCCCAGTCAATGAAAACTCATTGATTTACAAACTTTTGTATAAAAATGCTGTGTCGTGGAGATATTTTATACGCCACAAATAAAGCCCCATGCATTTGGACGTGCGCAGCTGTTTAAGACGCGGGAGACCGCGTGAAAATTTTGATCCGCCGCGCACATTTTGAAACCCCGCCTGTGAGCACAGTCGTTTGAAGGCGCGGGACGGCGGCAACTCGACAGGCAGGAGTTTGCCGGCGCCGCCAGGATTCCCACAATTCTTGGCAGAGCTTGGGCTGGACCCATGGCCACATGTAGCTTGAGAGTGAGTTAGGAGATGCACGTTCTGCAGGAGAACAGATCTCGCTGCTGGGAAAGGCCATTTGTCTTGATACCCTACAGTGTTCCTGTTGAATGAAAGTCATTAGTGTGATTTGACAATTCAATAAAGCGATTGAATCTGTGTCTGGCTCAGAAATACTACAGGATTGTGAGTTATGGGAGAAAAAAAAGATAATAATTATTATTAATCCAAATGGTACGATTATAGCATTGTTAGCAGTTAGCCGCTACACAAGCTGCTCTTCACCTGCCAAATCCATATTGTCTCAAGTTATGATCACGGCAGAAGCGGAACTTGGTCGCGAGCCACTGTTCAGGCGTCCGCACCACAAGAGTAGTAGACAGAGAACCAGGATTAAACTACAGTTTGGGCTTTAAGTAAGGGGTGGGGGATTATTGGAGGAACCGATGTGTGTCCAGCTCTTTGGCCCTGCTGCTGGTTCCCCCTCCCGCTGCACAGGAAAAACCCAGGCCTCAGATCAGTGGCCGTGCTTTTTTCCTGGGTGAGTTCCCTGTTTTTGCATGACAGGCGACAGAGCAAGAGAGAGCGAGAGAGAGAGAGAGAGGCTAAAAGGGCCTTGGGTCCTCGTGTTCTTCCAGCATGCCTACTGGCTTTCACTAATGACTAATTAGTGAGCCAAAAACATAGTTTTGTTGACAGATGTTTTACATTTGAGGCGGACATTATTAGACGACACTGTGGCTCAATGAGCTGCGCTGTTATGCTGTTACCTTTGCCCCACATCTTCGGCGTCGGGGGTCTGAATCGCACCCCCACGTTCTGTGTGGTGTTTCCATGTCCACACATCGGTTGGGGGGTTTCCTCCCACAATCCAACGTATGGAATGTATGAAGGACAATAATGGGAAGATCACGAGATGGTATCTGGCCACGCAGCCGTTTCGGTTTACAATCGTCCATGTTCCAGGCCGGGATAACATCACGGCCGACTACCTGTCCTGCTGTTGCAGCGAGGTTCCTGAAGGGGGGGTGTGTGTGATGGCTGCCCCCACAGCCACACAGCTAATTTGAAGGGAAGTATTATTTATGGTCATTTGTTATTCTATGTTGGAGTTTGTTTAGTTTAAGAGCACTAAATTAGTAATTACTATTTAATCTGTTTATGTATTTCTTTATTTGTCATATTTAACCAGTTACTAGACGAGGCGCGCACGTTTAGTTAACTGGAATAATGTGTTAAGTATTTATTGAGTTTAATTATTTCCTTTGATTTACCGTGTGTGGAGTGCAGGGGAGGATTCCTTGCTGCTCCAGTGAAAGAGGTGACCAACATGGAAGCTGGGCCAGATGCAGGAAATTGGACAACTCCAACTGGCTGTTTGCAGTGGGGGTGGAATAGTTTGCATTTAGTTGCTTTTTGTTGTTTAACTACATTTTTTGGATTAATTTAATTTAACTTGATTTTGTTTGTTTTGTTTAAAACATTAGCCGACTTTGTATTGATGTATTTGTGGTATTTGTTGTTGGGTTTCCCCTTTTGTGTCTTGTGGTTTGGCCAACCAGTGTACTGTATATATAGCCCTCATGGTGTCTTGTCTAGGAGAAGGTCAGTTTGTTTGGTTTAGGTTGTTATTTAGTTATTGATTAGTTGACTTTTTTGTGGGCCCAAGCTTATTCTTTGTTAAATTGCTTTCTTTTTGTGAATTAAAAAAAAGGGATTTTTTCCTAATTTGTCTGTGTTCCTCATGCCTTCCATCTCGGTCCCTGACACTGTGGCTCAGTGAGCTGCGCTGTTATGCTGTTACCTTTGCCCCACACCTCCGGCGTCGGGGGTCTGAATCGCACCCCCACGTTCTGTGTGGTGTTTCCATGTCCACACATCGGTCGGGGGGTTTCCTCCCACAATCCAAAGACATGCAGATAGACAAGTCAGCATCTCTGAATTACCCACAGTATGTGTGTCCTATGAAGGACTGTCTTCTGGTCCTGGGTGTTTCCGTGCTTTGTGCCCGATACTTAATGGGACAGGGGCCAGGCTCCCTGTTACCCTTTCCAGGATAAATAATCTAGAGCAGGGTTTCCCAGTCTGGTCCTCAGGGACCCACAGCCAGTCCACATTTTTGCTCCCTCCCAACTCTGGACAGATGGATGGAGTTTATTTTTACTGTTGCTGCCTACTGTAAATATTCCCTTCATTTTCATGGAGTCTGTCTGTTTTGCTCTGGAAAGATTACATCATTTATTTATTTTTTGATGCGGCCGGTGTTTTTCACTTTTCCAGCTTCTTGTGAAGCAGCCTGAATACTTTGAGGTCAAATTAAATATTCAAGTTCTTGGAGTGCCTCTGTTAAAAAACATTAAATAATGAGCTGCTGCCTCCCAAACGTCATAAAACTTGAATGGTTTCCTCGTGCGCTCACACACACACACACACACACACACACACATACAAGGCCCCTAGAGCCTGCAGGTTGAGCCCTCCTGTGCCGCTACAACAGACCTGTGATTATGACTCACAGCTTCCTCGAAGAAGAGTGGGCTTCACTCAGCTTCTTACACTCTGCTTGGCTCAGATTCCAAAGACGCACCACTCAGCTCGGGAGGAAGAGAGCTCAGGGCAATTAGCCTCTCACTGCCCGGAGATCGGGTGACAGTCACATGTTCACCCCTGTAAGCATGTGCCTGTGATCTCAGCTGCTGCCCTTTGTAGCGGACGAGGAAATAAATTACCTCCATTAACCATTAAGAGTGGCCACCTGGCAGCCAGAGGAAATATGTCATGGGAGGGGGGAAATGAGAAATAAAGCACCCAACAATAAATACTGCTAAGGTATGTCCCATCTGAAGGGTGCAAATGCAGCACTAAACCCTACAATCTCAATTTAACAGCAAGGGATCTCAATTATTGTTTGAGTTCATTAACCTCTTGATACACATTCTCAAAGCAAACATCCCCAAACTCAATCCCTTGAAAGCTAAAGAAGCTGTTGCTATGACAATGAGACATGTAAGGCGTTACATAAATCTTCAAGATGCTCAGAAAAAATAAGACACATCTACAATGGGGACAGGTGTGGCGATGGCCTCTTTTCTTGAGCGTCTCAGATACACTAGCAGTGGAGGGAGGATGGCTCTCAGAGTCTCTGAGGCAACTGTGCGGATCCGATGTCAGTCAAGCTTCTGTGAGGCGCGTGCAGCTGTTGTTGACAGGGACAAACGAAGAGGGACGCCTTGTCACTCCCGAGGGCATTCTGCAAAGTGCTGGCATACGTGCGTGTAAATGCCAACGAAACCCAGCGCTCGCATAACCTCCTCGTAGCTGCCGGCGTTTGCGGCTTGCAGAACCCTAGCACACTGTCATTGTCAGCACCACAGAGGTCAAAAGCAGTTTTCCCCACCATTACACCTTTCCTCACCCTTGTACCTCCTGCTTCAATAATGCACGAATCAGGCAGATTTACTCCAGGCTTGATCTACTGAAACTCAACAGGACAAACCGAGCAAAGGACAAAAGCTGGTAACACAGAAGCCAAAGCAAAGGGAGTCAAAGTTACCCATTCATTTAACACGGTGCCCGTATTAAAATATCATTGAATTATGAATAGCCGAATTCCTGCAGCATGACCTGAAGTCTTCAGTTTGACAGGTTATTTGGACAGGAGGTGTCAAATCTCTGCCGAAGGAGGCCAGATGCAGAAATATGTCTGTGCTTAGAGCACGTCGCCACCCGAGACAGAAAGTCATTTATACATGCAAATTGCACAAACATGAATGCTAATGCTAGTTTGCTCCCATCATCCGAGCATGGAAAACATATTTAAATGACTTTAATCTAATTTATTCGTCTACACTGCTCTTAACGATGACCTGCCACAGACTAATTTACAGAGCAAACATACTGTATACGGGGAGGCAAAGACAAGAAGACATATCCTTTTCAATAGCTGTATCATCATTAAACTGAAGATCACAAAGGAACCTTGTGTAATTGGTTCATGAAAAGTATATACAGGCGATTTTAAACATCAATATCTGAGCAAACAGCAGATAATATTTCCCTCTATTGAAATCCTTGCAGCATACATCTGTTGCCACGGTAATGGCTTCTTCCCAGCTCTTGCTCTCTCCCCATTCTGTAGTCAAAGGTTATTGTTATTCTACACATGCAAACAGGTCTGCGAGGCACCAGACACGAGTCTATTCAACCACCAGACTGCTCCGCCCATAGGCTGATCATGTGACCTCTGAAATATCATCGGCCAATCTCCAGTCTCTGCTTGAGAAAGTACAGAAATGATCAATATGACATGTGTTTAGTGACTCATAAATAGTTGTCAGGGATAATTGACATGCATGATTTTTTTTCCCCAAACTAGTTTAGCGCAAACCATGCGCCGCAGCTGACTTAAGCGCAAATCACGCCCAGCAACTCAGATGAAACTTCATGATCGATTTCACCGGCTAACAGTATAAGATTTCACCGCCACACACCACAAGCTGATATGTACTACAGTGAGAATGTGGAAGACAGGGTTAGCAGTAGGATCGGAGATGAATATGGTTAGCAGGGGCGTAGGAACTGGGGCATGTGTAACCCCCAGTATTTAATTTAGATTAATTCATCCCTAAATAAATAGACCTTAGCATTTAAATTTAAATTTTTAAAAATTATACAGTACAAAAGGAGCATATTCTGCCTGTGTACTGTGGCCTTTTAAAATTTGTTTGTATGACTTTGTTTGCACTAAATTTAAAGACATTTTAAAAGTATACAGCAGACAAATAGAACATTCTGTATTCAGGGGATGTTTTCCTAAGTTTGCTTGCACTTACGTTCTTGCTGCTGTATGCACCAGAATTTCCCACTGGGACGAATAATGTTTATCTTAATCTTAAATTATTAACTTATGACCACAAAGACATGTGCACATGGTGTATAGCAGCAGGTTTGCCCCCCCCCCTTCCAACCTGAAATAATTCTGATCCCCCTAGTGAAATCCACACCACCCCCTAGCCAGCAAAATATACCCAGGGTTGCCAGACCTCCCATGAAATCCTTCCAGACTGCATGCCTGCCCCCCCCCCCCCCCCCCCCAAATACGCTGTTGATCACCAAGGTTGACTGACATTAGCCTTCAATAACATTACAATGTCAGAATTATAATTGGTTCTTTGAAAAAAATAAATGTGGGTTTCATTAGTACTTTTTATTTCTTTTGATGATCTTTGGGCCAACAACATCCTTCAGAAGACATTTGCTTTGGGTTTGAGGAGGATAAAGCTGTACAGCTTAAGGTTAGCTAGTTAGTCTTCCATATCTGAGCCAAATTCATATTTGTTATCATTTAAATTGAGTTATCCTTGGCTGGAGTAACCTTCGTTGTTGGCTAAAATCCTGGCTTTTCCCTCACATCAAAGATGAAAGAAAGACTGTGAAATACATTTCTGCTACAGGTCGAATCCGTTCTCTCATATTGTTAGCCAGTGAACTTAACCTTGAGTTTAAGTCACAGTTGCAGGCCGTGGTTCGTCAAAATTGCCGATTGTGATTTGCGTTACAGTAAGATGGCCTCAAGGCATGGTTTGTGCTGAACTGGATTGTGAAAAAAATTATGCAATTGGCATGTGAATGTAAACGAGCTAACGATTAACTCTGGGGCTTTTGTGAACCCCCCCCCAAAAAAAAATGCTTGAAGGAACTAGGGATTTGCTCCAAAGCTTTTACTTACATTTCCATAACAATATATAGATATTTTCTGTGTATGAATTGCACTCCTATACAAATATCATTTCTGCATAAATCTGTAAAATTATCCAGTTCTTATGAAGAAATATTTGTTCATCACACAGGATCAAAGAATCGAAGATTACACAGAGTGGGTATTTCATTTATGGAATGAATTATTAATTGCATCTGTGTTCTCGAGCTCCCCTGCCTAAGAACTACACTGCTGCTCTGATCGTTCCCCTGGAGCGACAGATGTGATCTCCTCCAGGTCCTCATGCAGTTCCCTCCAGTTTACAGTGCAGAAATGAACCATCTCTGCATCTACACCTCTGTGTCAATGTGTCTCTGAGTTTTATGTCTTTCTGCACTATTTCACATTAGACACTAGACTTGGTGTATAGGAGCCCATCCATGAAAGATCCCCATTACATGCTCAGTCAATGCAACCAATCTTTACTGCACAGGTGTGAATGTGACCCAAACACATTCTCTGGCCACGTCAGCCTTTAAAACACATTTTTCACCACCTGGCTTCAAGAATTTCATACTACCTTCATACGCACAAGAACATTTCAGGTTGGTCTTTTCAGAAGGGACAGGCCTTCCTGTAACCTGTTGAATAGTAAACGAAGAGCTTGAATCATTTATCCTATTTTCTTGCGCTGAGCGCAATTTGTAAAGTGAATAGGGATGATCAGTGAATTTCCATATTTATGAGGTTATTAAAAGAGTCTCCGGTGATAGATTGTGGGGGGGGGGGGGGGGAGGGGGGGAGCTGCAGTCATTCATCACCACCCAGAGTGGCAAAATAAGGCCCCGGCTTCTTCAGGCATGGGGGGGGGCTTCTCTACAGAGGGGGCTGTCCACCCCTAGAAACCAACACTGTGCTCCACCATTTCCCTCACAGATATGTCTGCCATCCGAGGTACTCTGGTCAATCAACTATTGATTAGTTATTAATTACTCCCATTGTCCCATGGTTTCAAAACGCATGAACAAATCATGGTGAGGCAAACACAGGAGTTTGAACCTTCATTATTTTTAATAAACAGACATACACAAACTCCTGTAAATAAGATATACTATATACTATATTAAAAACATATAATTTATTCTTTATATTCTTCACATAATGAG
This sequence comes from Paramormyrops kingsleyae, assembly GCF_048594095.1. Lineage (NCBI taxonomy): Eukaryota > Metazoa > Chordata > Actinopteri > Osteoglossiformes > Mormyridae > Paramormyrops > Paramormyrops kingsleyae. The sequence goes on from NC_132799.1 coordinate 32,347,057, forward strand.
TAAATGACAAATTGGATTACCATTGCCAAGCGCTTGAAAAAAGACGCAAAGGTTCAAAAGCTTGCAGGTGTCTCCTGTTACTGTCGTGATTATCATAGTTGTGCACCCCTCCCTGTCCTTGTTTTGTCCTTGGACATCCTCTCTAGTTTTGCCCAAACATCCTCTCCAGTGACTCAAGAGGACGCCAATTTCTCCCCCCAAAACCCTGAAAGCAGACTGAAAGACCCCCCCCCCCCAATAAACATCCAAAATCAATCACCTGAATTGCTCGATTAATGAGGAGATTCCTTTCCCCCTCGGAGATACTTGTCACAGTTCATCATGGTCAGACAAACTGAGAGGAAGTAGGAATTTTTTGAGGGGTGCAAGAGGTATAAGCATGAGTGAAGGAAAGCAGAGAGCGTGTGTTAGCCGTGCTCTGGGTAGGATGCTAAACAAGAGCGTGTGTTAGCCGTGCTCTGGGTAGGATGCTAAACAAGAGCGTGTGTTAGCCGTGCTCTGGGTAGGGTGCTAATCAAGAGCGTGTGTTAGCCGTGCTCTGGGTAGGGTGCTAATCAAGAGTGTGTGTTAGCCATGCTCTGGGTAGGATGCTAAACAAGAGCGTGTGTTAGCCGTGCTCTGGGTAGGATGCTAAACAAGAGCGTGTGTTAGCCGTGCTCTGGGTAGGGTGCTAATCAAGAGCGTGTGTTAGCCGTGCTCTGGGTAGGGTGCTAATCAAGAGTGTGTGTTAGCCGTGCTCTGGGTAGGGTGCTAAACAAGAGCGTGTGTTAGCCGTGCTCTGGGTAGGATGCTAAACAAGAGCGTGTGTTAGCCGTGCTCTGGGTAGGGTGCTAAACAAGAGCGTGTGTTAGCCGTGCTCTGGGTGGGATGCTAAACAAGAGCGTGTGTTAGCCGTGCTCTGGGTGGGATGCTAAACAAGAGCGTGTGTTAGCCGTGCTCTGGGTAGGATGCTAAACAAGAGAGTGTGTTAGCCGTGCTCTGGGTAGGGTGCTAATCAAGAGCGTGTGTTAGCCGTGCTCTGGGTAGGGTGCTAATCAAGAGTGTGTGTTAGCCGTGCTCTGGGTAGGGTGCTAAACAAGAGCGTGTGTTAGCCGTGCTCTGGGTAGGATGCTAAACAAGAGCGTGTGTTAGCCGTGCTCTGGGTAGGGTGCTAAACAAGAGCGTGTGTTAGCCGTGCTCTGGGTGGGATGCTAAACAAGAGCGTGTGTTAGCCGTGCTCTGGGTAGGGTGCTAATCAAGAGCGTGTGTTAGCCGTGCTCTGGGTAGGGTGCTAAACAAGAGCGTGTGTTAGCCGTGCTCTGGGTAGGGTGCTAATCAAGAGTGTGTGTTAGCCGTGCTCTGGGTAGGGTGCTAAACAAGAGCGTGTGTTAGCCGTGCTCTGGGTAAGGTGCTAATCAAGAGTGTGTGCGAGTGAGGAAATGGTTTTGCCAAAACTTGGGGGAAGGAACGAAAACAAAAGATGGCCATTTTGGAGTTGGAGGCATGTAGTGAAGGCCACAAGGACAACAATGGAGTGCTGGTCCAGGGTCTTGGAGTGTTTTAGGGTGAGAGAGAAAAAGACAATTCAGTCTTATAGCACTGGTACTAAGACATAGGTGATGCGAAGGATTCCCACATGTAAGTCGTCTCATTGTAACTGTCAGGATGTACCAATCTATGATGTGGGGGTTTTACCGATGATGACATGACACACTGAATATTTCCATGTGCTGTGGGCGAAGCCAACTATGATCGACCGCAAGCTGCCGGGAGATCTGAATAGGAATGTGAACTACTTGCAATGAAGCCCTCCGTGAACAATGTGATAAATGCTTCTTGTTAGAATCTGCATAAAATAAGCAAAATCAGCTATTAAGTACTCGCTGATGAAACGAAACATTCTAAAATGAGGTGTAAAGTTCAGGTGCAGAAAATACAAATCCAGACCAAGATTGTGTTTGAAGCAACCAGTTGAGGACTCTGTGACTGGCTCTTTATACTCAAATGGATGCCTGAAACAAAATCTTAGTCTGAATTTGCACTTTCTGAACTTTTCACCTCTGATAAAACATACCCTAAATTACTATAGATACCAAAGTATTATAAGTGATACAGGTGAAAAGCATAGAGGACAACATGGCTTATGTAGATGAATGAGGCCTTGCATAGTCTTATTGAGATCAGACCCTAATAGTGGGTCCCAATATTCTAATAGAATATGATGATTGGATAAAGTGGGATCAAAGTTTTCCTTTAGAGCCTATGTGCCGTCATCTTTGACAGTTAGGCCCAATTTTAAGTACATTACCCTCCAATACTTCAAGCAGTAGAATGAGGCTTTTGTATGTGGATGTGGCAAGATAGGTGTTTAGGATTTTAACTCATTGAGAGGTGAAATATAAAAGAAAGACAGCGAAAACTCAGAAACCTTGATGCGGAAATCTATCAGAATTCATATTCTGATGCGTATGTCTAGAAACATATGAGCATGACTGCTAAGGTGAGCTTTGCTCTGTCCTGTGTTTTTTACCATCTTGATCAATGCACATGGGTCACGTTACATCACACATGGTCAGCCTGCCCAGAAATAATGATCTGCGCGCTGATGAATTATTTAGCTTGGTGGTATGGCTCTGCAGGCGAACCTCGAGCTTCTGAAGGACTCGTGTTTGTATATGAGCTCTCGTTGGGTGAGGTGCTGCTGATGTGGACGGTTCTACCCAGCACTGGTGACCAAAGCTGAGAAAGGCCGTCTTCCAGTCCAGCTGCCCATGTGCAAAAGAAATAAATCAGGGAAGAACGTGATGGCTCAGGCAGGCAGAACATCCATGGAAGTCCATTCCCTTGAGCGCACGTGACTCTGATCGCTGACAGGGTGATAAGGTTGGCTTCAGAGATGCCGAGGACGGATTCTCAAGGCGACACCTGTTCGCTTCCTTCCGGGTTTCCAAAAACACTGAGGGCAAGTCCAAGAACATTCTCAAGCTCAATTTCACTGTCACCCTATCCAGAAATGGCACTTCCTGGCAAAACACTGAATTATCAGTATGGCTGCATGAGTTAGCCAGCATAGGCACGATAGCCAAATGTACTGAGCCCATGATCAGGCAGGGACACGTGCTTCTTTATCGCCGCGACAAATCCCATCACTTTAAACTGAACCACTTCAACCTCACACGCATCATGTGACTCCTTCCCCAGGCTGGACTGATATGTGGAAGTACAATCGCAATCGAGCTAAGCTGACGCTGAAAGTGGCAGGCGGGGTTTTACAAATATTTTTAAATGAACTGAATATCAGTGGGGTTCAAAGGATGAATATCAGGGTCTTCCCAGGCATCAACATTTGGCTTTTGAAAAATAAAAGGGGACGAGGCCTAATAAAGCAGATCAAGGGGCCATAAACGAGAAGCCAATTAATACATTTAGCCGCATGTAACTTAGCCATTTGTACATGATCATAACATCGCACCGAGCACCTCCCCCCATTGATGATTAATGCAAACGAACAGCGCTGTGGTGACACTGATTACAAACACACATCCTTCTCTCATGGTGGGAATCATTGCCAGTATTCGGCCAGGTTAAAGAGCCTGTAATGAGGGCCTTTAATCAGCATTAATGTACCTCCTGAGCTGGGCCTCCGCTTTCACACACTGCTTTCACCGGCCTCTGTGCCCCGATACCTGATACTGTAGGTCTGGAGCCTTGTGTGACTCTGATTTGTGAAGGCAGTGATTATTTTTCCAAAGCAAAATCAGCTTATGGCCTTTCTCATCCAGTAAATAGCCCGAACGGAGGATGCACATTGCTCATAGCATGAGACTGTCCTTTACCGTACACATCTGATACTACGCGATCGGTCTCACACCTCTAAAAAAAGACAGAACCATAAATACCACAAGCTGTGTTGTCAGTCATTTTAGCCGTGCTGACACAAACTTCTTTTAAATCCTGGAAAGCTGACTAATCATTCATTCTCTGAGGATTAAATTGATCTGATCTCTGTTGCTTCAGGCAAAGAATCCTATCAGTATGGATAAACAGCAAGGGTTTGCAAAGGAGCCAGTGTTGTTTTTGTTTTTTTTGTTTTTTTACGAGTAACCCAAATATACACACAAAAAAAGCTGTAATCGAAAGAAGCTATTAGGTTTTTTTCAGGTCAACTTCTTTCTGAGATTTTTTCTGCTACTTCTACTTTGAAGGCCCAAGACAACCTGCAGGACTCACGACAACCATGACCCTAACCCTAACCCCTACCCCTAACCCTAACCCTAATCCTAACCCTCACACACGGCACGCCCAGGCCTGCTTCCATCATGGCATGAGGCTTGGTGAGTGGACCCATGCTGCATCAGTAATCTGTGGCCACAGAGCACCAGGCTAAAGAATCCATATAAACAACGAAAGATGGAGGAGCTGACATCACAACCATCTCAATCCACAATTCATCAACATATGCTGTCCTCACTCTTCAAAATCACAATACATTAAGTCACATAATGAGCAATCCAAAATTTATATCCAAATTAACTGCATTTCCTGAAGCAGATAAATGATGGCAAGCAATCTACTTTAAGAATTCTTCGATTTCTTTTTTGAACGACACGATTAGGCATCAGATTTGCCAGGTGGTATTCTATGACAAGCCAGCCTTCCTCGAAGTGTGTGGACTCTTGGCCAGCAGTCCTCCTGAGAGTCGCAATGTTGATGTGATGATCAAGTCGCAGTGCGACATGCTCATAGAAGTAAACCTTTGGGCTCACACAGACAATTAGACCAACGCCAGAGAAAGACAAGGCTCCTTCTCGACGTCTCCTGGCCTGCTTTCTTTGGCACTGGCTAAATCTCTGCTTTTCTTCAGCTAAGCATTTAGTCAATGTGGAAGAACCCACAGGAGACCTAGTATCTGACATGGCTTAGGCAATCTACGAGGATCTATGAGAACAATGCTAGGTATCCACCACAGCAATGGAGCAACCGCTGGTGCATAGGTCAAGGCACCCTCAAAACCAGCTGTTTCTTTTGTTATGTGTGGGACCCTCCAACCAGACCAACACACTGGTGTCAAAGCTGAGCTCCAGCCCCTAATTTAATCCCGCTGTTGCGTCTGCAAACGGTTGCGTGCTGACAACAGCTAGAACTGTAAAGTATTCATATATCTTAAGAAAAACAACACTTATTTTTGAACGATAAAGCACATCACAAGAGCATTCCATGTACAGCACATAACAGTTCCGTCCACGGTGTGTTACGTCCCCCGTGAGTAATAACAGTCAACTAGTTTAAATTACCGACAGCCTCTCTGTGCTACACCGCAGTGGCCGGTGCAAATTTCTGGCGTTTTATTAAATGCCATCGGTGGCCAGTTAATGAGATGAGACTCTGAGACAGCAGTGCTGCCATCTGTCAGTGGCCGGGTGAACTGCAGAGGTGTCTGCCTTCCTCTTCGGACATCTGCTGAGTTGTTCCTCGTGGGAGTGAACGGTTAAACAATGACATGAAGGGACTCTCCTCCTGCGCTAATTGCGGGGGTGTCCCTGGACTTCGGAGCACTGCTGACCCCTGCGGCGACTGTTATTTCAGCATCCTTTCCCCAGTAGACTGTGATCTTCATCGGTACTGGTCCATCACTCAAAATGCCGCGTGAGCGGGGCGCTGGCTTCTCCACTCGGTGCCGATGACACGCACTTCAGTTAGAGCCGCTGCTTTAATTTGTTTGATTCAGCACCTGAGAGAACCTGATACCCTGAGCTGCTTTGGTGACAGTCAGGGGAGCTGCGACTTCCCCTCTTCCACTGGAGTTCTTCCACTGACCTCCCAGACCTCATAATGTTACACAAAGAAGAGCTCGGATATATTTTGGGATGCGACAGTAAAATTCAATCCTCTTGAGGAATTGCCCAATTCCTGAAGGTTATCTCAGGCAAAAAAAAGTTGATCTTCTCGAGGTGCCGTCTGATTTTTTTACTGAAAGCTGAGAGCCATAGGGGAATGTAAAAGATTGCAAGCTCTGCACGGTCATTTACATTATCGTTCATGCCACCTCCACTAAAAAGTTCCTCCTTGTGAGTCAACTAAACACTGTCGTGTCAAGGATATTCAACTAAAGTGCTGCGTGCCAGAATGCTGAATGACATCATATCGACCCAAGCATGACTGAGGATAAGCACAACCGTCATATTGGGGCTCCATTGAAAGCCCACTTAGGTAAGCGTGCACGTAACGTATAGCTTAGCATCGGCCGAGAACCACTTACATTCATGACGTGCTTCAATAACACAGCACTCAAGTCAGAGCCGGATTCTCTGATGAATCTAGCTGGGAGCAGCGGTTCTCAGTCCTGTTCCTGGCTCCTCCCCCCACAGTGTTTTCATTCCAACCCTGCCTTAATCAGGCTTATATGGTCCTTAACAGGCTAATAATGAATGTGGCAGGTCGAAAGCACTGTGGGTTGGAATGAAAACACATCAAAGACCGAGTCACCAGCTTTAGGTTCTTTACAAATTTCCTCTAAAAATAATATGGAGATTCATTACAACATTTGTACTGATATTATCTCAGTCCACTTGATTGAATGTCTTCCTTTCTTCTTTTTTCTATGAACCTTTTCTATGATAAATGAGTCTCCTGAATGGTGGTAACCTCTCCCATCAGTTTTTACAGGAGCTTAATTTCATCTTTGCAAAAAAGGCCTCAATCTTCCAGCTTTACAATAATAAAACTATTTTCTGCAGTGGCTTCCAACTTAAGGAGTTCACATTGGGCTCTGAGTCAGATTTAGGCCAACAGAACAAGGCCCCAAAATGTCATGGCCATACTCCCCAGAGTCACAACTGTGGGTCAATAATACCCCACAATCCACAGCCACTCTGTCCAAAAAATATATAAATATGTAAATATATTGAATGGCACAATGATATATTTATACTACTCCACGGGGAGCTCAATAACAACTTTTATGAGTGTCTGGTTACTCCACACTGGACTACTCACCCAATTGTACACCAGGATACTGATTTTAATATCTGTGATCGCAAGGATGCAGCAGACTTCAACTGGGGACATGTAGTTTTGCAGGTCAGGTCAGCTCAGGTTGGGGGGCACGCACTTGTACAGTGTGTTGCCGCACCCACCACACGATGAAACACCTCAGGATCCCGGTGAGCAACTCCCCAGGTTGACACATGGTCCAGCACCACCCCCTGGAAATGACCATCTATCAGCCAGGTGTTACGTGGGTGACCCCTTGGCCTGGTCCAGCCGCTTGGGTCCCCAGCCGGATCACCCTCAGGGAAACACACCACATGGCTGTAGTGCCGCAACTGACGCTCCCTTACAACGTAGGTAATGCGCCTCATTTGGGATCCCCTGAGTGGCCGCTCGTTTGACACAAAGTAAAATTAGCGGTACCCAAGGATTCTCCGAAGAGACACAGTACCGAAGGAGTCCAGTCTTCGTCTCAGGTCACCAGATAGCATCCATGTCTCACAGCCGTACAGCAAGGTCCAGAAGTGGACCTTCGTCCTCTTGCAAAGATATCGAGAGCACCACACACCCCCTTACAGTGACCTCTGACCCCTCCATGCTCTCCCAGTGTGTCTACTGACTTGGGCAAGGATTTCATAATGGGACAATTTAATAGTTTAATATTTAGTTTTTGGACAACTAATATAAATTAAATGACTTACTATCACTGACCTTTAAGGTCTGCTGCTTAACTATTAATAAAATGTTACAAATTACACAGGTTAACAGGTCATTTTCATCAGAGGTCATTTTATGTGGGTTTTGTAGTATTTTTCATGCTTCATGAATTACAAGAGTTGTCTGTGTTTTTTATCTTATAGACAGCATCACCGTTCTCTAGGTGACGATACTGATTTATGTTTTATTGACACCTGTCTAGTCGCGATTCAAGTATAATTAATTTGACCTAGTGCGCATGAGCATGTCTTATACAACTTAGTTTGGTGGGAAACATAGGTAGTTGTGCCTCAGGTTTCGTTTCGCTGACGTAAGCTTCTCGACAATTTTTTTATTATTTCTCAAATTGTTGCAAAAGAAATACTAAATCTAACTCTTGAGATTGAATTTTGGGTCATTGTCTTGGAAATCGAAGGCAGCAGTTTCTGCCTCTGGTTGATCCACGTAAAGTATTTTTACCTGCTTTCCATATCAAGCTGGGCTTGATAAAGAACTTTGTCAAGGCCATGAGTTCATTCACAAGGTTTTCAATACCTGGCTGAGAAGTTCCCAAACATAGGTGCTGCAAAACTTAAGGAAGGGATATTTATAGGTCCACAGATCAAGTCTGATTTGCAGGATGAAGGTTTTAGGAAATCACTCTCAGCATCTGAACTAGAAGCTTGGGATGCATTCAAGTGGCTATGCGGAAACTTTCTGGGAAACCACAAGTCTCCAACATACAGTACTAGGAAGGAGTTCAGAATCTGCTTGATTCATACCAGAAACTGGGCTGTCGAATGTCAAAATACACTTCTTGCACTCCCATTTAGAGATCTTTCCAGAGAATCTTGGTATGGTGAGTGATGAGCAAGGAGAATGTTTTCATCAGGACATTCAGTCAATGGAGCATCGATACCAAGGTTTCTGGAATGAAAGCATGATGGCCGACTACTGCTGGATGCTGTACCGCGACAATCCAGGCATGGTGTACACAAGACAATCAAACTCAAAGCGTTTTTGAAGAAACAATGGTGGTTAACAAACACTTTTCAATTTCTTTATGCCCACTGTTTGTTTATCGGATTTTGCTCTAGAGATATTATACCCTATACTACAGTGATGCTTTTGTTTTAGTACACAATACTGGCAACCTAATCGCTCCACTACTTAAACAGAGATAATCTAATGCACTTTGTGAAGTATTGTTGCCATGTTCATGTGCACTACTGAACGTTCTCTTGTCTGTTGTCTCTCCCGCTTTCCCTGCCCTGCCTGTCTCGCCGACCCTGCCTCCCTCTGCGTCCCTGCCTGCCCTGTTTGCCCTCCTCGTCCTACCTCCCCGATCTACCCTCCTCGTCCTTCCCATCCTCTCGTCGCCTCGTCTCCTCCCTCCACGTAGGACTGACCTGTCAGGATAACGACCAACGAACCCGGACTCGACCTTTCTTTTGGATTTCCCTACCGGCATTTGGTGTACCCGATTCTGTGAATAAACAACGCTTGCTCTGCATTCAGGGTTCTGGCTCTTCCCTGGTTTCTGGGCACGACAATTATATGATTAGTAAAAGTGAAGTAACTGACCTTTAACTAAAATGTTGCCAATTATTTTACTAGTGTGATTGTGGATTTATTTATGCTTTTAGATTTCCAGACAGTGAGGACTGCTGGCAGACAGAACCATGTGGTTCTGGAATGAGGCAAGGAGTAGGGAGTTGGTAGGGGATGGATCCTTCCTTGTCAGGGTTCGGGATTGGCAGGGATAAAAAAAAAACTTCATTAACTTTGCTCAACTCACTTTATCCATTGGGGGCTTTTCATTATGTGAAAGTAGAAGATGTAACTGAGAAAACTGTGTGCTGGTAACGGTTCTTCAGGTTGGCCTTGGTTCTGAAAGTAGAACATGTAACTGAGAAAACTGTGTGCTGGTAACTGTTCTTCAGGTTGGCCTTGGTTCTGCAAAGTAGCTCAGGACCACTGCAGTTCTAGCTGCAGAATGTAATTAACTCTCATTCCCAGGCATAGATTGCACCTTTGACATTCACAACAGACAAAGACAATCAGGTGACACTCGAGCCCCCTTTGCACACCATGGAGGGCTCCCAGGGGGACCTGTTCTCTGGGTCCCATCCACATTGGCCCGCCCGTGCTCCACAAAGCCTGCAAAACGGCCATCGGCTTTCATCCAGGCCTGCAGGGAATGCAACAGTGGCCCACAGCCGCGGAATGACCAGCAACAGAATGACCACGAAAGGCCACGATTCTCCGCCGGAGGCCAACAATGCTCTCAGAGTTTCTACAATCACAACTCTGCATTGTATCAAATTACGTATCATTCAGTAGTATGTGTACCAAATCAGGTTCACCCTCTAGGATGAAAGATAATACTACATCCTCTGTAATTGCACTGTATTCCGAAATGACCAAATCTTGGGAAAATATCAAAGAAGTTCTGGAGGAGAAAAAAAAACGTATCTTTCTATTTAAGTTTAGGTAGCATGAGAAACAGAAAAACGAGAGAAAACATACAGCCCCTAATGCAACAGCACAGAATGCTTAACAACACAAACCCTGTGATGTCAACAGCAGGATCAACAATGTTTTTCCCGCCATTACCGTGGTCGGTGATTATTTTAGGACAGGAAGTGTAATCTGCGATGAGCTTTTCACCATAACCTTCTGCAGCACCTACACAAATTAAACCTACACCACAGCATTTAAACTGAAGGGCTCAGTAACCACCAGTATTACGGAATGCAACCTAAGTGACACATATTACTTAAATTAAAACTAAAGGGACTGAAAAAAAATCTATTATTTGTCTACTAGATTACTGGCAAAACAGAGTGGAAATCTTCCTTCAGAAAGCTGTAAAACAAAGTGTGAGAAATGCAAGACATAGTCAACTTACAATTACCAGGAAGTACAATGACATAATAGGAAAAGATGCTGAATACGGGAAGGTTGAAAATGCCCACGCTTGGCCCCTCTATTTATTGAATGTGGCATACGTTCAAAATGTCCTTATATGTAAGACTCTTGTCTCTGGGACAGGGCGTCTTGTGTGGCATGCTTAATGCGACGGCTCTGGGACACATGGTATTCCCAGCAAGACATAAAAAGGCAGGTGTGCCAGACACATTTAGAACCACAGAAACCCCTGAGGCCTCCATCGCATTCAAGCCATTGTTGACCCACCACCTTTCAAAGGCTGTAACGTTGCTGTGAAAATTAAATTGTATTCACAGCTTAATTCTGTTCCTCGGTTTGTTCACATAAGTGGCTGCTAGAACATTTGAATCGATTGGCATAACCTTTTAAAGGAATGGTTTGTTTCCACTTTCAGTCTTAACCAATTATAGCCAAATATTTCATATGTGTTTCAGCCAAATATTACACAATACGAGTAAAAAAGAAACATGAAATACCAAAAAGAGCTACAAACATTTCCATTAAGCTACATGCATCATATTATGCATCTAGGCTAATATCTATGTAAAGACACATAGGAAGGATGTTAAAAGATAACGTTCAATAAGTTCCGGTGATTTAGTTAGACAGCAGATTGGCTGGCTCTCAATGAAAACAGAAGGGCATGAACAACCTGTTGCCATGACAACAAGCACATCCTGCAGAGGTAGCATCTTGGAATGTGCAGATGCTTTTTAAGCAGTATTCAGTGACTACACTTGGGGTCAGAAGTCTGTAATAAGTATGCGTGCGGAAAGGCAACGCCAGACTGTCAAAACTGAATTCTCAATATACTGTAAAAGAAGGTTGATGCATCATTTCAGATGCATTAAAGAAAAGTGAAGGGGTCAGAAGGGACGGTGGTCTCATGCAAGGTGGATCACTCCTGAGGTACTTCGGACAGCAGCTGTGGATAGAACGTTTCCGTTGTTCCATACAACCTGGATGTCTGTGTGATGGAGGTTTCTTCAAAACCTGATCAACCCTTCATGATATACTGTGTATAGATAGAGATACTTTATTTATCCAGAAGGAAATTTAGGAATACTGATATTCTGATATACTTCTCCTCAGTTCTCCATCCATCCATCCATCCATCCATCCATCAATCTGTTTTCCAGGACTGCTGTTAACATCAGCACCTCACTGTCACAGTCTCTGTCCATCTGGCCCTGTCCCATGTATCTTTTCCCTCCTTGACTGCTGGCCATCCCATCTGCTTCCCTAGTGTGTTTCACTGCTCCTTGGGCCGCCAAATAAGCCAATGGACCGAGCGTGCGACTCTCTGGCTGCTACCCCTCCTGTCATAAGCTTGACGCTGGCTGGAGGCCTGCTTCATCTTTTTGTTTATATATATATATATATATATATATTATCCCCTGTTGTTTGTTTGGTTACGTTATGTCTTGTTTAGTTGTTTATGTCATTTTTAATGTTCTGTTTTACTTGTATTCCTTGATTTCTTCTAGTGTTGATTTGTTACAGTTTCCTAGTCACTAGTGTTTGTTAATTGTAATTTACTGCACCTGTTCCTTGTTGCCCTGCGCCCGTAGTGATTGGTTGATTTGGTTATGGTTCTCACCTGTCCTACATCGTGCCTTGTTAGTTGTGTATTTAAGTGCCTGTTCTTGTTCTATTCCTCAGTGATTCATTTTGGCTGTTTCCCTGTATTGCTGTGTGCTTCTTAGTTACAGTGTGGATTATTGTTCTAGGTGTTGCTCCCTGCCTTGGTTTAGTTGTGACTCCTTGTGGTCCCTTTGTTTTCTGGTTCTCCCTTGATGTTCTGCTTTGTTTATAAAACCCTGTCTTGTCAGAATTGCTAAATGGTTCGTCTCCTCCTCTGTCATGCCTTGCCGTAACACTGAGAAGCAAAACGCAAAATCCACTGTACATTTTAATTTAATCACTGATTCAACTGAATTGTATCTTTGTATTATGAGAGGAAACATGGGCATAAATATGGAAAAACACATGCAAATGTCAAGTAGCAGAGAACCAGGTCTGTGAACATGGTGTTTTTCACAATGCCTCCCCCCATAAAATGCAACACAGAAAACTGAGCTTCTGTGTTTTCAAGGAAAAGAAAGATCCTTTGAGGTCATATAAAACTGCGTGATATATTTATCCATAGTTTAAGGCTCTTAAAATTACTTCCATTACAAGTAAACACTTCCCAAAATACAACCCTAAAACTGACGTCCAGGGAAATGACCAAAACATGAGCGATATTAAATGATGCTTTGATTTAGACAGTGGAAGAGATTGTACAATGAAAATACAAAGAGGGCATGCTTGTGAGAAAGGGAATGGAACGGACACGTCCATGAGAAGGAGCAGGTCACTCTAACATCTGAAGGCTTAAACTGTGTTAGAGGCTGGTATAATGTCTCAGATCAGGTGTTTTAAAAATTAACAATTTTACTCAGGAGTATCGGTGCTTCTGAACTTAAAAACTGGTGTTGCACAAAAAAAACATTAATGGGAAAATGTATGCAGCTCCTCTGCAAGAGGAAAACAAAGGTTATGACCCTAGGATGTAGTATTAATGGCAAAGAAGGGGAGGTCATCGACAACTTTGACCTCCTTTGAACAATCAACAACAGTGAAGGAAGTAAAAAAAAAAACTTAGTACTGAAGTACTGATGTATTTCGAAGAGAAAAAAAACTGATTTCCTGTTTCCAAATATGAAACATCAGCTTCTTCCACCTTAATGCCCTGACAGCAGGGGTTCACATTTGCTGTGTCTTGTCCTGGCAAAGATGCCTGGAATAATGGGTGATCTCAGAGGCACGGAAGAGTGCACCAAAAGAAGGTGGATTCGGAATCTAAAATACAGCACAACAAAACCACCAGTAACTAGACTGGCATTTCAGTCAGTTATAAACGACGTGAACTACAGCATGATCCCATAACTTCTCCCTCAAACCCCATTAATTTAGAGCAGATGGAAGGAAAGTCTTATTGTTCTCCCTGCTCATCCCTCATCAGACAATAATCCATCATGGACTATCATGGAGAACCACCCCCAGCCCAAAGATGTTCCTCACAGTCACATCAGCTAAACATGAAATAACTTGGTAATGAGGAGAGAGAGGTGAGGATCATGCACTGATTACAGCACTGTGCCACACCCACCACACAATAAACCACCTCAGGGATGAGAACCTGAGTGCAGCCATGTGGTAGGTGGTACCTCAGCACCACACTAGTCCAAATGGACCAGTGTGAGGTTTTTTTCCCAGTGGCTGGAGTGCCAGTCCTGCCACCAACCCCCAGATTTCCCTGTAAGTTGGAGGATATCAATATAGGGCTGGATGTAGATTAACGTCAAACCCAAGATGAAGCAATTGCTGGTTAAGGGCCTTGCTCAAGGGCCCAACAGAGGAGAATCACTGCTGGCATTCTCAGGATTCAAGCCAGCAACCTTCCGATTGGTGGCACAGACCCCTAGCCTCGGAGCCACTACTCTGCCTTGTTACGGACAAGACATGGAAATCATCTCTCATATCAGTAAGTCCTAGTTGCTTAAGGGAAGACATGAATTTACACCAAAAATTACCGGAGAAAGCCAGCTCAGCAATGCCACAATAATCACCTAATCAAAGATGTCTTGAGTTGAACTCACATCAGCAATGTGCTGGATTTCCAGTAAGAACATTTTACAGTCCCTCCCCCTTGGGACAGGAGTTCATGTACAGAATATATAAATACAACAGCACCAAGTGGCATGTCATGAAATAAGAGAGGAAACTGAGCATCACAGCTATTGCTGTCTGATGATCTGCTCACTGCGGATGAAGATATTTTATTCTCACTGGCCTTACATTCATTTTGCCATTACATGAAAATCTCTGCAACAGCACAATGCTAATCAGTGTCATGAAACAGCAGCAGTACTGAAGGCTTGTGTCAGTTGCATGGCACCTATATTAACAAATTAACAGCATTATGCTGGTGCTAGTGTCAGATGTAAATCGTTATTGATTTTGCTAGTGAACACTCATCCTCCTAGTACTTCTACACACAAGAGTTGACTACAGAGCCTATGTTAAAGTCACTTCAAGGTCACAAGAGAAGTTCCCGGCAGGCAATCCTGAAGTCATAATAATAATTAATAATTAACATTTTATTTAACAATGTTACCTGTATACTTCACACAGGTTTTGAGTCTTCCAAGCGGGACTTAAAAATTGTTAACCTAAAGACGAAACGGGTTTTGGCAGACATTACGGAAATACTGTATGATGTTATGATGTTTGAATGAGTATTTATCATCCTTTAGACATCGAGTATATCGATATGCCACCTTTTCTATTTGAACCCCCCCCCCCCCGCATACCGGTTTCCATAACAACCTCCGTTTCAGTTTTTGTAAGCCTCTATTTATAGAAACATTGATGTCTCAGATTCAGGATCTGAAAATCATCCATTGATTGTCGCACGTTTGCGGGCGTACTGTTGTGCCACTGGAAAATACACGATTGCTTTCCCCTCGGCGACACCGTGAGAGACACACACCTGTAACTTAAAGCAAACTAACTAAGGACACGTTGTGGTGGCAGGTCACTGAGGGTAACGATCACACACTCGTCGGGTTAATCCTAAACTGCGCGACTCATTTAGCGTTCGTCTGTTGTTTAAACACCTACACAACCCGTGGCTGTCAGTTCCTTCCGACGCATTTTGCACACGTGTACCCCAGTGCACGCTCTTGGGTTCGTACTAAATAATAGATGACACTGATTCATTGGTGCACTGAATGTTTCTTATTCATATGCATGGTTTTTACACATGTAGTTTTTGTTGTAATGCGGAATGCAAAAACTTGTGACCCGAACGCGTGTGCGCTGCAGCCCCAGGGACACGGCGGTGCGGCTCCTTACCCTCGCAGCCCTGGAAGAATAAGGATCTTCAAACAAATTCCAAATCACCGGCTGCCACTTTTTCCAGCGACCCAAGCTGCCTTCGCCGGTCTCAACGTCCTCGATGCCCAGCTCGTCTTCTTCTCCGTCGCAGTTCTCCACGTTAATATCAAACACGTCGAGCGCCTCCTCGGCGTCCCTGTGCTGCCGGTAGGTCATCCAGCAGCACGGCTCCACGTCGGTCTCATCTATACCCCAGAAGGATAACTCTTCCTCGAAGAGGGGACCGCAGACGTCGGCCGGGCAGTGGAGCTTCCCCGTCCTGTAGTAGTTGAGCACGTAGGCGAAAACCCCGGGGTGCCGGTCGAAGAAATACTCGTTGCTTTTCGGGTTGAACTCAATGAAGCCGGATACTTGTTGCAGGAGCGCGGTCGCGGAATCCCCGTCGGAGACGCAGGCGAGCAGGGCGAGGCGCGTGCCGGGCAGCGTCCTCAGCGTGCTCCGGTACGTCTCGTGCCGGGTTCCCCCCACGTTGAGGATTATCCTCTCATTGTCGTCGATCTTGCCCATCGCTCTGGATAAGACATGACTCGATTAAGACTTTTTTTAAAAAAGTATTGAATATTTTGTTTTAGAAGTAACATCAGAATGCCCACCTAGCCAGAAAAGATTATCCGCCCAAGAAACCAACGAAGGTATCCCTTGTAAATGTTCTGCATGCACCAGGTTTGTTTTTTTAAATGCGATTGCATACGGCTCTGTAATTTCATGACAGATATCGCTTGCTGCTAGTCGGACCTCCTTCGATTTGCCCTTGTGCCAGTGGTATCAGGCAGTAGCTATTGACGTGCGTGCAGTTGCTGGTAGCCTTTATGAGTCTCTGTCTCTGTGGTTCCTGTTTCCTATTCTGGCAGGTGAAGTCGAATTGAATAACACAAACAGCCCTTCTGATTATTCATCTGCCAACTTGATCTGTTTATCTCGTCTTATTTTACCCACCGCAGATATAAAAATACTATCCTAATTTAAACGCTTTGCTTTTTAAAAAATATTATTTACTTGAAACGGCGTCAAGGAAAAATCCATCAATTACTTACCGGTTTGCGCTGTTGATTCCGGTTCTTCGTAATATTCGCAACAGAATTCTTCCTACACATTGTTTTTATTTATTTTATATTTCAAGTTTTTATTTTCTGTACCCCAATGCAATGCATTAAATTACGCGTCTAGCGCGTTCGCAACAGGCAAAGGCACCAAATAAAATGTGAATCTAAAAGCCTGGTTTTGTTTTGCATTTTACATTTCTTGCATTCGTTTTTCAGATTTGAAGCCACCCTTTTTACATTCCAATACGTCTGTCTTGTTGACATTTGGGCAGACAACCAGTTCCGTCCCGGAGGATCTGGCGGAGCTGTTCTTTCAGCACCAAATAAATCCCGTTCAGCTCCTACGTTTAACTACAGGGACACGCACGGCACGGACACGGAACTCTGTTATAAACTTCATAATTACACCATTGTTATAACGTGTAATCCCATAATCGGGGCTTCCCTGAGACTGTCTGGCTTTGCGCTTTTTTGCGACTTCGTAAAATGGAGGGTATTTCATCTTATAATACCGATATCCGGCTGGTTTATTAACCCACACCGAAAAAAATGTAGTGAAAAACATCAGACAAGTCCACCTTAGCTCCCCAGTTAGCTTATATCCTAAAAATGCGAACGGGAATTTGGATCGCGTAGTAGTAGCGGCTAAATAGATAAGTTTTCCTGCCGTTACGCATAAGTAGGATATACTACCCGGTGGGACGTGGTTTGTTTGCCGTCTGCCCTGAACAGGCTTATTTCAGTCAATCTGAAGAACAGAGGAGAATACTGACGGCATTATATGTCTCACCGCCAGTGGGTCACGGAGAAATGTGGTACGATATGAGTCGGAAACCTGCGCTACCTGCGATTTACTCAGCTGATGCGCGTCTGGCGCACTTATGGTCTCACACTAGTGCTGCGGTTCACCGATCCCCAAGAAAAAACATGTTTTTCGATAGAAAAATGGATTCATAAGCAGCGAAGGATCTTCTTAAGATCTTAAGAGACATAAAAGTAAATAGTGAAAATAACATAGTGAAGCTGGGCTAAATTTCATACGAGTGCTGCTGATAAGATAACCGCAAATACCTGCCTGGAAGGCGAACTGTCAGTGTGTTTTAGTCTGTTTTATAGTTCCAGTAGCAAGTGAGTTTAAACAGTAAAGTTGTAGTCATTCCCTATAATCATAATGATTACAAGTCTGCAAATGGTGAAAACGAAAAAGGTAAATGAGTCATTTATCGCAAAATTTATCCGCTCGACATCATACAACTTAAGAGTAGGGCTGTAAAGATTGTTGTTTTTGTCTGCCACACTGGAATATTCCCGGTGCGTCGACTGATGCCTTTATGAATACACTGTTAAGGTTCCGTTTCAGATCCACTGACAAATCTAATTACTGATATCACTTAATCGTGAATATTATGTGCCCTCCAAAAAACATTTTATAGAAAATCCATGGGAAATGGGGTATTCGCGCTACTGTTTTGCATAAATTGGAAGATTACAAACATCTAATAATTTCAACAAGCTCCTTCTGACGTCATATATATAAAAATATAATGTTATTAGCTTTGGAGTTGGATTAGCCTACATAATTAGGCTAGGACATACGTGCAAATCATTTTGACAAATGTGATGTCTGATCCTCAAACCATGGAGTGTGCATTTCGGAAGCCGTTGGCTATTATCCTGAGGTTACGTTAGAATTGTCAGTATGAGTCCGTCTCGATGCTGGGAAATATGTTGCTAAAATCGAACACTTGGCACCCACTAAAGCCTTTTTTCATGGCGTCTATTTCCCATTCACCCAGTCTAATTTTACCGCCGATCCATCGTTTTCTGTCTCCTTGCATCCTTGCTTGTAGCTCTATGACCGACCAAGTTAAACTCTCCGAGCAAAACTGTTACTTTTCACCGTCTGACTCCACTGGTTTAACTTTTAAGTTATGATGTTAATAATATGGAAGCGTGAGACATTACGAATACACCCATCCATCTTCTAACTGCATTTCTAGTACAGTGTTATGGAAAGTCTGGCGCTTAACTCAAGCTTCATAAAGCATAAAGCAAGGGAACATGCAGTCAATCACGGGGCGTAGACAAGGAACCAAATGCTGAGCAGTCATGCTCCTGTAATAAGATTACACGTGAAAGTAATGCTAAGGCTATTATCTAAATAACGGGCCAAGATGTGTCTCTTTCAAGTAACGTGATTCTTTTTGATTCCAGCTCCTTTCATTGCAAATTTATAACAGCCCACTTTGGAAAAATCTATGACAGCATTGATCTGGCCACACGGGGCCAGCGTTGCGGCTTCTGGTTCCTGCCTGTACTTTCTGTGTTGCTCCACAGTGCGACTGCCCCTGATTTTAGCTTGTATACGAACGCATATGAACAGACACACATACATCGATTTGCTCAACTTTGGTTGGAACGAATACTTTAAATTTTAACTTATGTGGAAAAAAATATAATATACCCATAATTTATACATTTCCTTAACACGGTTTTTACTTTTGCTAACTAGCCAGTGTTTATTTTCAGAGGGCTGAGGTAACACTATTAGAGAGGGAGAGCAGCTTTCCTCAGTAGCTGGGTTTAACGACTGTGCATTTGACTCTGTATGAAGGGTCACTGCCCACAAAAAACGGGACTCTGCTAATCAGACAGTGCGTTTAATGTGTTAATTTATCAGTTAAGACAGCTTATCCCAAGTAATTATTCGATCCTGCAATAAAACCAAATGAACACAGAATGAAGCTGAAGGACAAACTTGTTCCCATTAAGTGTTTTTCCCTTGTTTTAGCTTTCAGAAGAGAGGACAGCAAGCTGTGTGGACAGGCAAGGACCAGCTAGGACACAGATGTCTCCCTACAGCTAAGCATCTCCCTGCCATGTTCATCTCCTTGCCATGTTCCTCACGTTTTCCCACCTGGCTTTCTGAAGTCTGGCTGCTGGTGCTGCATCTCCACCAGCTCGACCAGAAACTTCACGCCCGGATCGTTTAGTGCTCTCACATGTCTACGTCAACGAGGCCAGGTCTCCAGCGCGTGGCAGATTTGCACAGCATGCTTGAGGCGCTCCAAACATCAGCATCTTAACATCTCGACCTCATGATCACGTTCACCAGCACGAGTGAACGTTCGCCATTCGAGTTGATTTTTAAAACCCAGAAGAATTAAAGTTTGCACCTTTATAAATGTTCAGCGTGAAATATAATGGCCTTGTGAGCAAAACAATGCATGACCACTATTGATCCATAATTACCATTTTAACCAGATAGGGTGACAGTAATCCAATAGATAATCTGGAGTTTACAGTGGATCTCTGGTTTGTGGGGGAAAGAACACGCGTAGCTGAAAAAAATAAAAACAAAATAAAGTAGAAGAAAATTTACACAAGTTTTGATGGAGTAGAATTACCCACCCAAACTCTTACTGTCATGGTAAGGCTATATATATAAAAAAAAGTCCTTCAATAAACCATTTATAAAGGTAAACAATAAGTTATTACATTCTGTTTAAGTCATTGCTTAAATATTGGAGCTAATGGTAAAAAAAAAAGAGAGAAAAAAAACTACTACTGCAGCGTTACCTTGTTGCACTTCACTATTATTATGATGCTACATGCTGTTTTTTCAAGGCAAATGATGAAGCACAGTACAGTTTGTAGCACTCTCAGTGCAAGACGCTTCCCATTCAGTCAATCTCCTCTATGCTTTGCCCCATTTCCTCTCTTAGGTGACCTTGCTGGCCATCACATTCTCCTCATCCCCCTTTGTCACCAGCCTTGTCTCCAGCTGGCTGTTTTATGAGCCGTCTTCATCATCGACCTTGCACTTCATGCTGCAGCGTGATCAGCGATTCCTAGGTCACCCTTAAACATAACTCAAGCACTAATTAAAACAAAAACACTGAAATGCAACGTAAGTACTGTCGAAACAGTCCCACCAACTCCAATACTCAATTATTACTTTAAAATATATCAGTTTTCCAACTATAGACCATTACTCGTACATATAAGCAATTGGGCAGAAACTTTTTTTTTTTACTTTTCCAGACCCTGAAATCCAGTCCAGGACTGGAGTGATACTGGAGTCAGGAATCTCAGTATACCTGGATCAGGATGGCAGTCCACTACAGGTGCCTCACACATTAAAGGCAGTTTAGAGACACATGAACTGCAGGTTTTTGTCATGTGACAGGAAACCCACACAAGCCCCGCTAGAGTGTTCCATCTGCACACATGCTGGAGCTGGAATCAAATCCGCAAACATTTTGCAAACTGAGCCCCTGCAAGCAATCACAGAAAAAACCTCCAGCATCACAAACTTTTAACTAAGGGAACATTTAGTTAATTAAAACACCAAGTAAAAATCTCATTTTTCCACTAGATGGCAACTTAAAATGTATCGTTTTTTTCTATTTCTATTTCTTAAACTATATAAAAAAAAATTACATTCCTTAGGTGCATTCTTTCATGCTTTTGGCTAAGTGTACATATTTTGTTGTCATATTCTTTTAAATCTCTCTAACAGCCAGAATTTCTATCTGTTCTCATTTTTTAATTAAAATAATTTGCATTTTTATTACACTGCCACCGTTTCCTTAAAGCAGGACGGGGAAAGGCTTCTTAAAGCCTGCAACCAGCGTTGAGCAATGATGTGGAGCAGAGGTGCAGGAATTATTTCTGGACAACCCCATTAAGTCAAGCAGAATCCCTGGGTCCATTGAACGGGGAAATCCAAACCACAGGGACAGTATTGTCATCCGTATGCTTTATTATCATAATTGTGCTAATTAAGTCATTCATGAGTTGAACAGGACAAAAACTAGTTGCAATCAATGAGTAGGAATTCTCTATTGTTTCCGTGAGACATAAATTCATACATGCTCTATTGTAGATTTGAATACTGGAGGGAACCTACACAAAGGTGGGGATGTGCAACCCCCTCACATCATCAAGTCAAGCAAAGGTTTCTCAACGTTCAAAGTGAAATGACTCTCTTCCTGCACAATTATGATAATAAGGCATACGGATGACAATACTGTCCCTGTGGTTTACACTGCTAATCACTGCACCAGCAAGTTGTCCTGTTCAACAGTGCAGTTTTAATCATCATAACTAAATGTATTTTTTTCTTCTTCATTAAAATATGTATTTAAAATGAAGATTTACCAAAGTGGATGTTCAAAATAATCTATGAACCTTTACATCATTATATGATGCTTGATACATTTGTCATGAGGGAGCTTAGTTGAAGCCTGTTATGCTTAAAGTCACTGGCACTTGCTATTGGCACTGGCTATTGGCACTGGCTTGTGCTGGTTTAGCAGTGGGACACTAGCTTAAAAAGAAACTATGGCACCTTTTAACACTGTACTCACTCATAAGAACATAACAAATTTACAAACGAGAGGAGGCCATTCGGCCCATCAAGCCAAGGCCACTAAATACTCAGTGCTTCCAAACATCCAGACTAATCGGCTCTGCAGAAAGTCCAAGAACAGGTCTGCGTAGGGAACAGGTCTGCGTAGGGAACAGGTCTGCGTAGGGAACAGGTCTGCGTAGGGAACAGGTCTGCATAGGGAACAACTCGCAGCGGAGTCGATGAAAAGAGGGCAGCATCTATAAATAAGAAGCAAATATAATAAGCTAACAAAGAACAGATCCAGTGTCCTGAAAAGAAAAACAAGAACTCAAAGTTTATGGCTATGTAGAATGAGCAAAAGGCCCTCAGAGTGCAGCAGAAATACTGAAACATGTCAACATGAGCGCAGAATTCATGTGTAGGCAGTGAGGCTTTTGCTGGTCAAACCTGCATACTTGACAGAAATCGGAATCAGCATCAGACAGGACTCAGCGCTCTTTTATTCCCACTGTTAGTGTGATGGGCCGGATGCTGGCAAAATCATTTACTCGTGAAAATGCTTCTTTATTGCATTTACCCCAGAAAAAAAATCCATGCTAAATATTAAAGCAGCTTCTCGCCGTCTGAATCTCTTTTTCAAAGTCACGACCAACACATTCAAGTATATTCAGTAGCCCAGGATAAAGAAGTTAGCCATTGCTGCCATCTAGTGGCTATTTGTCCTATTAAACTACGTCACAATAAGTTACCGCTTTTCTTTCCTATTCAACCATCCTCCATCCCACAGGCGACTGTGGTGAATATAATATTTATTATAATGACCAATTTATTACACACACACACGCGCGCGCACACACACACACAATTATATCTTTATAGGGACTCTCCATTCATTTCTATGGGAAAACGCTAATCCCAACACGACGACCTTAATCGCTACCCAGTCCTAAACTTAAACATAAGTCGCAAAACTAAATAAGATACTTTGGTCATTTTTATTTTTTCTGATTGCATTCACACAGAACGTCAAAAATAATTTTCAGGTTTTTATCACATTTTAATATAATTCGGGGAAGATGGTGGCGCAGGAGGTAGTGCAATCGTTCGGCAACTGGCGGATTGCAGGTTCGAGCCTTGGCTCCTTCTAACCCCATCAACGTGTCCTTTAGCAAGACACTGAACCCCCAAATTGCTCCCGGGGTGCAGGTTGGTGCCTTGCATGGCAGCCACCGGTGTATGAATGTGTGACTGGATGGGTGAATGTGAGGCATTAGTTGTAAAGTGCTTTGAGTACTCGTTGGAGTAGAAAAGCGCTATATAAGTACAATCCATTTACCATCCATTAATGTCAACTTAATTCGCACACACATACTTTTACATCCATCCATCCGTCCATTTTCCAAAACCGCTTCTGGGTTGCGGGGGGTCCGGAGCCTATCACGGAGGCTACGAGCGCAAGGCAAGGAACAACCCAGGATGGTCCAATCATCCCGGCGAACGTATCCCAAAGGGTCAGCCGTGGACTGCCAGTCCATTGCAGGCCATAAACACTTGTCCAGTTTTGGTAATGCGATGCCATTGCACCGATCTTAACAGTCGATATAAAGTAGGAATAGCATGGTGAATAATTTAAGCAAACGTTTAATTAAATTTAATTTAATTTAATTGAGGCAGGACAAATGAAACTTAGAGGACTTTAGAACCTCATCCTTTGGCTGAATATTACACTCCCTTCCTGTTCCACGAACACAGTCAAGTGCAACTGTAGCGGCAGTTCCTATATAGAATCAGATGTGAAACTGAAATCAGTCGATGCAGGAAGAAGATCGTTGTTAGCAATGGCGGTCCAGTCGCTGTACCTGGCAATTTGTACAGTCATCATAACATCTATAACGAACGCGCAACCATTAACGGATATCACCAATGAAACCTTCATCGACATGTGTGTCAGCGCTCACAATAAGCATCGCTCCAGGGTGACCCCCCCGGCGAGCGACATGATGTACATGGTGAGTTTCCTGTTGCACTGTTTACGTGCGGAGCTATATGAAATTAATAATTACTTATGTGTACTCCGCGATACATGCTGCAATAATTGTTGCTTTAATTGTAACACTAGTTGTAATTGTTTTCTTGCCTGTAAGACTTTTAATGTCACGAAGAAACAATAAATAACCCGCATTTCTGCCCCAGCTTTACCATCTGTAGCTCAGCTCCAATTTTCACGTTTTCATTTCTTGCACAGACTTGGGATGAGACTTTAGCAAAAGTTGCTCAGGACTGGGCAAGTAGATGTATCTTCGACCATAATCCCTTACTGCAAATGCCATACAAGCTGCACCCATCATTCAAAGCAGTAGGTGAAAATATCTGGAGGGGATGGCCAGTCTCCATATTCAGTGTGGAGCCTGCTGTACAGCTGTGGGTTGACGAGGTGCAACATTACACCTACATGACGAAGAAATGTACTGGCGTCTGTGGCCATTACACTCAGGTAAGCCTACTGAAGGTAACATTTCCCCATTGGAGCTTCCATTTTAACTGATAATCAAGCCTATTATGAAACATAAGCAGGGCTATGGAATAGCTGAGGGTCTTCTAGGGGAAGTCTGGGTGGGCCTGATTTTAAACACTTACATTTAAAGAATGTGATTTTAAAAAACATGGAGCCTGTTTTAACACATTTCTGATCCCCAGGTCGTGTGGGCAAAGAGTTACAAGGTCGGTTGTGCTGTCCATGTCTGCTCGGGAAATCCACAATTTGCAATATTTGTGTGTGACTATGGAGACGCGTAAGTTCTTAGCCCCCCCCCCCCATCGACCCGCCCATATGTTAGAATGGAGAGCTGGGCTTATGCTTACAACATATTTCTCAATTGCTTTGGAGCATTTCTCAAATGACAATTAACATTTGCAAAACAGCAAGTGTAATCCCCACACCATAATGTCACTTCTGCACAGCAGAACATCATTTCTCATTGCTTCACATACATTGCCAAATGTTTTACAACATACATGCAAATGGTTTTGTACAATTGTCATCATTTGGCACATTTCTCAGTTGCTTTAGTCTTGTTAGTTAAAATAGATCATGTAGCTTCCCACTGTAATAATTTTCCACCAAACATATATGTGTGTGTGTGTGTGTGTGTGTGTGATCATGATGTTCCACACCAGGTGAAAAACCAAGCTTTCAAATTGATTTCAAAATAATATTCCAGACATTGCAGTGATGTGGTATTCTTGTGTTTTTGGTTCCCACAGTATGTGATTTTGTTGTCAGTTTGCTCTTGTACTGCCATTTTGCTATTTTTTGTTCGCTATTGTACCGTGTCTTAAGATGTGAAGTTACATGTGCATGCGAGTGCTTCCTCTCGCCAGTGAACTTTACATACAGTGATGTAGAGCCTCGCAATGTTAACACTGGTGTCTTTGGCATGAATAAGTATCAATTTACTAATGAAAAATGATTGGTCAGTGACAATGGGAAAGTGGGACCCAACTATTATTCAGCATTGTGGAGCTCAGGAGCAGACTTACACTGACATACTGACAATATATCTAGGTATTTTGACGCTCATGGTTAATGCTGATTTTACTTTTAATTTTAGTGACACTGACTAATTCATTGGTGGAATTATTAGCTTTTAAAACATGAGCTAATTGTTTTGGGTAAGTTATAGGCTTTTGCAGCTAAATCATAGTGTTGTGTTATATGCATGAATTGTTTTGAGAAATGCTCTTATAATCTTCATAATGTTAAGTATGTTTCATGAAATGTGCCAAAGCAATTGACATGGGCGGCTACAGAATAACTTTCTCTGATTAGGGGGAATTTCGTGGGACGTTACCCATATCAGCAAGGAACTCCCTGCTCTTCATGTCCTGGGAAAAAGTGCTGGAGCAATTTGTGCTGTAAGTGCTTCTTGATTTGCTGCTAATTCTTCACATGCATCATGATCCTATTCTGAGACAGTTCCTCAATGATGACCAGTAGCTCTAGTGCCAATCTCAGACTTTTTGATTGTTTTTGGGTTGGGTGTCTATAAATTTCCTATAACTTTATATGATTGTGTTAGTGAATGTGTGTGTACCCTGTGAATGACTGGCAACCTGTCCAGGGTGTTACTCCACTCTGAGCTTCCTTGGATAGACTGCAGGCCCACTGCGACCTGTATTGGATAAGGACTTGGAAGTTTAGTTTAGTTTAGTTTAGTTTAATTTAATTTAGATGGATGGATGGATGATGGATAGAGACATTTTCTAAACTTGCTGGTCTTATAAGGGTCACATATGAGCATATTCCAGATTCTAAGACCACAAGCCAGGACATAACCCAGGACGAGGTGCCAACCCATCACAGGGCAGAGAGATAGTTCACATATTTAAATAAATGTATTGATGACAACACATTTAACTTATAAAATACCGAAATGGGCATTCTATACAATAAAGTCCACCTGATTATGTGTGTGTTCTTCCCTTATTTCTTGACAGATGACCCCAAAGAGGTCAAGTTGAAAGGTAAGTGGGGTCTTAGACATTCTCAAATTATGAGATTTTGTGCGTGTTTGAGTGGCTTATTCATGTGTGCAACCCCTGTGCTTCCAGAATACGACTGGGCGTCCGACTCGGACCAGACTTCAAACAAAATATGTAGCCCGTATTGTGTCTCTGTGCTGGTCTGCAGGCCCCTACTGCTCCTCTTCACGGTGCTGGGCGTGTTAGGCGTGCAGAAGTTCTACCCCAATCTGTTTGTATCTGAGTGATAGAGATGGTGTTTCTCTTAGTGGTAAAGGAGACGTACATGTGGTAAGAAGGGACCGGGTTTCAATACCTACACTAGTGGCGAAAATTGTGGAAACACTTCCAACTTTTATAGATTGCAGAACTTTAACATTAACATTTCATTGTTGCTCCAGTTACTTATTTAATCGTCCAATGCATGTCCAATCATCCAAAATGTCCAGCTCTATAAATGAACTCTCTCCAAGAATTTTTCTGATGCCACTTTTAATGATAGTGAAGTGGTAAATTTTTATATAAAAGGAAAATCAAATGAACGTTAGCAGAAGCATAGTCTTATTGCAAGAACGTGAGATGGTGCTCCACTCTCTATGAGTAACCAGACAAGGCTCACCAAAAAGGAGAACGCTGATCACTTGTCTATATCAGGCCCAACGTTAAAACTGTGGAAGCCATTTTAGAAAGATCGTGCAAATGAGACTGCAGTGGATGCTAGTGCCAAGGTGACATGAAAAGTAACCCGTGCCGACTCAGCATCCAAGAACTTGTCCTTGGAGAATCTACCTTCCATTAGCGCGACTTCAAGTCCAGCTCAGCTGCATGGAGCTGCAGTAACTCAGGGAAATGTTCTGTTAGTTGCTCTGACCCACCTACAAATACCACAATTTGTAGAGGAAGGGAATGGGGAGCATTTTGCAAAGCAAGTTTATGAATATAGCATTTTACAGCATAGAAAAGAGTTACTCCACCCCCCATAGATTTCACATTTTCATCAGCTTGCCGGTTAAAGCAAGCCTGTTAACCGCAGTGACTTGGCTGTGTTAAGTAGCCGCCACTGCAGCATCAGCTCTGTGTCTGTCATTGTGCTTGATCATACATCACCTTGACTTCTGGCGTAATATGTGGTGCTAGTGTGCGCTGCAGGCACGTAAATATGACCATCCCCCCAAAATGTGTTACATTAATGATTTTTCTAAGACAGCTAAATGTTGTGGTTTTCTTTGGAAATATGAAAAAAGGAAGTCCAGCGAGTGGTAGAAACTGTGGTTTTTGCAGGAGCTATATTTACATAAACTATATTTTATAGAAGCTAGCTTTGAAACACAAATAAACTGGGCCTAACTTGCAAAGTTGTGATGCAATAGTCCATTTTATGCAGCATTTTTCAATAAACCTGTCACATCTCATTTGCAGGAAAAAATGGCCATAAGCATAGAGTCAAATTTCATTATAAAGGGAGATTCTATTGTTTTGATCACATGGCAACATGGTGATTAATATCGTTTCATTAGCTGAATACTACTGTTTCATATCTAAAGAGGTGCCTGTTACTGTAAGGAACAACTGGTTGGATACAAACAGGTAAAACAAGAAACCATGTAAACAAGAGGAAAACTTCAAAATTCAATTGAACATTTATGAAGACGGACAAGTCTCTCTAACATCCAGCTATTCCATGTAACACACATCACAAACCACAGCCAAAGATGAACCAAGCAGGGCTGACCTTCTGTAAATACAACTTCCATCCAATGTCATATACAGGTACCTACCCATTCAGGGATTTCATTCCTCTCCCGGAACCCATAAGGTAATAGTCTTCCTAAAAAGCTTACTTGTATGGACAGCCTTGAATAGCAGGTTTAATTTTAACTTCTTATGTTAAGTACAAATAAGATTAACACTACAGATTGGAAATATATGCTATAGCAGGGGTCTCCAACTCCGGTCCTGGAGAACTACCGTCCAGTAGGTTTTCTATCATACCCGGCTTCTGATGAGCCACACCTGTTCTCAGGTAAATACCAGGAGCAGGTGTAGCTCATCAGAAGCCAAGTGGGACAGAAAACCTACTGGATAGTAGCTCTCCAGGACCGGATTTGGAGACCCCCGTGCTACAGTTTCAACTAGCAAGCACAGAAGGAAGGCAGCCTATGCAGACTTACATGATTGATTAATAATCTTCAGCTGGATGTTTCAGGTTACCTTATACCATATATTTAGTGCCATGTCTATTATAGAGTTTAATTTGGTAATAGATACAATAAACTTAAGTCAATACAATGGTAAATTATATGCTATATGGACAAAAGTATCAGGACACACCTCTTAATCGTTGAATTCAGGTGCTTATTTCAGACACATTGCCACAGGTGTATAAAACCAAGCACCCAGCCTTGCAGTCAGGTTTACAAACATTTGTGACAGAATGGGTCATTCTGAAGAGTTCAGTCAATTCAAGCGTGGTACTGTCATAGGATGCCACCTATGCTATGCATCAGTTTGTGGAACTTCTTCCCTGCTAGATATTCCACTGTCAACTGTGAGTGGTATTATTAGAAAGTGGAAGCATTTAGGAACAACGAAAAAACTCAGCCAGAAAGTGGCAAACCAAGTAACAGAGTGGGGTCACCAAGTGCTGTGGCGCATAGTGCATAACAGTTGCCAATGCTCTGTTGATTTAATAACAGCAGAGTTCCAGACTTCCTCTGGCACAAAAACTGTGTACCGGGAGCTTCATGGAATGGGCTTCCATGGCCAAGCAGCTGCATGCAAACCTCACATCACCAAGCGCAACGTCAAGCATTGGATGGTGGGGTGCAAAGCAAGGTTCATGAAGATATGGTTGGGAGAGTTTGGTGTAGAAGAATTTTAAAACCAACCTAGGCACATGAGGAAGCTGGATGGACAAGATCTGGGAAATGATATGGGGACCACGGCTGAGTAGGGAGGTTCAAGGGAGGACTGAAGGGAACAGGACCAGGAGGCAAAGGAGCAAAAAAAAAAGGTGGAATGAACTTGGGAGGCATAGGGCAAAACCATTGACAGGATACTCGGGGTCTGATGAAAGGCCGGGGAGAGTGGACTGCTACAGGCCTGGAAGGATGATCAGCTGGGCTGAGCAGTACAAAGGTAGGCAACGTGGATGGGACAAGAATGTCCAGAGTGGGCATCACAAACCCATGGGAAATCCGAGGGCCCATGGGCACTGGGAATGGTTGCTGGCAGTGGGTCTGGGGAGCACCAACGGCATCCATGCCCCCGGCGGCTCCTTAGGGACACAGACGAGACCTGGGCAGAGGCCGGTTAACGGGCAACCACAGACACTGGATGGGTGCTGGGGAATTTGAGCTGGGCAGCCCCATCAAGGCCAGGAGTGTGGGTTCCAGGCTGGGCAGGGCTCTGGAGACTCG
The DNA here is from genome assembly GCF_048594095.1 of Paramormyrops kingsleyae. Lineage (NCBI taxonomy): Eukaryota > Metazoa > Chordata > Actinopteri > Osteoglossiformes > Mormyridae > Paramormyrops > Paramormyrops kingsleyae. The sequence goes on from NC_132799.1 coordinate 32,376,957, forward strand.
GGCTGTTGGGTCAGGTGAGGGTGCAAGAGATGCAAATCCCAGTGTAAGAGGGGTCCTGATGGAGCCTTGGCCTCGCCAGGTTCAGTCGCTCATTCAGTTATGCACGGGCATGGTGAAGGAAGAGATGTTATGGCTCCAACAAACAACTCAAGCAAAAGGACCACAAGGGGTCAAAACAAAGTAGATAAATGACAAAAACTAAAGCAGGGAGCAACTCGGGAACAAGAACAACCATAGCAGAACAGCTGCCACAAACACAGGGCAAAATACACACACACACACACACACATCCAAATCTTTACCTTATTAAAGCAATTAGCTAAAGTGACAATATATGAGATGTCATTGAATGCACATGTCAGCATAGGAGTGATAGTTGACATTATGTTTTCTCATCAAGTTACCCAATGGCAGCATGTAGAGGAAAACCAAAAAAGGACCAAGAGCTGAGCCCTGTGGTACTCCATATCTGACTGGTGACATTGATGGAGTACAGTTATTCAACCCTTGAACATATTGATGTTGATTAGGCAAATAGAACCACACACACACACACACACACACAAATACACCCACCCACACATACACAAGTTGTAACTATACCTGTGGGGACTCCATTAATTTCTGTGGGGGAAACGCTAATCACAACATGACAATCTTAACCCCCACCCAGCCCTCACCTTAACCATGAGTAACCAAATGAAATAAAATACATATTTGGCATTTTTACTTTTTTGACTGCATTCACAGATCTTTATTGGGACCTGAAAAATGGTCCCCACAATGTAAAAAAAAAACAGTTTTATTACATGTGGAGGACAGACTGACAGACAGACAGAAAGTTACATAGATGGATGGATGGATGGATGTGACTGGGCCTCTTTATACTGCTTGCTTGAAACAAAACCTTCATCATTTGTAGTTGGTGATTTGTAGTTTCTGGACCTGAATGTTACAACTCTGTGTGTGTGGGTAAAGCCTTCAATTTTATTTAATTATTATATGTGTCAATTTAACAAACAGGTTTCCAGTTAGTTCATAATGTAATCGTTCTTGCACATAATAAAATAACCTATTACATCGTTTCCAGTTATTTCATAATGCAGGAACTACTTTTTACGATATTATTGGCAAAATATTACTTAATGACTTATTGCATTATTTTATTACAATGTGCAGTTATTACATTATGAATTTCTACACACCCCAGTTGATAAAATCTTTGCTGGGGGACCCACCCACCAAAATGTATTATGTACATTATCTTTGTAAGACAGTTAAATGTGAAGGCTTTCGTTGGAAATACCAAAAAAGGTAGCTGAGTGACAGAACTGTGGTTTTTGCAGGAACTGCATTTAATTGAACTGTATTTCACAGAAGCTAGCATTTAAATATTTGTTTTGCTGTGAGTGTTACAACTGAGGAGCAAAAACAGAGAAGCACTCTTTGGTAGAAAATTTAAATAATTGCCCTTAATAAATTGTGCATCCAGTTAGCTGAAGAAAATACAAAAATAAAGAAAATACACACACGTTTTCCTGGAACAGAAATATTCATCCAAATTCTTGATAAAGAATTAGAACTCATAGACAACTGTCCTATATACAGTGGTACCTCAGTTCTCAAACTCACAGAACTCGAATTTCTTAAAAGTCAAACCAACCAGTTTGGGAAAAAAATTAGCTAGAACTCGATCTGAATCTCAGAAGTCAAACCGTGAACGCTGACCTAGGATAACTTGTCGGCGGGTACCGGGGAAATGAGTCACGCGGAAACAAAGGGTAAAGCTTCAGTCTCAGCCTCGCATTCGCTGTGATAGCACCGTGCATGTTTACACTAACAGAATACATATATTTAGACCAGGGGTCTCCAACTCCAGTCCTGAAGAGCTACTATCCAGTAGGTTTTCCGTCCCACTTGGCTTCTGATGAGCCACACCTGCTCCTGGTATTTACCTGAGAACAGGTGTGGCTCATCGGAAGCCAGGTATGATAGAAAACCTACTGGACGGTAGCTCTCCAGGACCGGAGTTGGAGACCCCTGATTTAGACGGTAAAAATACATTTAGACAATGATAGACAGTAACAGTAATTATTATTATATAATAAAATACATTTAAAAAAGATTTCTTATTCATTATTTTAATATTAATAATAAACCATTAGTACGTTTAATTATAATAATATTATTGTGCTGAGAGGGGACGGAACGGAGACAAAGGCGCAGACGTCAGGGTATCGGGGAATACGGGGTTTAATTACAGGTAAGGCAGGCAAAACGCAGACGGACAATACAATGACCGGACTGGGGAAACAAACTGAAATGCGGACTAAATACAGAGGACTCATGACAACAACCAGAAACAGCTGGCACACGGAAGGAGCAGACACATTGTTTGGATACATTTATTTTCTTACTTTACAAATTACTGTTTTGATAAATGTGCTTAGATGTGTTTAGTACAGTATATGCTCTTCTTGTTTTATCCGGTTCATTTTGTGTTTAAATGCTAAAAAAAAACATATTTAGGTGTAATTTTTTTGGGGCCGGGAACCAATTAATTGGTTTTCCATCATTTCTTATGGGGAAAATTCGATCACAAGTCAAACTTTTTACGAAAAATTTGGGTAAAGTTGCCTATGCTCATATTGTTAATTTTGTATCCCTGGGTGGGATGCATCTGGTTCCTCCTACAGTCCATAAACGTGCTAAAGTCAACTGGAGTTATCAAATTATAGGTGAGCAGGGTACACCAGGTGAGTGTGCCCCGCAGTGGGTCTGCACCCCCCGTAACCCGGAATAGGACAAGTGGTGTATGGATGAATGGATGGGTCCACCTTAAGAGCAAACACCTCCCTCCTTGACCAGGTCGACCTTGACCACAAGCTCATCTTTCCAACAGAGATAGTGACAACTACCCTCAGGCCAGACATCATTATGTGGTCAACTTCTCAGAAACTTTTGTATATTCTGGAACTAACGGTACCATGGGAAGCTGCTGTTGACGAGGCATACGAGCGGAAAAGTTTGAAGTACGCTGAATTAGCTGCCCACACAGAACAACGCAAATGGCGTACTAAAGTGTTCCCAGTAGAAGTTGGGTGCAGAGGGTTCGTTGCCAAAACTACAACCTGGTTCCTGAAGAGGATGGGGGTGAAAGGACAGGCCCTTCGGCAGGCAGTGAAGTCACTCTCAGAGGCTGCGGACCGAAGTAGCAACTGGCTGTGGATCAAGAGAAAGGACTCAAATTGGGCGACGATATGACCGTTGAGGGGTAAAGACAGAGGGGAACTCACCTGGGATGCTAGGTGTTGCTTCTGAGCCCTCCGTAGGTGTCATGGGGCTAAATCAGCGAAACACTGAAGATGGAGGGTGCCCACCTGATGACCCCAATGATGATGTTTTCCCCTCTCCCATTCAGCATATAAAGCAAGAAGCCGTGCTGATTATTCAAGGGATTGTTCAATCAAGTCCTAGAAGCTCTAGAAACCATAAACAGACAGGCATCTGTGTTTCATTATTTATCAGTAAAAAATCACAGGTTTTTATTTTAAGATGTTTAATAAAACATTAAAATGCATTAATATAGCCCTGTTATTAGGCGGCTGGAACTACCTGTGCAGGTACACAGAAATGAATGAAACCATGATGACTTGCAAACCTCATCTTTTCGGTTAATATTGCATGCCTTTTGTTCCTGTTTCACAAATGCAATCAGCTGCAACTCCTGTAGTAGTTCCTGAATGCAGCTGAGAAACTGATATAAGCTGACGCAGAAAGAAGATATTTGATAAGGAGTCAAAGGCTTTGGAACGTGATTGTACGCAATGGCGGTCAATTCGCTGTGTCTGGTAATTTGGACAGCAATCGTAACTTCCAGGATGAATGCGCAGCCATTAACTGATCGACAGAAACTCAACATCTCCGATCCAATCTTCAGTGAATTGTGTGTCAGGACCCACAATTACCATCGCTCCAGAGTGACCCCCCCGGCGAGCAACATGATGTACATGGTGAGGAGTTAAGAAATCTGATCTATTTAAAATTGTGTTTCATGTGGCACTGCACACTGTAATGTGAAATTTATACATTTTTATGTTTACTTTGATTGCTGCAATATATACTGATATATATGGATAATTACTGCAATAATTGTTCCTTTAATTATAACAGCTGCAATCGTTTTGTCAGGAAGAAACAATAAATAACCTGCATTTCAGCCCCAGCTTTACCATCTGTAACTCAGCTCCAATCTTCATGCTCTCTTTTCCTACGCAGACTCGGGATGAGACTTTAGCAAAAGTTGCTCAGGACTGGGCAAGTAAATGTATCTTCAGCCATAATCCCTCACTGCAAATACCATACAAGCTGCACCCTTCATTCAGAACAGTAGGGGAAAATATCTGGAAGGGATCGACTGCCTTATTCAGCGTGGAGAACGCAATCCAGATGTGGGTTGGCGAATCGAAGTACTACTCCTACCAAACAAACCAATGTAACGGCTGTGGCCATTACACTCAGGTAAGCCTACTGAAGGTAACATTTCCCCATTGGAGCTTCCATTTTAACTAATAATCAAGCCTATTATGAAACATAAGCAGGGCTATGGAATCGCTGAGGGTCTTCTAGGGGAAGTCTGGGTGGGCCTGATTTTAAACACATTTAAATAATGTGATTTAATGTACAACTGACTGAAAAACATGGAGCCTGTTCTAACACATTTCTGATCCCCAGGTCGTGTGGGCAAAGAGTTACAAGGTCGGTTGTGCTTCCAACACCTGCCAAGCCGGAACAGAAATAATATTCGTGTGCAACTATGGAGAGGCGTAAGTTATTACAATAATCAAAAGGAACCCCCCCCCAACCCCCATGTCAGAATGAAGTAGTGCTTTTATATTTCATTTTACTGTTATGTCTGACATGGACGGCTACAGAATAACTTTCTCTGATTAGAGGGAACGTCGTGGGACGTCGCCCATATCAGAAAGGAACTCCCTGCTCTTCATGTCCTGGGAAAAAGTGCCTGAGCAATTTGTGCTGTAAGTGCTTCTTGATTTGCTGCTAATTCTTCACATGCATCATGATCCTATTCTGAGACAGTTCCTCAGTGATGACCAGTAGCTCTAATACCAATCTCAAATTTTTGGGTTGGGTGTCTATGAATTTCCTATTATACATGATTGTGTTAGTGATTATGTGTGCACCCTGTGAATGACTGGCAACCCGTCGGCTCTGAGGTTCCTGGAATAGGCTGCGGGCCCGTTGCAACCTGTGCTGGATACGGACTTGATAGATGGATGGATGGATGGATGGATAGATATCCATCCATCCATTTTCTAATCCTGCTTCTCTTATGCAGGGTCATATGGGGTTCAGAGCCTGTCTATACCTATGACCCCAAGGCAGAGAATAAACCAGGATGGGGCACCAACCCATCACAAGGCAGATAGTTGACATTTAAATGTTGACCAAAACCCATTTAAGTTTTAATATCAACACTCAAACCAGGTGTACTGTGAAATTATACCTGATTATGTCTGTGTTCCTCCCTTATATCTTGGTAGATGGGGTTCGAGAATCCCCCAAGGAGCCCGACTCGGAATAGAGTTCGGCACGGGACAGGATTCTAAATTCTTCGCCCGTCCAGAACCTGCAAGATTCTGTCCTGCTTCCTCCCTCCACTGCTGGTCATATTTTGTCCTGCTCCTGCCTGCATCCTACAAGTCTCATCCCATTCCTGCCCACAGAGGAAAAATACAATGACACTGCTTACTTTCCAGTTAAGAATAAAGACAAATCAGTACCCTAGTTACCAGTACCCTAGGCTAAATAATCTATGGTCAAATTTTAACTGTTAAAACAGGCTACATCTTTCACGTAATAGCAGGCTAGTCATATATATTTTGCCTGCAACAACGTGTGCAATAATAGGTCATTGATCCACACTGTGTTTTCATTGTTTTTTTAATGCAGTTGTCATTTCATTTGCTGGCATTTGCAGTGAATTGCAGTGCTGACTGGTGCTTCGAAACAATTTATTTTGCTGGGCGTGTTCCCATAAACTCATTTTGCAATATATTTCCATACAAATAAATCGGGCTTAACTTGCAAAGGTGTGATGTGACAGGACAAGTTGTTCTGTTAACAGGACAAGTTATTTCAAAAAGGTCAAATGTGCAATTACTAACATCATAAATGGAGAATCCAGCATTTTGATCACATGGCAATTAATATAGTTTTATTAGCTGAATACTGCTGGTTCTTACCCAAAAAGGTGTCTGTTACTGTAAGAAGCAACTAGCTGGACAAGTAAAATGAGAAACCATGTAAACAAGAGGAAAATTCAATTGAACATTGAGGAAGACAGACAAGTCTTTCTAACATCCAACTATTCCAGGTAACACACATCACAAACCACAGCCAAAGATGAACCAAGCAAGGCTGACCTCTAGTGGTTCTGTAAATACAACTTCTGTCCAACGTCAAATGCCTGCCCATTCAGGGATTTCATTCCTATCCCAGAACCCATAAGGTAATAGCCTCTCAAAAAAGCTTATTTGGATGGACAGCCTCGAATAGCAGGTTTAAATTTTATTTATATAAAAAATAATAAGAAGAAAGTTAAAGATTAACACTACAGAATGGAAACACACACTACAGTTTCAACTGGCAAGCACAGAAGGAAGGAAGTCAGCTTGAGCAGATGTATATGGCCGATTAATAATCTTCAGCTGGGTGCTTCAGGTTACTTGGTCCCAAATATTAAATGTCATGGTTTAGTTTAATAGCAACAAATACTGTTTAGTTTGGCAATAGCAAACAGTTGGCACCACGTGAAGGTTGTGACATTTATGTCAAGAAAAAACTGGAAACAACAACGTTGTGGTTTGAATGTCTATTTACTGCTGCCACATATGTGCATGACTGCCTTCAAGGCACTGGCCCCAAGCACGGTTACAACAAGAAAGCCAAACGTTCCCACAAGTACAGCAATAACAATGAACATCCCATTCCCTGAAAGAGAGGAGAGGAGTGGAGTAAGACTAACATCACACAGGTTCTCATCAAAAATTCACACGTCCACTCACATGCAAATTCGCCTTTCGACATCCACTCGCCACGATCCATGAAGACTGGGCCAGCAGAGACAACCGCAAATCGCTCCTGACTGCTCCCTCTCTGTCGTCTTTTCATCTTTGGATAGTTCTTGGTCGGAGGACATTCCTGGGGGAGCATGTTGGTTAATCAACGACCTTTTGCAGCAGACGGCTGGAAGAGCTGGAGTGGAATGCCTGAGCTTACAGTCACACAGTCTTCATCCGGGGTGCAAATTTTAGTCAAGCAGTGGATGTAGATGGGAAGTTCATCATTAACAGACATGGTGAACATCTGAACAGAGAACCTGCTGCTCTTCCCCGACCCATTCAGTGTGAGCCAGGAGAACGTATCATCGGAGGGGCAACTACAGGAAGAGGAATGAATAAATTAAATAAAAATAATCACACCCTACCAAACAACTCAACCAGTTCAGAAGACCAAGACGAATCTCCAAGGTTATTTCAAGTGGAGAACAATGAACTTTGATTTAAAGGTTGCAAAATCACAGCTATTTAAAATTGCTGTACAATTTTGCCATACAATAAGCGTACAAAACAATGCCTTTGAGCAGTGTTTCTCAACCCAGTCTTCAGTGACCTCCAGTTTTCTACCCCCTCCAAGCTCACAGCACACCTCCAGTGTTCATCTGTGTTCTTACTTGTTTGGTTCAGGTGTGCTGGAAGCAAAAAAATATAGGTGAAGTGACTAGCAATGCTGTGTACAGACTGAGGGGCAGGTGCTCGAACAGGGGGTGGAGGGGGGGCACTAATTTTTGCTCAGTAAATCTTGCATGATTGTTGGTTATTCAAAAAGTGGCACTTAGAACTTTCAAAAGGGGGGGGGCGTGCACTCCCAGCCCCACACGTGCCTGCTGTCTGGGGTTCCTCGAGACCTGGGTTAAGAAACACTGCTTTAAAAGATACACACTAAGCAAATGATTTAATACTCTGAAAATGCCTTTTTCCCCCCATAAGACTGGGATTTCACAATTTCCTAGATGCAACAAGGATTTCGACGGCGGCACGAACGCACCCGTCTTTAAGGAAAAAGGCTTTCCTGTCCTCGACTGCATCCACTGTGCCTGTTGCCCAGCATGACATCACTGCCAGGAGCATATCGTGGGCCAAGGTGTCCTGCGCTTGGAGTGTCACCTCGAGGAACAGGTAGTCTTCTGGGCTCAGTACCACGCCATCCGTGTAATTGTACATGAAGGAGGTGTCATTGTACAACATCATGCCAACATCCAGAATGTGTGAGAAGTTGTAACTAACGACAGAATGGGAACTAAACCTGGCAGACGAGAGAGAGAAATCAAATGAGCAGTATTTCAGCCTATTCTTCAATGTGATGCCTTCTGCAAATATACAACATGAGCCAAGGTCTGGTCCTTCCATTTTTTTCAGAACTGGATCAGATCTTCCTTCAGCTAGAGTCAGGGTCAGCCTCTCACCATTCAGCATCCATATTGACCCGGGCCCCATGCAGAAAGTGCCGGGGGTAGGTACACCTCCACAGCAACCGGAGGTCATTCCGGGTAATTGTCTTCTCATGGCTGAGTGTCACTGTCAGGGAACTACTGAACTCTATGTGTGTCTTGTTCATCTATAAACACACATTACATACTGTGAAAATTTTCATAATAGTTTGCTGTTAATAGATGATATTGAATTGCGATACTTTTTCAAAATGAAGTTCCTTTGTTCTAGTATATTTTAGTACACAAAAGTGATTCCTCCCTGAATTTCAAATTACAGGTGGATGTTAACAATGCGCTTGTGTGTCAGAAACTGACCTGCCTTTCAGCCCCACACTCCGAAGGTTTACCGGCTATCTTGAAAAAGTAGAACGCGTCAGTCTCGTTCACAGCACAGCGTCCGTCATTCAGGATGACGCTCACGTTGCCTCCCAAGAAGCCGGTCAGGAATTCCTTTGCCAGTCCACCAGCGACAAGGCTTTCCTTGCACTCAACAAACATCCCATTCTCTGAAAAAATGGAATTCATCTATACTCAAGCCGACTTCATTGTCAACTTGTCAGACAACATACCAAAGTGATGTTTACAGGATGCTTCTTGGACTCTGTAGACTAACAATCCATTTGCACTTGAGCTTCAATAACTTATCCAGGCCAATAAAACTACCAATCTTCTGAGGCAAACTAAGTAGCCCTCACTTCTCAAATTTAGTCACTGCTCACAATTTTCCAGTCTAGTCCAACAAGGTATCACATTTAAAACAGAAGCTTCTCCCTATGATGTCATTCTTCACTGAATGCAGAACCTAATCAGTGGTGACAGCAAGCTTCCTAAATCCTCGCAGTCATGTTCAGTAGCAGAAATAAGTGACCAACTGTAACAGGCTGAGGGCACAGGAGGAATCAGGAAGTGGCCGACGTTGTAGTAACCCTCCTGACACACACAGGTGTAGGAGAGCAGGGTATTGATGCAGGTGGAACTGGAATCACACCAGTTCAGTTCATAGGAGCCACACTCATCAGGATCTGCAAATTGGGTAAGGCTTAAAAACACAGCCAACATTTCCATGGAGACTTCAGAAGACATTACATCACATAAGATTCAAGACATTTACCATCCCAGTAGATCAGATGGTCTTTGATGGTGATTTGGGCTAAGCTGAGTGATTGAATGTAAGTCAACAGCTCCTCGGAGGACAGCTTTACTTTGACATCGTCATTGGAAAGGTCTAAAACTTGGAAGGGGATCTTAGTTTGTCCTGTACTGTTAAGGTCCTCAAATTCAAGCAGTTTCACCTCTACTGGATATGGCAACCCACTGAAGATGGCCTGTAACTAAGAAGAATAACCGTAAAAGGACTACAGCAATGTGTACTCTTACCACCTTAAGGTCAACAGGTTCTTCATGGTGCCTACAAACCAGAAGCTAACCTTGACCTTCAGTCCACATACTTAGAGTATGTAGTGTTAAGTGCACTTAAAGCCACAGGTCTTTCTTACTTTGGCTCTGATGATGCTCTCCAGCTCGACTCGGGCTTTTGCCTTTGGTTCTCTGAGGGACTCCGGCAACATCCAAGGTACAATAATAGCAGCATGCAAATCGGGATTAAAGTGCGACCCTTTAGATTGAACAAAAAAAGACCATGAAACAATGGAAATGGTTCTGGTCAGTGTTCCCAATGAGCTACAGCAACCCAATACCAACCCAAGTGCCTCCCCTTTGGTACAGGGTAGAGGACGTCATCGTCGGGAACCGGTTGCCTGAGGAATCGCAGCGTTGCCGGTCTGCCCCGCTCCCCACCACACTCCTCCCAGACCTCCATCTGGTATGGGCTACCAGGAACCAAGCCCGAGAGTAGCACATCAGTTTGCCTTACCCTCCCGCTACTCACAAGTGAGCCATTTGGGTGGGAAAGGCTGTAGGCGAAAGCCTTTGCGGGGCCTGAGGCTGAGCTCCAGGAAGCAGTGGAGTTCTGCTGGTGAAACTGAAGGTCGAAGATGCTCCCAGGGCCTTAGAATGGGGGGGGGGGGGGGGGGGGGGTGTGTGATTATTCACAGATTGCAAATGAAAGACATCACCCTCACTTCATTTTGACATTTGATGCAGACAACTGTACCTGGGTTATGCATTGCAAATTAACAACAAGGTTTCCGCATAACTTGGTGATTCTACGTTTCCAAGGACCTTATTCACCTTGCTGTAAAATGTTTTTTTCCCCTTCTATTTATTCTTTTTCTGATTTTGTGCTTGATGTTGGCTGTGAACGTATGCACCAGTACTGCCCAGACAAGTTCCTAATGCCTTCCTTGCAGGTGTACACGGTTAATAAAGTGAATTCTAATTTTTTTTTTTGTATACAAGTTCACGATTCCGACCTCATTTTCCAGACCATAAACTGTTACCGCACATTTCTGCACTTCTTGATTGTCTTTTCTCATCATTTGTTTCCAATTACATTGTGCTGTATTTGAATGCCTCTATAATGTCTATCAATACATGTCCATCATAAGCACAAATCAGGTTCTGCGCACACTTCAAAGCCCACCTGTACTGGTCTGTATGGTCCTAGTGCTCATGACAACGCTGTCCCCACACACAGCATCCACTCGGGCCTTATACCGGCCACAGGGCTGCAAGCCCACCACCCTGTGTGTCGGCAGGAAGGTGGACTTCTGAAGCGCCCCCTGGTGGTAGACCCTGAACACAGCAATGGAGGAGGTATTGGGCACCGTCCATCTTAGGGAGTAGCTTCCTGGGCTGGAGGCCACCTGGCGCAGGTTCCTGATTTCAGAGTTTGCTTCAGTGATTGAAAGAAAACAAGAGGATGTCACCCACCATTTTAACACTGCCGTAAATTTGACTCAAACCAAGGGGAGTCCAAGTAATGATGTAACAAAAGGAAATGTACACATCATTCAAGTTCAAGCTAAGCCAATGTTTCCTATCCCAGTCCGCTGGGAATCCCCAGACAGCCTGAAGCAAACAAGCAAGCAATTAAGAATACCAGAGGTGGAAAGTTCAGGTGCAGAAAGTACAAATCCAGACCAAGGCTTTGTTTCAACCAACCAGTTGAGTAAAGAGTCACAGTCACGGTGTACTCAATGGGTTGGTCTGGGTTTGTACTTTCTGCACCTGAACTTTCTACCTCTGAAGAACACTGGATATCTGGTATAGGTAAGTTTGGAACTGGAATGGAGCAAAACTGTGGATTGTGGGGGCAAATCGGGCAAAGACCTCGCCTTACCGGAGTTGCCGTCGATAACGACCGAACTGCTCATTCGAGACTCGCCACTGGAGTCACACACGGTCTGCAGAGCGAACTTCACCTTGCTGCAAGGGGGCAAGTCATTGACTGTGAAGATGAAGGGCTTCCGCTCATGCTTGAGGGACGCCGTCTCCACCACGTGGCTGGAGGCATTGAGCTGGAGCATGGTGACCAGGAAGGAGGAGTAGAGCTGCTTCTCAGAGCAGTCCCAAGCTATAGTAATACTGCTGCTGTTCCACGCCCTCACACTGAAGTTTTTCGGGACATCTGGATCTTGGAATTCATACAAAGACACTGCATTCATGAGGTGTTCATTTCACCTGGAAATGCTCAAAACTCAAGAGTTCTTTATTCTCAACACATCCATGTACAAGTACACAGTGCTTTGAAATACCATCTCCCCCAGGGCCATCTAAGGTGCTATACATAACATCAACAACACAATACAGTGGTTTTCATTGAAGAGTCTATTTCCAAAACTCTTTGAGATGAGACCACCAATGAAGTCAAGCTTCCTCATTATACACACACTATCAGGAATTAAACTCACACAATCTAACACGGAACTTCCGTTAAATTTCCAAAACCCACTAAATCCAGCGAAATTCAAAAATGAATTCTGTGGAATGGGCGAGTTTTGGAAATCATATAGAATAATGTGTACATACAAAACCAATTGATGAACCCCATTAGGACAAGTTTCAGCCAATATAACTGCGCTTTAACAGAAACACGCCCCCCCCCCCAGACACCCTTACCCGTGAGCGTCTTGAGACAAATAACAGAGGAGCTGCCTGCCAGCTCCAGGCAGCCCAGATAGTTACTGCAGGCATCCAGAGACGTAAATCTGTATCGGTCAGCACGGGTGGTGTACGTGACTTTGGCAGCCTGAGCGTCCGGAGGTGACCGATACAGTGACACGCCATGCACAGGGTCAGGGGGGAGGGGAGAATCCGCCACCCAGGACAGCAGCAAGGTGGCGCTGCTGCGGGACACCACCTTCAATGGAAAACGATGGGTGGAGCCTAGGAGCGGATAAACACTTATCACACGACTATGCACGCAGCTATAAATTATATTTTGTAGAATTTAGGGAAAGAAAAATACAGAAATACACATTTTCCCCATACACATATGCACCTACTACATAATCTTTAATATTCAGATATTACCATGAAGGATGTGGTATTACACAATTCATTTTATTTATTTATTTTTATTCATCTACAAGGGGTCATAAACAGATGGGGAAACACAGAGTTAAATAACTAAAGACTTAGTTCAATATCCTGGTTATCAAAGACTAACTACAAGACGTCTATAGAACAGATAAAGGAACAGTGCAAGACCAGGAACAGAACTGAGAACTGAAGTAGAAAAACACACCATATAGACTCGGTGCAAGTTTGTGAGTTTAACACAATGACCAACTGGGGAAATTAACTAAGGCAAGAACTTAAATACATATGGAAAACCAGGGAAAACAAGGAGCAGGTGTAACAATCAATTAACCAATCAAGGGAGGTGCAGGAACAATGAGAAACAGGGGGAAACAGCAACACTAAATAAACACAGAACTAAGGGACCGAGCAAACACTAAAAGACTAAGAATACACAGCAAACACTAGGGTAGCAGCAGAGAGACTAGGACCATAATACACAAAAACAACACATAGCAGAAACCTAAGCCTAAAAACAAGAAAAAAAATACACCAAGTAATAAAATACTAGGAAACAAAAATTCTGATAAAACAGAACGAGTGAGACTAGCCTCAAACCCACAACCAGAGGGTACTGTCTTGTTGAGCTATGCGGCAGCCCAGAACATGAAACAACACACAAGGACTGAGGTCTACGAGCGGGAGGGGGGAAAACAGAATGACCAGCAACACACGCTAGCCAAAAACAGGACCGGGTCGGACAGGTGCCGACCCTGACAGGTAGAGACTTACCAAGTACGACGATCACATCTTCTTGGCATAGATACAGTGTGTTGTTTTCACAGGCAAACACTTGCGTTGGCTTGAAATGTTTGAGAGCTTCCTGTAAACATAAAGAGAAACACCCCGTGGGTGAAAACGAGAGTCAGACGAAGCACTTAGTATTTAATATAGACTGTATGACCGCTGCATAATGAAGCCATAAGCAGGGGGGAAACTGTAAGGATATACTGCAAGAAGCTTAATACTCACTAAAGTCTCTGCAGATGGCTTATCCTGAGCTTTATACTCACTCCTAACTATGACTGTATTCAAACCTTTGAAAAGAGTGTTATTAGATGAATTATTAGTAATAGCTTGTTATGAACCACTTGCAGTCCTTAGTCAATTTATATTTAGAAAATTCAGTAAGAACAGACCCTTCAGCAATGCTTTCCCTTTACCCATTTTTACATTTTAAGTGACTGACACTCGATCTTCCCAACCCCCTTTCTTTTTTAAGGCAGACCTGAATTTACTGAAAACCTCCACAGCCGAGAGCCGCCTCCGTTTTTCAGTCTCAGCGTGTGCGTGTCGGACGGGGACACGGTTAGGGACGTCAGTTTGCCCCTGGTTTCTATGGGCTCCAGCTGGGAATCGTTCAGGAAAAGCTTGATTTCCGGTCTATAAAGACAGAGAACGATTATGAATATAAACAAGTATGAGCATGAAACCGCATATACAGGAGTATTAGTGGGATCTACTACCTGTCAGGTGAAGTATTTTCTTTTATCATCCAACAGACGGAAAAGGCGATACTGTCGTCGGCACCTAAAATGATTTGAGCAGGTATTTACAAGTGATCCGCTTTAAATAAATTTGATAAACTGTAGCATTAATCTGGTGAGGTTTCAGGATTAATGGCGGAAAAAAAGCAAAATATTCTAACTTCATTTCAAGTAGCCTAATTAAGACTTACTGGCCGACGCCGACTGCATCAGTAGAGCTAATACGAGTATTAATGTTGATATAATCCTGCAAAACATGCGTCCAATTAAATGCAGTTTAAATTCTGTTGATTAATAAAGATGCACAAGTTAATAACCAAATAAATTGTTTACATGATCATTTCCGATTAGGTTTCTGGTTACAACGCCGATTTGAAAGAAATCGATGAAAACACAAAACCATTGACGTCGTTTTGCGCCCCATTACAAATACTGATTCCAGAATAGGTAGACAAATCACGTGTTCAATTAACACTTCATTCAGCAATAATAATATCAACATGATATATAAGGCTTATTTACACGGTCAAGCAAAAAATACCACTGAGATTTAGTGGACAAAAATATTTCCTACAAAAACCCTCTCGCACAAAATGGCTGGCTTTTAATTCACGAAGTAATTAAAACACAATGCAATTAACTTGGATGTATAATTAATGCGATCCTGTAGCTTAATTAACAGACAAACAAATGTGATTAAAGGCAGTTCCTGAATTGTGGAGTGCTGAATGACATGGGGTGAGTGGGCGTTTGGGATCCAAGCTTCCTCTCCATTTATCAGTTCAGATGTGTAAACATCCTAGTGGTCAGTGAGACCATCCGTCTTCTGCGCCCATCATTCACTGTAGTGCGTCCCAATGTATTTTCACAGTATATTTATATATTGTCGATGTTCAGTGAAAAATGCGAATCTACAAAAATTCATTATTTCAGAAGCATGAAAAAAAAGCCCAAACTGCAAAATAGACTTTACATATAGACTTTACAAAGTAGCCTCAGCACGTCTGCAGGTCCTTGAGCAAGGCCCTTAACCTCCAGCTCCCTGGGTACCGCTACGGGTGGCTGCCCTTCGCGGACAACTTACTCTACAAGAGCAAGTTGAGGGAGGCGTAAAGACAATTTCCCCACGGGGCTCAATAAAGTATCAGTTATTATTATTTAAAAAATTATGAGACACCTTTAGCACCAGACGGATGGTAGTAACCTTTGATGACACAGCAGTCAGTGAACGGTTTAATGTTTTAAAACGGCGATTCTCAACCCGTGGTTCACGACCCAAATTTCGTTCGCGGCAAGTTCTGAAAGGGTCGCGAGGCATATAAGTATCTTAAAACTAGCAAGCTCCTATGCTGATCCACGATCAGATTTCACAGCCCCAGTACTAGAATGAACCTACATAAACGGGTCTTGGGTCGGCAAATGCTTAGCGCAACACTAGTGAACACTCAGCCAATCCAAAAAGCCAAACCACAGATGCTTAATTTAAAATTCATTGGCACATCCAATCAGATTTGTGCGATAGGCGTTGATTGGCTTGAACTGCAGAGTGCACTGCATGCTTTATCATAGAGTTAATTTAGCCTATACATAAATAGGGTCATGACTGAGCTGGCATGGTAAAAATTGGGTCGCGGTGCAAAAAAGGTTGAGAACCACTGTTTTAAAAGGACTTGGGCAGTGTTGCCAACTCTCGCATCTAACTCTCACGCAAGAAATCTTGCAGCAAATCTATATTATTCCATTATAAACCTAAATATAGGTACATCAAATGGGTCGTTTGCAAGCCCTACAGGTGATTTGCAAGGTAATTAAACTGTTACATCCATGTAAATGCATGTGTGTGTGTGCAGACTTGTTTCAAATTGGAAAATCTCACTCTGGCCAGTTGACCAAAGTTGGCACCCCTGATTTAGCTGGATTTCTTATTGTGTTTCTACGACCCACAGTTAGATCGAGCTTCGTCTCTCTCTTCACTACATCCTATACATCCCTAGGCTAATAAATGTCAGTAAAATACCACAGGAGGGCTCGAACAACTGATCAGAGACCACAGAATCAATTACCACCAAAACCTGTCTAGCATTTCAAAGGGTCCCCCTTATCAGCTGGCCAGAAGGTTAGCTTACTGTAATCTGACCAGTCATAACAAACCTCTCTGATGTCTGCTTTCACAGAAATAAGTAGGGGAAGAATTGCACTTTACACTCATATTTAAAGGGTTTGTTTCCAAAGTATTACTTGAACTACTGGAAACAACCAAGTTTGCAAATATGGCCTCTTAAAGGTTAATAAGAGAGCATTATTGCTTATTCTCCTCTTCTGTCAGTTGGAATATGAAAGTCAGGAGACGAATCCCTCGCTGTGCTAGTTATTAGTGAGAATCAATCATTCGTTATTTATCGCAGTAGCTGGAGTTTAATCGGGGCTGTTATGCCTGAGCAGATGACAGATGATTTCCATAATGTGGGAATCGATTGCTCAAATAGTGAGAGGCTAAACACATCAGAGGAAGGCAACGTCAACGTCAGCTGAAAAAAATCATTTCAGCTGACATACACTGAGTGTTGCCAGCAATTAGCTGTATTGTTGAGGTTTATGGCTCCAACATCTGCTGGCTTCAGTAAGAAATAACCTTACCTGGGAGGATGAAGATTTCTCATTGTATTTTTGTGGTGCTGTACTGTTCAGTGTTTTTTTTCTTCTTCTTCAATGACTGATGCTGTGTAGTGAAAGTCTTCTTATGGCTTAACAGTGCCCTGCAGCCTGAAGGAATTGCCCTTTATCCATTTCACACGAATCACAATTCTCACAGCTCTGTACACAATCTGGGTTCACAGGACCAATTTTACTATTTTCTGGCTGATTCATGTAGAATTCATGGCCCAATAATTGCAGAATGAGGGATTGGAAGTGTGGGGGGGGGGGGGGGGGAGGTTTGGGGGGGGGGGGTGTGTGGAGATGGGGTGGCAGTGAGACAGAAGCATCCTCTGCACAAATCCATTTGTTTTCTGGAAATTTCCAAAACCAGTAATACCACGGGACAGAATATACGTCATCATGAAAAAGGATGGAGAGAGAAATTAGACAATTTTAAGGCGCTTTTTCCTTTCTGTTTAATCAAGAACAGTCTGTGCATCATGTGCCACAGTCCTAAGCAGCGTGAATTTGTTTTACTTGGCATAGTATTAAAATGGCCTTTTTGCTGATATCACTGAAACAGTGAAATATGACACAGCCAATTCCACCCTTACACACTGAGAAAATATGGACATGGTTAGTGTATCTCTCATAACTCCGATTTACAAATACTGCCCCAGAAATAGTGTTAGATAGCTGCCTGTCCAACACCCTGCTTTTAACTTTTCTCGTCTTCTTTATAACACTAGAACATTGCTGCCAGAAGCTGTCATACGAGCAGCCTGCAGACTCAGAAGTTACCAAATATAAAGATTCACAAAAGCTTTAAAGATGCTGCTTGTAATTGTAATTGAGCTGCTTGCAGTTGAGCAAAAAAAGGGATCATAAATGGTTTCTTTCCAGAATCAGACGTCAATCCCAGCCATGTAACAACTTCATTTATTAAAGCTGAATGACCTGAACTCTACCTTTTCATCTTAAGAAGGAGAAACCGGCCAGAGACTTCAGTAAAAATGGTGGTTTCCAAGTGACTGGTGGTGCTTCCCTTTGGCAAATTTGGAAACATTGTACCTGCCTGCATCGAAACCCCCACACGCTCTGCACAGGGCATTTGGTGGGGAAGGAAGGACTCTACCCTGCTCGACACAGAAATGCAGAAATGTTTGAAATGCCACAGGCACGTGGGCACTCGGGCATGTGATGTCCGGCCTTTATCGTCTGGAGGGGCTGTTATGCTCCTGCAGGCGTGTCCATCTGGCATGTTACTGGTGAGGATGTGCACCTAAGCCAGGTAATTGTCATTGGTACAGCAGGGTCTGCTACCCTCAGGCTGCTATAGATCCACAGAGATCCAGTGGATCCAATCAGACCAAGAGGGATCCTGCAGGCTATTCTTCAATGTGCCACCAAAGGGCCTGATGAGGTGTCAGGCAGTGGTGGTTCTAGACCACTTCAGCTGGGGGCCAAACTGGGGCCAGTTGTTCTGTTAGGGGGCCCAATGCATTTGACCTTAATGTCCTCCAGGTATGACTTACATTAGATTGCTAGCATCAAGAAGCAAAAGACAATTTTGAAAATCGATGTTATCTATGCAATGCTTTACAGTTACATTTTGCAATTTTGACAAATCTGTAACTCACTCCGATTTCTGGTTTAGACTGTCTTACTTCCACAAACTTGATTACTTTTTTTTACTTTGCTTTTTTTAGCCCATGTATATAAATGTAAATGTAAATAATAATAATGCATTTATTTCAGACCCAAGTACCATATGTATCTAGGGGGGCCATGGGGGGGGGGGGGCATGCATGTTGTTACAGAGGCACTGCCCCTCCCCCAGAACCCCCCCTGCTGTCAGGACCACTGACACACCAGCAGTTCACCTCCTTACAGTTTGTCACAGAGCTTCGATCTCAGAGATTTACTACAATGTGAGAGAGTGCTAGGAACACGTTGCAAAATTAACTTCAAATCAATGCAATTCAACTTGCTTACAGAAACAGTCGTTTTTGTAATGAATAATCATTTTTAGTTTTCTGTGAATACTGTTAGTCCTACAATCAGGGGGATCTCAAGGCATCCTTTGCCAGCTGCCTTCAGCCATTTGTCTTGGCTGTAATGTTGTCCATTCACAAAAAAAACGACACGGTGTTCTGCTGGAGAGAAACACTCACAGGAACGGAGGTATTTCATCTACTGAGCCAACCACCACTACACGTAGGCCTGCTCTGTGATTTAGACGACGTGTGCTGAAGTTGGGGGCGGGAATGTTCGCAAGGGTGACCAATAGAGCGGAGAATGACATCACCAGCCTGCTGTCACTCAAGCCTCTCAGCTCAGACAGAGGCGGTGACAGAAACGCGGATCCTGCCTTCATCCACGGCCCTGTTTGTTATTCCAGACGGGGTGCTTTTGTTTGTCTGCTGGGTTGGTTTATTCATTCTGCATTCTGGTTTTTGCCAGTTTAGTTAGCAGATGCCAATGTCCAGAAATCGAGGTAATGATCACAACTGCAAACACAATTTAGTACAAGATAATCTCTTTGAGATCTTCAATGGCCTGTAGGATTAGCAAGTTGGGCAGATACTGTTGCTGTTGCTTCATATGAAAATGTCATTCCTCAGTAGATATAAAGTCATGAGCACCTTCTGGTTCTTGGAGAAACTTCAGATCTGCAAATCCTGCCCTGAGGAGGAATCAGCCCAGGAACATTTGGCGACTGTTTTCAGGGAGGTTAAGGGGAGATGAAGAGCCATGTTCCCGATTTGGCCGTTATAGGGGCAGGTGATCATTGTGTGAGGAACCTTCCATAGGATGACATCAATGATGGAATGACATCCTCCACACTTCAAGCAGTATAATCAAGGGTCATCCTGGAGGCAGGCTGAACATTGCACATTCCAGATATTGCCAGCTCACGATATTTATTCCAGAAGAAAAATATCATTCATATTACCAGTGGCCGTAAATGAAATGCTCAGTATCGAGGCTAAATCTTCCCAGCTTGCTGGTATATTACAGATTTAGAGAGGCACACAGTTCTGACGTGAATGTATCTTTAGTAACCATTAAGGGTGTTTTCCCATTGTCTATTTCTAGCACCTCCCACGGGCACGAAGCAGCCTGTGAAACGCAGCAACAGTCCTTGCTCCAGGGCCTGTCCCACATGTGGAGATGCCTGATCACGTCATGGCTGCAAACCGAGAAGAAAACACCGGGTGTAATCACTTCCAGTATTTTAGATATTGTAGCTTAGTTTATTATCAGGTTCTAATGTACGGGAATGCAGTGCATTGGTCAAATGAGGGGGGGGGGATCATTACATATATGACATTTATATTCAAGTTATTTAAAGGGAAGGTGGACTTTTAAAGGCCGTCATATTTCCTTGTCTGTTTCAGCCTAATTGTGATTTAACAAGAAGGTAAATGAGAGGTTGGATTTTTAGTAACCCGTTACTCTGCCTGCCAGCAGATGGCGCTGCAGTTCTTGCATAAGCAAGGACTGGGTGCCGGTGACTTTCCCAGATGCAAAGGGCCCGACGATCACCTGGAGGAATGTGGCACACATTCCCCAGCCCCCTCCAAACCCCCCACCTCTCGTATGCTGGGCTGTTGTTGGCTTGTGGTTGTCAGGGATTTGGGCCACAAGAGATGGATAGGGCTAACAGCGGCCCAGCCTTGTGTATTTAGCTCTCAATTCGCTCTCCCGGTTCTGCCCCAGGAGAGGCGCTCAGAATCGTGACGTCACAAACAGCCATAATGGAGATCGACGGCTCTCATTCTGAGCATCAAAGCATTTCTGTCACAGGGCTTATGATCATTTGGTACAGTTTATGCAATGGCATAGAACTAGGTGAGACACATGTGATATTGTCCCCGCAGGGCTCACTGGGTGAAGGCTAATCACAGGCTCAGCAGCATGTACTGGTCCCCCTCTGGCAGATCGGGTCGGAGGTCCTGATAATCAGCTGGCGGCAAGCCGGGGGGGGGGGGGGGGGGAGGACGACGACACTGAGGGCTTAGATGAGCAAGAGGAATATGACGACAGCAAGAGCGGTAGAGTGTCCATGTGTTGTGTGTCTGTCAGGGCGTGTGCGGGCTACCTGCTGGAGTGCACCCCCCTCACCCCATCACGGTGTCTCCTCCTCCGATTTCCTCCATATGCCAGCAAGGAGCTCATTAGCAGCAGAGAGAATCCTGGGTCAGTCCGGCATTTGGTTTTGATATAACGCTCTGAGGCGGGGATGGTATGCGGTTTTTAAATATGCATTTGGCGGGGCTCCAGATTAAGTACGCAAAATGTTTACTACACAGAAAGCAGATGCTGTTTATTAGATCCATTCATCAGCAGTCAGTACGCTACGTTTCTGTCCACAGATGGTCGCCGGCTTCGGCTTCCTCCCGTCATACTGCTGCTTTTGTGCTCTGCAATCAGGGCTTTTATGGTCAATATCTACAGGCTTTTGTCCCAGCCGACGGTTTTTGTTATTATTATTATGATCCTCATTAATATTCATGATGGGAGACCTAAGCCCTGCCCACACGGGGTGCCATGTGATGCAGCAGTGCTTTGACTTACTATCCAGACTGTGAAGTGACTGACCAATCGGGGTGAGAGAACATGTCCTTCTGCCACAGGGCAGCGCTGCCCTTTCCCTGCTTCACCCCCGTGAACCGTCATGGCTAACTTCGTGCTAAGCTAAGGCCTTTTCTCAGAGACATAGCTGTATTACTGACTCTGCCCCTCTATGACCATTGGCTAAATGGCACAGAGCCTCAGCACACAGTTGGAATCTCAGATGGGCACCAGGGGGCGATCTCAGTGACATCCTCTAGATCTTCAGCAGACAATCCCCCATGCCCAATGGCCAAAACTGCACCTGATAGCATTGGAAGTGACAGGTGACATGCTGCATGGACATTAAGATAACCACTCTATTTTCCATCTCTCCTGCTGCTACAGCAGATACCCACATCCTATTTCATCTAGTCAATTACCCTGCACAGGGATGAGCTGATGTATCTCTCTCTAAATATATATATATATATATATATATATATATATATTTGCAAACTGCATCTTGGTTCTTCTCTGCTTCTCATTGATGAAGAGCTTCTTCCTTGCTTTATGGGTCTTCAGTCCTGCTTCTAGGAGCCTGTTATGAATTGTCTTAGCAGAGCACTTCACACCACTTAATGTTTCCCATTCCTTTTCGAAGTCGCTTGATGTCATCCTCCGATTCATGAGAAACTCTCAGATAAGTTGACATCCCTGCCATTAGAAGGTTGCTTCTACCCTCTACCTTGCTGGTTTTTGATTATTCCCAGTGTCTCCTGCTTCACCTTATCCTTGTCTGCTGCTGTCTTAAAAACTCTGAGCCTGGGAGAAGCCTGCCTTGCAGTGTAGCCTTCTGCCAGCAGAACCAGGATTAAACCAAGATTTAAAAATGCAGATCTAAAAAAAAATATGCAGTGGTCTCTTAATTATTTCCAGTGCAGTACATCCCTAACCATCATTATATTGTCCCAAAGAGACAGATCATCTTTGAAACATGCCTGCTGTTACCTGCAATTTTATTATAATTTATATACACACATGAACACACATTTTGTTGTCATGTGTAATTATGTCTAATAATGATTGTATTCAATCCAGTGGAATGTTGGTAAGAGAGGGATTAACCGCAGTATGAGCCCCCCACGCCGAGCCGGGTATCCTTTACGAGGCACTCCCAGCGGGACGACTCCCGTGTAAATAAAACGTGCCTGTTTCCCTTTCTTGCAATCCGCAGCACAAACATCTAATTTACCTCTCATCCCTTCATATTTTCAGACTCTTCCCTGGGGGATCAGCGGAGCTCACGCGCCTTGGCTTTGCAGTGGCAATTAAAGCGGTGCGAGATTTAAAAGAGTTCCTCCCGTGAAAGAAATAAACAGCATCCTCATTCTCAGATGATCGCAGTCGGTGTTCTGCCTTACGCCTTGACCAAGCTAATCTATTATGTGTGTCAGGTCAAGCGATCTTCCATGAAAGGGGTTTTCTGAATTTATCCATCGCAGAAAGACCACTATTACCGTGACGAATGCACAGCTAGCTTTACTGTTTCCACACTCCCAGATGCTTAAAAAACACCTTCACCGGGAACGATGGGAGTTCGTGTTGGCCATCATGAAGATAGATGTGCTGTGGAAAAGAGTCACGAGCCGTGTCCCCCTGGTACCATGTTTTTTCCCAAGCCCGCAGTGTCAGGACGCAGTGCATTGTGGGTATAATAAAATGGCCCATTAGCTAAGGGAACGAAAAATGACGATGGTGGCCTGCATGTCATCCCACCGCAGTGAGCCGCCTCAGCCCACCAGGCAGGCTCCCCACGCTCGGTTGCCACGGACACCGTCGCTCCCCGGAAACGACGTGGGTACCCCTAGGGACCTTCACACCCATGCAGATCTGTTTGGAGGGGAGGGGGGCAATTAAGAATGTTCGCTGTAGTGGTTTATATTATTCCGCGGATCTGGAAACGAGTCGCACCTGCGGGAAAAAAAATGATTTCACGGTTGTTTTCACGCAGCACCGGGACGTGATTGGTCTGCACTGCAAGGCTGTATCTTCAGGAAGGATGCCTTGGAAATTAAAACACTACGAAAGTGCAATGGGCACGAGGAAACCTGCAATGTAGCGTAGCCCACATAAAAAATGTAAATGTAGACAGTTTTTTCTTGGCAAAGTGCATTCACTTGTAATGTGTTTGGTCACAGGCTATGTCTGGCACAGCATGTTATAAAGGGTGGTGAAGATCTGGGACATGCAGAAACCTAGGGGCAGGTGTTCAACTGGGGGGGGCCTTTGATCATCGGTAATTGAAAAGGGGCACTCAGTTCCTCAAAAGGGGGGGCACTTTCACTTGTCATGGGAGTCAGGTTTTAGCTACATATCATGTCATATTTGGATGACAAACATTCATGGGGTTGATATAGTCTGATTTGTGTGTGTGTGTGTGTGTGGGTGTGTGTGTGTGTGTGTATATATATTACATTATAAGGACCAAAAGTCCCCACAATGTGTTAAAAACCTGTAACTTTTTACCTTGTGGGGATTTTTTTTTTTGGTTTTATGAAAATCTGTGACTGTGACTCCATCAGCAGATCTAACCAAACCAATCTGCAAACAACTGTCATCCACCAGTTTCTCCACCAGCTCATGTTTTGAGTTCATTCCTAACAGGATCAAAATAAATTCAATCATATCCTCATAAGGTGGATGGAAGGTCTGCTTGATTTTCATTCAGGGAATCTTCCAAGGATACAGTAGGATGAGAAAAGTCGGTGACACTACTTCAGGGGACACAAATACTGTAGTAGTATGCTATTACTTATGTATTAA
Organism: Paramormyrops kingsleyae; assembly: GCF_048594095.1. Lineage (NCBI taxonomy): Eukaryota > Metazoa > Chordata > Actinopteri > Osteoglossiformes > Mormyridae > Paramormyrops > Paramormyrops kingsleyae. Next base: position 32,401,521 of record NC_132799.1, read on the forward strand.
TTAACCACAAACTACGTCTTAGTTACATACTGATCTCATGTTTGTTCATCATCAATGAATCATAACACATCTTTTATCTCAAGCAGTTACTATACTTGTTAATCTAATTCTGTAAACCTTTATGAACTACTAAGGAACAAGTCATGAATAACTAGTTGTTCATCATTAATGAATCATGACCCATCTTTTACGTCACGTAGCTACTATACTTGTTCATGATTTGTACTTCAGTAGTAACTGTAACTGAGTAGTAAGTGAAATCATTATAGATTAATAAAACTGTTATTAAAATCTAATTTCTTGTTTTTATTCAAGAAATGATGGTATTGTTTGACATTTAGGCCACACCCTTCCTTTAGCCAAAGCGTGATGTTTTTTGAATACGCACTTTTTTACGCACCTGGGGTGTCTCTGAAGCAACCGTGATGCTGCTTGACTGGTGATCACAGCCAGTAGCTGAAGTCACAACACGGTTATAATCCAGGGCTGGCAGGAAACCAAAGCACAAACAGCGAAACTGCCAAGCCATTCAGAGACGCACTGGGCTGAAGACGGCAAACCACATCCTCGGGAAACTGTGGTCACGAGCCCCCTCTGTTTGCTAGGCCCCGTCAATCGTAGGAAGTCGAAACTCCAGGCTTCCATTGACGCTCAGTCCATTCTAGGAGCAATGATTGCCATGTCAAAAACAGGGATTATGTGCTTTCAGTAAATTGTTTGTGTTTCTGAGCTGAGGGATATCCAGCGATTATGCTGCACCAGGAGCGTGATACGAGACAAATTCTGAAAAGCAAAAGACCCCTGAATGAAACTCGCTCACAACGGAGCTCCGATCCTGCTGGTTTCACGCTTGATTTTGTGAGGTCGTCTCTGTCTGGACTGCAGTTCATTAAATTAGTAATGTCAGTCTTATTAAATTAGCAATGCTCTGTCCTGGGTCACGAGTGCCTCATTAAAACACAGCATTGCACACAATGTTCAAGCTTCAAAAACTGTCTTCAGAACGGCAGAACGACTCGGAAAGTCCCCTTAGCAGATTATACACATCCTTATGTCGACTGCGGAGGTTCTCAAAGGCTCATAAAGCTACAAGGGAGTGAAGTAAGTACATGCTGTCATATAATAGGGCAGCTGGTTGGCATGCACACTAATCCATGAATGTCTTGAATATTGTCAACTTACTGCCCATAATGATTTGTGTGGTCAGGTTCGAAGGACAGAAATCGCTTTAGATCAGGGATGGGGAACCTGATCCGTGGAGAACCGGTGCGGGTTTTTGGGATGGCCTCTCTATCAGCCAATAATAAAGCAGCGGTTCTCAACTCCAGTCCTGAGGACCCACTGTTATTGGCCAATTGAGAGGTCATCCCAAAAACCCGAACCGGCTCTCCATGGATCAGATTCCCCACTTGCATTAGATTCTTGGCAGTTTATGTACTTAATTAATCCCAGGCTGAATGGGATACAGTAGCCTGAGCCACGTTTGGACATCTCATTTATATGCCATTTGTCCAGTCTGGAAAAAAATGACTGTTGGAACAGGTTTCAAAGCTTAGTTGAACCGGGATAACAGTTGGGGCATGAGATAGCCAACATATCCCAAGCTGCTCACGGTTTTATCAAAGCAACGTCACTTTGAGTTTTTCTGGGGCCCTGAGAGCAAAAGCTGTCTTCTGCTGCCTACCCTTATCCTCCAGATTTTCAATCACATTCTTAGAGGTTATATAACCCCTCACTCAGATATAAGAAAAAAAATTGTACAATAAATATTATTATGGAAAAAAATCAACGAGCTACCATAATACCGTTTTCAACATTTCCTTCAGAATTTTAACCCCCATTTCAGGCCTGAGGATTTAAAATGTGTGGTATAATTTACAGTACACTCTGCCACTGCATTCAGCTGTTTTCAATTCCGGTGTGTCAACACCAATCAGGATCGCTCAGAGCCTCTGAACACATCTCACTGCCAAGGGGGAATGAGAAAAGAATAGTGATGCAATTTTACTGAGACCCCCCCCCTTCGAAGGGGCTGACGGCGGCGAATCATTCTGAGGAACCGCGTAAATATAAATGAAAATTCAGGGCCTGCAAAGGTTCTCTTTGGACAGGTAATGAACTGTCATTGCTGCCCTGTTCAGCTAGAAACCTGATTAATTTCACTGAAACCTTTTCATGCTGAATCATGTTTTTTGCTTTTTTTATTTATTAATTTTTTTTTTTATCAAAAAATATGTTTCTCTCTCTATAATTCTGCATTTAAGGTGTGTATTGTAGACTTCACATTTTTAAATAGAAAAAAAATATCCCCCATCCATTCATTTTTCTTCACCACATAGTCAAGTAGACTCACCTAAAATACAATCTGAAAGCTGAAATAATATTTTTAAAAACATAACACAAATCAATATAATGTTTTATTGCAAAGCAGCAAAGTACACAGACAGAAACTTCAATGTGCAATACAAAAATCTGTTTTTGGTCTAGGGAGGCATTGTGTCGTCAAAACGGCAGTAATTTTGCATTTTATCGCTGCCCTGGTGGGACGGAGTTAAACCAGGCCTGCAGAGAATGTGAGCAGACCTTTCTTCTTGGGGTGTAACCGTGTGCTGTTTAGTTTGATGTCACACTTTGTCCACAACCCACAACCACAGTCCCCCTCCCCTCTGACAACATTTATTTAAAGGGCTTCCTGGATCTTCAGAGTCATTGTTGCCTCTCATCAAGCTTCGAGCTAATGCAGCCTTTTCTTGGACTGTAACAAGCCAGCAGAAATAAAGGCTGCACAGCACAGAGATGTGAGTAGCCATTGTTAACCCTGCAAGGGCCCTGGTCACTGGCCTCTAGTTCTCCCTTTACCATGTCACTGAATATCCTTCCCAGAGAATCCCAGCCCGAGATATGAGACGTTATTCTGTTGGTGGCAGCGGGACTGTAAGATCCTGTGACTAAATACCGACTCAGGGCCCCTTAGCTGACCTTTATCAGCTGTAATGGCACTCTAATGACTGTTATTTGGCTGAATAGCTCTCTTCAGATTGCTATTAGAAGGGGGATTTCAATGCTAGCCCTCGTGGGAAAGCTGGGAAGAACAGAAGGCCGATTTTCCTGGCAGGATCATCATGGAGGGCAGGTCATATTTACATTATGTCAAAGAACGCTGGGAAACGTAAGCCTTGTATGGATTCTGTGGTGCCGCATAACTTGATACTTCAGGAGAGCAGCAGCCACCTCTGCCCAGTAGGGGGCGTCGGGTATGGACGAGGGGAACATGGAAAAGGTCGTGCACTTCTGCTGAATCCAGACAAAACATCCAAGGCACGGAAGATGGAAGTGCCACGTAGGTTCCTGTCAACGCCTGTCGTGTCGGATCCGCACTTCACCATCTCGCCCCTTACTCAGCGGCTCTGTGGCTGCTTATTATCCCCTGACTGATTGCTGCGTGATTCACCCGAAGGCCCCGAACTCCTATAAACCAGAGCCTCGCCCCGTCATGACAAGGTATCATTAGAACACCTGGAAACTAAGTGCTTGATTTAATCTCACTTTGACGGGCAAGCCGGTTTCAGCAGACGACCTGTAGGCGTCCATTAAAGCCAGGCGACGAGCCTTAATTTTGTGACTATACAATTAAATGTTTTATCATCATAGAATTGCGCAAATTGTGTCATTCTTGCTAACAGGCCTGGAAGTCATAAATCATCTTCTGGTGGCTTCATGGGAGTTTAGGGATCCATGGTTCATGTCTGTCAACGATTTTGCGCAAGGAAGAGGAATAAAGACATGTGGTTTGCAACCCCATTATAGTTACATGTACATTCCTGAAGGTGTTTCCCTTTGAGATGACTTGAGATTACGGTCTTATCTCCCCTCTCAAGGATTTAGCGAATGTGCCACTCCCTGCCAGCTGAATGGCCGAATCTCCGTTTCTGGGAATAACAGAGCACCAGACGCAGCAGGAACACAGGAATGGGCGTCTCCATCGCTCCAAGCACACAAATGCGTGCAGTGAACCGATGCGGGGTGGTGTATACATTTTACATAATGTGTCACCCTGCCTTAGCCCGTTGCTGTGCATGTTTGCGGAATTTACCGAAAGCTAAAGCAATTTTTAATATAGGATCCATTGTTTCCACACCCAAAAATTAGACACATCATTCAGGAACAGTATTCTTCCGTTTCTTGTTCCAGCGCCGGGGTGCAGTGACTCACACTGCCTCGCTAATAAATGCTGTGCCTTCCCGCTGTTGACAGCCCAGTCAGCACTGTAAAACTTTGCAGAGACACAGTCGCAGGGTGGAATATTAGAGGCAGTGAATTGCAAAGACACAATCTGGTATTTTGTAGAATATTACAGTCAGTGAAGGGCTGATGGACTTTTCTGTCTGGACAGTGACTCTCTGGAGTGTTTTTCCACACAAGAAGCTACAGTAATAGAAACTCTCTGCAAGCGTTTGGAGAGATTAAGGACATGGACTGAAGGTCGTTAGTTGATTTCCCAAAAAAGTCCAAGTAAATTGACCTTTTAAGTTATACTGGAAAATAAGCATCAAATCAGCAACCTAAAACACAGCACATATAGCATTTTATAAGTGCAGAGGGGCTATTCATGTGGGGGCAGTACTGACCTCACTGGGCATGTGGTACAGAGGGACACGCCTCAGCGTTGTGTTTTTCACGTCGCCACTGGTCATGCCGGCTCATTCAGCACTTCCCCAACACACAGCAGGTCTTACAGCTCTTCCCTCAACATCTTTTCTGTGTTTCAATTACATCCACTTCAAATGACAGCGGTGTTTACCGGCACTCAAATCACACATTTGCATGAGGCCCCCTGTTGGCCACGACCAGTCACTACACTAAATATTGAATTAATACAGTACGTTCTTTATTCAGGAGATGCAGCATGTTCTGGTATCAAACCAGCCAGCCACAATCTTCTGACTCTACTCAACATCTGTCCAGGACCCTGACTTGAAGACAGAGTCTTTCTTACTGATTCATATGATTAAAGTGAAAGCTGAATCAAAATTAAAGTGATTCAGCTATTGGACAGTATCGAAACAAGCTCTTCCGACATCTCATTCCCGCAACGGCTCGATTGTGGAGATGGTGTATTAACATCTTTTTTTTTCTTTCTGTTTTATGCAGTTTAACACAGCATGCATCTTTTCATATGTCTTCTTTGGCAGAATTTCCTCTATATATTAATTTATAAATCATTTTATGAAGGAAGTATCAAAAGTTCCCCAAAACGTGTGTATTTATCATCAATGAACAGACTTAATTACTTTACTTTTAATTACTAACTCTGACTGAATAGAACACATATCAAAATATTCATGGCTTTGGTTACCCAGGCCCACGCACGGTATATTATGCATAAATCAAAACAATTTCACACACTTCATTTTGGTGCAATAATTGTTTTCTGACACTCAGTAAAACAACAGATCATAATGATTTCCATAGAAACAGATTCTTCAATCACATGTGGATTGGATGTGTGGATCTGCAGTTATTGTCCACATGTAGGCATTACAAAGACTTCTCACACAATCTGAGAACAAATGACTGAGTATGAGAATTAATTGTAATTAAAATCCAGAGCTGACCTTTTTATAAAGTTTATAATTTTGAATCTCAGCCAATTCAGTTATGGAACTGAATGCTCCAGCAGAAATATGCGTACATCAACATAAACTGGAAACTAGATCATTTTTTCTCTTCTGGATGTTAGATTCTTTAAAATATTGTCCATGGCTCTTTTAGCCTCACTGAAAACGTTAATACTTAACAGACCTACATTTTGTGCAAACATTTTCTCAATTTTGGCCTGGTGCAAACCAACTTCTCTGATAACTAACTCAGAATCAAACAAACGTGATTCCTTTTAACACCTCTTAGATATCTCTTCAATACCCTTGAACTCTGCAGTAAACACTTAAAAGTCATTATCATTAAGAACCTGACCGATTGCTTCTTCCATTAATAACGACCGCATAACAAATTGCCATTTTGGCTTTTAAAAGCCACAGAAGAGGTCGCAGCAGCCTCCCAAAAGCCAAGGCGTACCACAAGAACACTGGGCTATAAAGAAAGAATGAGCTCAGCTTTAATTGTAGCCCATGTTCCCGTTCAATTAAACAATGAAGCCCAATTGCATAGGAAGTGAAATGTACCACTATTGTGGCAAGAAGCCCCGTAACACAAACCAAACACCACAAAAAAGATATAGAACTGCATGTAAAATCTAAAGAGTGATTCAGCACTAAATTTTTACTGCACCTTTAGTATTGTTTGTTTGCCAGTGTTTTTTCACTATGCCAGTTGAGAGTATTGTTTGTTTGCCAGTGTTTTTTCACTATGCCAGTTGAGAGTATTGTTTGTTTGCCAGTGTTTTTTTCGCTATGCCAGTTGAAAGTATTGTTTGTTTGCCAGTGTTTTTTCACTATGCCAGTTGAAAGTATTGTTTGTTTGCCAGTGTTTTTTTTTCGCTATGCCAGTTGAAAGTATTGTTTGTTTGCCAGTGTTTTTTCACTATGCCAGTTGAGAGTATTGCCCCACAGTCTCTACAGATGACAATTCTGTAAATATATATCCATAAAGATCCAACAGATACGTTTTTATCATCCGGGTTTTATTTTTCGATGTTAAATTGTTCAATAAGATCTGGCAGGGGAAATATCCCTGCAAGTGAAGAAATGTTTTCTGGATAGTAACTACAGAAAAGATCTTGCAGGGGGGCAAAAGTTCAAAGATTTTCGTTATAAATCCCCAGTTGTAGGCATTTTATCACACTTTGTTCTTCAGACATTTTACGGTCACTTTGATGTTAACCAGATAATCCTCATCTGAACCTCTTTCCTGCTTAATGCTGCAAATATCAAAGATACATTAGAAGCTTGTTTTAGTTCATTTAAGTCCATAATCCTCCTCATTCCAGGCGTCTCCTGTCTGATAGCAGTCTGCAGATTAGAAAGCGGACTTATAATATGTTCAGTGTTGTGTGTGTTGTACACCTAAGCAGACATATACCTCAGGCTGCTCTATACCCAGATGACAATACTTTTATCTGCTTTTTTGTGGGTGTGTTTTTGGTACAAATTCACTCAGTGGAAAGCCCTCCTGGTCCCTGTACTTCAGCTCCCTTGACTGATTGTGCATTCAGGCTGCGGCGGGATGAGAGCTATTTCCATGGATACCAGGCAGAGATCAGTCCTCCTGAGGAGGATGGATTTACCAGCCCCGACGGCCTTGAGCCTCAGCGTGTGGCTGAACGTGCAAACATGCCAGGGTGTGTAAATCACGGGGAGGTCCAGGTCAACCTATCTGACATTCGACAACTGACAGGAGGGAGATATGTAACTTTGGGTTTGTTGGTTATGTTTTATATGGACATTTAATCACAATGTTGGGGATTGTACTTCATCTACATTATAGTGGTTATAACTATTGTTTGGGGATGGAAGTGATTAAATGAAAGTGCCCCCCCCCCCCCCCCCCCGCCCCCCTAGACTTTAAAAGCTCTGTGCATATTACTGCTATTGTAACAGGCTGCTGCAGAGCAACCTAGTACTGCAAAATTAGCAAAGTGGGCCACATTGCAGATTCTAAAAATCAGGGATACATTCACAGACACAAATATCCATTGTACTCGCAGAAGGTTACATCACACAATAATGCTTCCTAATTTTGTAATATATCTAACAATCATATACTCCAATCCATGATTTTCATCTGTATCTGCTGGATGAATGTAGGTTTTTCTGTGCACTTACGTATCATTAAACTTTATTTTTTTTTCTTCTTTTCTGTGTTTAAAATTCCTGGAAGACTTTTAAATGTTTAACTGCCTTTTAAAATGTTTTTTTTTAATAATAATACTTAAAAAAAATCTGGCTATTAGCTATTCTAATTTTAAAATGTTGGATAAGATTTGAAAGAATTAGAAATACTAAGACTGGAATGCATTTGTACATTTATGCTTATTTATGTTTAATTTGTTGACATAAACGTTAACTTTCCATAGTGTCAGCCAGCAGGGGGCAGACCAACGGTGTGGGGCTGGTCTAGGTAATTGCTCACATTACAGGATACCTCAGTTACTCTGTTGTTTGCCCTGGAGTTTATTTAGAGCAGCTTTTAGTCTATTGTGCGCTAATTCTGCATTCAGTTCAGAGGCTACTGAACGTCTTTGCCATGAACCCTGCAATGCTGTCCAATAAAACGGCAGATGAAGTTGTGTCCTTATGCACAGGAGCTAATCTATATGTCTGATTTCAGAGTCTCCTCTGCCAGCTGCATGACATTTTAGCTTGACTGCCCATCAGTAAGGTTCTAAGTTCCTGCTTTGTAATCTGCAGGCACAGCACGGAGAGCCGCCCCTATGTGTCCTGTAGTTGGGTAACTTTCATCCGACTAGGCGGGCCTGCAGGTCTGAGCGTTTTGGAGCGACACCGCAATGACACCCGGGCGTCACGCCGGCGGAATCTCACACCCCCACTGCAGTAAAAGTGACTTCATATCACTCCGCCATATGATCAGCAGCAGATCACCTCCCCGCGTGCTGCTATATTTAGCGAGTCACCAGCTCTGTTGGTGGTGGCTTTTTTCTTTTTTCTTTCCATAGGAGCTGGAAGTGCTTTCGTTCCGCCCTCGCTGATTGCCGGCGGTCGTAGACGCTGAGGCGAGGCGGTGATATGTGCCAGTGGAATCGCACGGGAAAATGCGATGGGAAAAGAATTAGCGGGCCGAGATTTTGCGGCCGGTGGGCTTAACATCTCCTGGAAAGCTGTGCGGGCACGCATACTAACGCTCCCCCACTCCCCCCTGAACACGGTGCTCAGAGGGGATGGGTCTGCTCGCAGTGAAGTCCTACAAGTAATAGTTTCATGTCGTGTGAGTCACGGTCGTCATAGCAACTACAAAAAAAAAAAAAAAAATCCAAAAACCCTGTCACACCCCATGTCAGGTTACAGCAAACAGGGGGTGGGCAGTGTACGTTTTTTTTCTCTTCTTCTGGCCTAAATAAAACCTTCAACATTGTTGGCTTTTTCCTTCCTCTCATTATCCCAAGGTGCACCAAGGGGCAACAGTATACAACAAAATCTCAGAAAAGACATATTAAGAAACATTGAATCATACCTGCAACCCCAATAAAACGGCATTGAAACAGCGGTCCGATCCGATTGGCTGAGAGGTTGCATCCTCATATCTGCAGGACTTAATATGAGCATTCTTCTCCGCGGGACGTTTCTTGAAATAAACCTCCCCCAGTCACATTTAATTCACACCTCTTTATGAAATTATGGCAGCGAGGACGGTTCAGAGGGGAGACAGGAAGTGGAGGCCGATCTCGTCATGTTCCTGCCCCAATGCCGGCTTATCTCTGCTCACCGGGACATTGGAAGCTGAGTATCGCTTCATGGAAACCGCCTGGTAACAGATAGGTAAAAAGGAACAGTGCTGACCCCCCCAAACTGGTGCCTCCATCTTGGTCCCACTGTCTGGGGGGAATGTTATTCGATCTCTGGAACATGTGTCCTCGCAAACCGTATGGAATCCAGTCAGACCCTCCATCTTCTCTCATGTTATTCAAGTGAAGAATGATAGACAGGAAGTGGTGGAAAGGTTTTCACTGGGGTGGTCATGAAGCAATTTCTTTAAAATTTAAAGTTTGTATATTATGCATACAAACATGTTGTAACACTTGTAAACACCAAACACTGGCCCCTGGTTTTGTCTTGAGCTTTAGGCTGGTGGGTGGAGGGGTTGCTTGGTTGAACATGTTTGATGCTGTAGCTCTTGAATCACTAATATTCTTGCCTGTAAATATATTAAATGTTGGAAGCGAATAGTGGACATTCGCAGAAGACTCTTGTTAAGCTCATGTGACAACATAAGTCATTATCTTTACCATACTGCATATCCTAAGAGGATTCTGCTAATTTATAAATTAGGTTTACTGGTTCGTCTCATTTCAGGCATCACAAAACAGTACCAGTAGCTTATTCTGAGAGCACTAAAGCCAGGTGTAACTGATTTTAATCATACTGACACAAAAGGGCTCAACTTCTGATGACCCAAGACCGGCGGTTAATCAGCTACAAGTTCTCTGTCAGTGAGGGGAGAACTAGGGCAGTTTTGTGAATGATGTTCAAATGGGAGCAACTTCATTTTAGTCATCACAAATGAGGACAACTGTAAGATGTCTTCAATGTGTTACACAGTGGGGAAAACCTGATTGTCCTACATAAAAATCCATATTAGTCTTTATGGAGGTTCATTTGATTTCAGTTGTTCGATAGATTCATGTAGATAGTGGAATTTTTCATCAGTCTAAGATAATAGGTCCTATATTTGCTTATAAACTGTAACTTGTTGGCCCTACACCTGGACATGAATAATCATGTGACTAAATACATGATACATCACATGACACATCACATGACCAAGGACTGCATCTCAGCTACGTTCGGGTGCTCGGCTCAAACTGAGACCCAGCTCTCCCCGATGAGGGGAAACAGACTTAGTTCATAAATTTGTAAAACTGCTGCTATAATTCTCAGTCAGTTCAGAAATGTGGGTGGAATTGTGGTGCAGATGATTGACGCCTGCAAACTGCCAATCATCCATCATGTTTAGAAACATAAAAGTCCCTGAGCTGAATTTTTTCATCCGAAACATTTCAGATAAAGTAGCACTATAATGTATGAAACATGATAGATGTTGGGCAAACTTGCACAAATAGCTCACCAAGATTTTGTTTTCTTATTTACTTTCAAATAAATGATTTTTTTTAATCCAGAAAAATCCAATTATGTAAGACATCAATACAAATATGCATAATATAATATACTAAATGACAATAAGTATGTCAGTCAGATTAAATTTGACTATATTCATTCATATATTCATTTATTCATTCACTCATATTTACTATGGGCATATAGGTTCTTTAATATAATTATGGAGTTTCGAGTTTGACTTTCCTGCCTGTTAATCAACTTTCCAGACTAAACAGTAACTCAGGAGCAAATGCCATTTGCAATTTCACGCACCATTGCAGGAAACAAGGGTACGTAAACCATCCACCCTAGTGGAGGGGCGGGGGTGAGGGGTTTTATTGCCCTATTGCCTGTAATGGACCTACCGTGGAGTTGCAGGAGCCTCCAGCCTTAGAGCCTTAGAGCCTAGCGTGACCCCTGACATCCCTGCAGCAGTGAGACGGCATCCAGGCAGAAGCCGACACGAGACAGACAAGTGCCCGTAAAAAACAGCGGAGCCCCATCTGCTTCCAGACGAACGCAGCAGACGTGAGAACGTAGCTGTGAGAAATATCGCAGCGTTTGAGGACCTGGGGCACCATGACAGGCAGCTGGCACCTGATCGACCGCGCCATCTGGCAAAACAACAGGCCGGGTATTTCCGCCCCGTACGTCAGTTAAGTGGCTTTATAGACTGAAAGTGACAGCAGGGAAGGTCGCGTGTGGCGGAGGCCTGTCTCCTGGACCGGGCGCGGTCAGCTGACACACGTGTGAGAACTCGCTTTTCTGCGTTCCCACACCTTTTTAACTTTCATGGGACAATTCTCCTCAAACACAGATCATTTTAATATCAGAATATAATAAAACTGTCACATTCCATTGGCTCAGACACTTACCTGTATGACTGCATAAAAAAATCAATCAGATGTCCACCCCAACAAATAAATGCTGCCCCCCACCATATTTTTATTCAATAAAGATGTCTGGACTCTCTGTGATGGGCAGGTATTATGGGTAAGCTGTGCCTTGCCTTCCGCTCTGAGCTCCCTGAAAGGCCCCAGATGACCACAGATCAGACTGAATAAGTGCCTGTTTGAAATGTATGGATCAAAAAGAGCGAGGAGAAAACTCTGCATACATTTATTATAAAAGTCATTGGAAGACTTTAAGCTAAGAAGCTCAGCGTGAAAGTTGCGTTACATTCAGTATGTTTGCATGTCTGTCAGGGTTGGGCAATCTCACCCAGAAAGGGCCGCTGTGTGTGCGGGTTTTCATTGAGATTTCCTAATTAGATTACTAATTAGAGGACTGATTGGCTGAGGAGTCCTCACACCTGGGTTTGAACAGCTGACCTAAAGGTTATCCCAAAAGCTTACATGCATACCGGCCTTTGGATATAAGATTGCCCACCCCTGATCTATGTATATGTGCATTACCTAGTACATACAAGGCACTGTATGTACCTATAGGATGCTGTGCCTGTGATCAGATGGTTGCTGGTTCAAATCCCAGTGTCATCAGACACTTGACCAAGGCTCTTAACCCCCAGTTGTTCCAAGGACTGTTTGACCTTGTCTTCTCAACTGGATAAAACATCTCCCAAATAAATAAAAATCTGAATGTAAGATTTGATTAATACATGTGCAAAAATATACACATATAAGCGATATAGAGCATGGAGGTGACCTCAGGGACTTCCTCACAAAACATGAAACTAAGATGCATTTTTAGGTGGTTAAGGGCAACCAACAGTTTGTTTGGCTCACTGTGCGCTCCCGCAAACCCATTTTAGCCAAAGGGTCCCAGGTGATGCTTCAGCTGCCTGTTCGCTGTGCAAATTCCTATCCCGGGACTCAGAAGTCGACAGCGCTGGAAACAGAAGCCACGCGATCTGCTCATAAGCTCGAAATGAGATGTAATCTCAGGCACTGATGGCACAACACTCATTTTACAGAGAGCGTGCAATCTGCTGTGCAGATTAGCGTCCCGTGTACACAGCCCTGTTGATCTCCTGCATCTGTGCGTTAGCTGTCCATCGCAGGCCTGCCGGTTTCTCTCTACCCCATATTGAACAAACACCACCAGTCGTAATTTGCAACCTGTAAGGCCCATTACTGTTCATAGGAATAGACCCAGCAACCCTATAAACATAGCAGGTAAATGTGCTGCCTAGTAATGCATGAGTAGGTACATTGAATATGCTGTGGAGGAGAAGAGGACAGAGAGACAATTACACCAGGATAATGCCGGGATTATAGCTCATTTGCACTGCCACTATCTCCTCTGGCAAAGAGCTGTTTTGCATCCCTTGTTTGGATCTATAAGGGTAATCAGTCAAAGTCCTCCAGTGGGACGAAATCAGATGTAGGACAGCATGACTAAACAGGGAAAATCATTCCCATCAGACCACGTTCTGGGGCGCAACTCCAACTGCAAACAACATGAAAAACCACTTGCTTAATCTCCATTAATCTTGGGCTTAATCCATCCAAGGTGGCTGAGCAGCCATGTTGGTCGACTTGTGTGCTATTCATCGAAATCAATAACGGCGTCTGACACTGAAATGGGACTCGTAACCACGCTGAGCATAGGGCAGCGAGATGCCAGGCTTGTTTCTTGAGAAGTGACACATTGGGGTTAGGACTTAGAAGGAAGAGGCATGATTTCCTTACATTGACAATGAAGCTGAGTAGTGATGACAGCGGCAATCTTATACCCTGTCACACAGCAGGAAAATGGGAGCTCAGGCACAACGGGAAAGCCCACAAGCTCCAGGAGGCCTGGCAAGGTCAGTCTCCCAAGGACGAAGACAGCCATCACGCCCGAGATATTTGTTACGGCGCATGCCGATTCAACCGTATCGAAAGCCATTTTTTTTTTGGGTGGGATGAACTGACTGTGATCCGGGTCCAATAAAATGACGTTTTTTTGTGTCTGGTAACATAAGTCAAAACCTGAAGGGGGGTGTGCAGAATGGTGAATGCTGTCCCCTGTGATTCTGTCAAAATCTGAAATAGGAAACGACCAGCCATGCTTTCCATAGTGGAGGCCTGGAGTTTTACAGCAGGGATCAGCGAGCAGGGATCATGTACCTAACGACAGAGGTCAGCCTTACTTCAGTGGAAAGAAAAGCATAGTCTTAGGGGCGAGATTGAATAACCACCATGAGCAGATCTGCACACCGACACCCTTTTGTGAGATGCACAGTTACACAGGCTATAAAAATCTAGTCCCGGTCTCAGCTCTCTGGTTCGTTGAACCACGTTACCTACATACATCGCCTTGGCACTTTTTATCTTCATACCATTAGATGAGGCAACACCTTAATCACTAACTCCAGAGTGACAGCGCACATAATTGCTTTTGCCTGTAATCCGTTCTGCCTTTCTTCACAGAGTCCGCTATAAGCCCTCAGAATCCCCCATTAGGACGATCCCCAACTGTCGGGGCCCCATTATTTAATGCAGACTGCCCACGGCAGATGACTTCTCCTTACTCAGAGCCGTGGTTGTGGCAGCCGGGAAGAAGTCAATTGCTTCTCACTCCGGTTTCAATTTGGTATTCAGGTGCCTGAGCTGATCCTGACTACTTCTTTTGGGTTTCAGCTACAAGGAGGCAGATAAATTTCCCAATATATTTTACACTTCCAGGCGCAAGTGAGAAACATAATATTAATGACCTGCTCAGGGAGTTTGTTTAGATCTGCTGAATGCAAACTACCAGCAGGTTTTTCTCATGCACGCTACAGGAAGCCGAAGTCGGAAAGTGCGGCAAACACATGCATGCAGAAATACGAACTGGTTTTTATCTAGATATTTCAGGGGAAAATATCTCATGAAATGCAACTTTCTTTGCTGGGCTACAATATCACTGTACTAATTCCATTACAGAGGAAGTTGAAGTTCATTCAGTTATATTCAATTTTATTTATAAAGCACTGTTAGCAAGGTCTGCCATGTGTTGGCACCCATCCTGGGTTATTCCCTGCCTTGTACCCTTAGCTTTCAGGATAGGCCCCCAGACCCCCACAAACCTGAATAGCACGCGTGGGTATAGAAAATGGACAGACGGACGTTAACAAGGTGGATTGTCATAAAGCACTTTACAGAATCCTAGGCTTGGAGTCCCCAGAGAATAAGCCTGAGGTGATAGAGGCAAGGATAATCTCCCTCAGAGATAGGAAGTAAGCTTACGAGGGAGCAGATGCACAGGAGAAGCCCGTCCAAAGTCTGGCTGGCATGGGGCAGTACGGCTTCATGCAATTCAGTGTGAGGTAGATTCAGCCGGACAACACAGGTAGGCTGGCATCCTGCGGAGCGGGCAGGTGGGGTGGTGCAGGCAGGCGGCAGGCAGACAGAAACACAGGAAGGCCGGTGGACAGGCAGGGGGGCTCCCTGGACCTCCGAGAGGTTCACCGCAGAAAGGGGGAGTGAATAAGGGAAGTGTATAAGCGAGTGCGGAACGGGAAATGCAAGATGGCAGGGAGGGAGTGATGGAGAAGCACTGGCAGGGTGACTTGGGGGGGGCTTATGGGGAATCCCTGAAGGCCGGAGCTCCAGCAGCACATGAAGCTGTGTGTGACGCAGAAGAACCAGCTCTGAAGGTTCTCCTAAGAGCGGGTAACGGTGTCTATGCTGTGAAGCCATGTTTCGCTCACCAGCTGCTGCCTGCAGTCAGGGACAGGGATCCCCATCGCATTACAACCTTCCTCCCCCAGGGGACGATACTTGATCGCCATTATAGATAGTCTACCTCGAAAACCTGCAGCTCAAAATACCACCTAGTGACCATGAAATTTCAGTCTTTCATCCTGCTCGATGCATGGTGGTCTGTGAGAAGCTCACGTCCCAGGAGATAATACCGCAGACTATGTGATGCTCGTTTGATATCTAAAAATTCCTTTTTATTGGTTAACTACCTTGTCTCATGGGAATGCGGCTTTCTGTTGAGGTGGAGCACTGGCCTGGGTGCCCCAGAGTCAGCTCTGCCCCAATTCAAATTCCTAAGGCAACCACCTCTACCTGGAACTGCTTCATGAAAACAGGGCCAAGGATAGATGCCCCTACAGTGTTTGAAATGCATACTCAGATTCCTCTCTTCATGTCACCTAGGTGCTCTTAGTAGTCAGTAGTGCAGCAATGGTGACACACTAGGGAATGAATTGTATCTACCGTGAAACTCAAGAAAGGACTAGATGTGGGTCTAAGTCAGGGGCCCGTGGTCTAAATGACCCCTCTACCCAATTAGTGCCCCATCTCTTATTCTGCCCAATCACAGTTCCAGACATCCAGATATACAGCCCAACAGTCATCACCGTCTCAGTGGATCTTGTCTATAAGCCACTGGTAAGTTTGTGGGGCCCCATGGAGGCCAAAGGGCATCACCCGAGAGTGGAGAACTAGAGAAGTTCAGAAAGCAGCATACGTCTTTGATCCTGTTCCTCCAGAGGCGACATTCAATAGCCCTTGCACTTATCCAAGGCAATAATAACTACTGACTCCACCAGAAGGTCATCAATTCGAGGTGTTGGTTAGGCATGAAACTGAGATGTCATCAGCATGTCATCCTTCTTAGGTAAGATGACCCCAGAAATTCTGTCCACTTTCACCTCTTCTTTCCAAATGGAAGCCGGGGTCCTTAAATCCTCAATACCATGTCCAGAACATTGACTGTTATAAAATGATTGTTAATCAAATGAGTTTTCATGTGCATGGTAAAGTCATGTAACCAAAGGTGAACAATTCATGTCCAGAAAGTAAAATCTAGACCAAGCTTTTGTTTCAACCAACCAGTTGAGCATAAAGAGTCACAGTCACAGAGTACCCAACTGGTTGGTTGAAAAAAAATCTTAGTCTGGAGTTTTACTTTCTGCACCTGAAATATCCTCTGCATGTAACATGGAAATATACAATTCTAAGTCTTAAAATAACAACAAATTGTATAACAGTTTTCTAAAGAAACGAAAGTTAAACACCAACTTATATTTCCCAAACCATCCACTGCACCCGTGTGCCTGCGATCAAATACAAAAAGCACAACTTTAACAGATATGTCAATTTAATACAAATTAAAAATGCTCTCTATGTGCATTAGAAATGTTACTGCAGGGAAAATGAAAATGTGAATATTGCAAATAAAGATGATTAGATGTTGTGTGAGCACCCAAGATGTTAACCAGAGGGGATACTGGGGCGTTTGTTGTGAAACCATGTTTAGCTCACCAGCTGCTCTCCACAGTCAGTGTCGGGGATCTCCGTCTGCCTCTGTAACTTCAGCTGGAGGTATCTACCTAGAGCTAGTAAGCTAAAGCAAACTAGAGCGTGTTTTAGTCTAGGCTTGAGTCTGAGCCCTCAGATTTGCTGGAAGATTGTTCCATAGCTGTGAA
Source organism: Paramormyrops kingsleyae (assembly GCF_048594095.1). Classification (NCBI taxonomy): domain Eukaryota; kingdom Metazoa; phylum Chordata; class Actinopteri; order Osteoglossiformes; family Mormyridae; genus Paramormyrops; species Paramormyrops kingsleyae. The sequence goes on from NC_132799.1 coordinate 32,418,675, forward strand.
GCTCTGTAGCAGAATGGTTTGCAGCCGAACATAGGCTTTTTCAATCTGGGAGCTAATTAATAACCTGCCCCTTGAGAGTGAAAAAATTATGGCAGTTGTATGGAAGTAAAATATCGCACTCCGGGGCACGGCTATTCAGAGATTTATAGATTAATGTTAGTAGCTTAAAATCAGTACTGAAAGACATTGTAGCAACAACAAAACAGGACTAATATAATCCAATATGATATGGTTCTAGTAAGAATTCTTGCTGTGGCATTCTGCACCAAGTCCGAAGTGGAAATTATAAACTTAAGAATTTGCAAGCAGACTCCACATCGTGGATGGGTTACATATTCCTATGCTAGGCTATATTCATCAGGTTGAAGAATGCCGTTCAGACCTTTAATCACTGTGCTTATACTAATGAAATATCTATCAATTTTTATGTTATCAAGAACATACACAGCTGCCTTGAGGCCAAGTAAGAATACTTGTGTTTTATCAGAGCTTAGTAAGAGGGTGTCACTGACCATCTAGATCCCCACATCTAATAAACAGTCTTCGGTCTGTGACAGCTGACACCTCACAGGGTTTAACTGTTACAACATTAAAGTGGACAGCAACACCACATTTTCCCATAGTGTCACCAAATGACAACATGTACACTGCCAGTCAAACGTTTTTGCACACACTGAGATTTTCTACATTAGCGTGTTACTCACTTCACATTTCCTAAAAATGCACTCAATATTCTTTGCTGACAAACAAATTACAGTTCACCATATGAGTACCTTTATTAGCAAGAAAATGTCATATGTATGATTCATCAAAGTAACCTCCTCTACCAGTTATAATTGCAGAGAAAATTTGAGGCATTCTTGAGGCATTCTTTTTATAAGTATTAAATACTGCTCTGTTTCATGGGAAAAATTAACAAGTGCATTTAAGGTTAAAGGACAGTCTAGAATCTATGTCATCACCACACAACCAGTTAATAGAATGTCAGACATACACTGTTACATACTCTTTCTATGTTATAAAGGAAACTTGTTTCATTGACCTATATCTTTATTTATAGTTGTTCATTCAACTTCCCAATGCTTAACAAAAATAAAAAATCTGCAGTTTATGAAATAAATGGAAAAGAGGTAAAAGCCTGTGTTGTGCAAAAACTTTTGTATAAAGTAAACGGTAATGGGCCCAGAACTGATTCCTGTGGGACGCCATACTTCACTTTCCAGCTAATGTACCAGATTGCACAAATGACCTCTGTTTCGTATAAACAAACTCATAATCTCATGTAACTGGGAGATTAACCAAGTCTGATAACAGTGCTGGCTAGACTGTCATTACTTCAGAGCATACTGTATTGTGTGATAAATGTACGGATGAATTTTGTTTGTTACTTGTAGGTACAACCTCTTATGGGAAATTATGTTTACTCAGCTGTGCTTATATGTAATTGGCCTAGAGATAACATATAACCAGACTGTGTGCCGGGCGCTGAGTTAGTAATCTGATTGTTACTGTGTGGGACAAGCAGAGGCCCATCCCAAACAGCGATAATTCATCTCCTATGAGTAACATTTCCATACCAATCTGCTAGCTATCTGGGCATCAATATTCAGTACATGGTCAGTACATTTGTTCTCTGTGACTGGTGGACATGACCCAAGGTGACCTTGTATATATGTGTATTTGAATCTGTCCTTAATCAATGAAATTTAATGACTTACAGTACAATCTCTGTATGTTTCATTAAATAAACAAAGGAAAGTGTTGGTAAAGAGACACAGTGGACAGCTTTCAACACTTTCAGTCTATTTTGAGCTAAAAGAGAAAACCAAATATCAAATTGTCAGCATGTTTTTCTTCACTCACAGACAGTATTTAAGAGAAATTAAGAGACAGAAAATTGCCAGATACTAAAATGTCAGAAAAAAACTATGGGTTAAGTTTTCTTCCTCTTAAAACATACTTTATGACTGATTTACATTACAGTTCCTGGTTTTAGATCATTGGTTCATTACAAGTAGATTACATACATGGAGAGTAATTTACAGAAGATACGACAATTAATTTCATTACACATTACTCCATATTCTCTTTTGTTATGTTTAATCACTGTATCAGTCATAGTGAGGCGTCTGGTTTGAAGCTTTGATGTCTATGACTGAAGTGCCTCGATCAAAGGACAGGTGTGCAAAAAGAGACATAAAATTCCCCAAATGGATCTGAGCTCTGAGGCAAGGTTCTGTATTCAGGCCAATGTGCTTATCACTTTTACCAGGAGAGATACTGTGGGTTTTTCAATGGCACATCAGACACAAATGCAAAACAACAAGCCCAGGGGAAGATTTGGTCAGCCATCTACAGAAGCTGTTTTATTGTTCCATAAAGAAGCATGAAAGTATATTTTTAGGCTTTTTATCTGAATCACATGGTAAATACAGCCTGCAACCACTGCAATCCCTCACCCCCACAAAGCAGCATAACAAAAATCAGCTATAACCTTACCAAGACCTATACAAAGACTTGATGAAAAACATTTTTGAATTTAGTTATTTTTTTTCTTCATTGCATTCCACAAAATAATGAGTACAATCACATATTCGAGTTCCATCCATCCATTTTCCAACCACTTATCTGTTACAGGGTGGCAGAAGAGCCTGGAGCCTATTGTAGGAAGCAGTGGCAGGGGAAGGCACTGAAAGGGATGCCCGTCCATTACAGGACACACACATGCACACATTCATATACTTTGGTAAATTTAGAGACCAGAACTGGGTTCTGATGTGCCCAAGCCTATCCCCTAGACCCTATCCCCTTTCATCTCGTTCAAGCTGCCTCTCTTACTTGTGCTCCTGTATTTAGTCACCCCAAAAACACATTCCTCCTGAATGGTACATTCTCCACTGCGTGTAAGTAGGCTCCACTAATGCCACACTTCAGACCAGTCTCTTTAGTGTGTGGTTCTCACTCAGTTTATTAACTTTGCCTCTTGGATCTCCATCAGCTTGGCTTTAAAGTTGGACATGCCGGCAAAACTGCCCCCCCCCCCCTCCCACAACTCAGCATCATGAGTAGTGCTCTGAGGTAGTTTGATATAGATCTTTCCTTTTTTTTTTTTTTTTCTTTTTTTTTTTTTCTTTTATATATATTCCCTCCTCCACCCCCCCTCGACGGGGGACTGTATCTATTTATTTATATATATATATATATATATATATTTTTTTTTTAAATTATTATTTATTTATTTATTTTTTATTTTATTTTATATTTTTATTTACTTCCTCAAAAGAAGGAGAGGGAGGGGGGGGACAAAGGAGAAGGAGGGAAGAGAGAGAGAGGGAGAGAGAGGAATGGAAAGAAAACAGAAAAAAAAAAAAACAAAAGAAAAAAAAAAAAAGAAAAAACCAAGAAAAAAACAAAACAGATAATCTGCTTCCATGTCTGTTGAAAAGAGAAAGACAACATACAACATCTGTACTAATCACAACGACCATCAAACGTTAAATGTTGTTGAACAGCACACACAAACAGCATTACAACACATGCCCAGAAACAACAGCCGATCAAGACAGTGTGTGTCCGTGAGCACGTGTCCGTGAGCACCTGTGTGCACACCTGTGTGTCAGCGCGCTGGTGTTCCTAAGGTTTCTCCAAGTAATTGTCTAGTAGTGTGTGTGGGGAGCCACAGCCCCGCCCACCCAGGACATGAAGTCGACACGGGGGAGACCCGGGCCCCAGATATCCAGAGGCCCCCCAGGGCACGGGAACCCCAGGAGGACCAACGCAGGGACAATTGCAGCCCCCACCGAGAAAAGGGCAGAGGAGCGCTCCGGAGGGGGGCCATCCGGCAGCCACATCACAGGAGCCCCAGGGGGCCGTGGCGACGAGCACGCAGGCCCCGCCGGCGGCCGGCCACACCAGGGCAGACCGGACCCCGGGCCCAGAGATCCAAGGGACCCCCCACCCCCCAGCCAGGGCCCCGACAGAGCCGGAAGGGCCAGGCCCCGGCAGGCAACCGCCGAGAGTGAGCCAGCACACACCAGAGCATCCAGCCCCAGACATCGAGAACCACCAACGCATCGGCGGCCGGGGGCCCCATCCACCAGCAGGGAGTGTGGCGGGGGGTAATAGAGCCTGAGATGTTATTTCAGGTGGAGTCTAAGACCCAACCTGACACATACGTATAGACAGACAGGCACACACATACACAAGCATACGTTCCCACCCTCATGCACACATAAACAAATATTCACCCATTCGCCCAACATGAAGACACAGAAATGAACGCCGTACACACACTCACACTCCCCATATATACTCTATACTCCGAGATCTAGGCACCACCGCCCCCAGAGGGGCAATCCGCCACCAGACCTCGGAGATGGATCCCTTTTTTCCTCTGGCATGGGGACAAGAAGACCACCCCGGACCCCACAGCAGCCGAGAAGCCCACCAGCCCAGACCCCGACCGGACGGCCAGCTCCTCCCAGCCCCCGGCCCCAGATGGTGAACAGAGAACGGGGGTGTGAAAAGACCCCATGCTTCCTTCCGCCCGCTCATATGTGGTGTTGGTGCGTGTTGTTCTAAAGTGCTTTAAAACAGGGGAAGGGCATGGTGCTAACCACCCTCTGCCAATCAGCAGCTGGTGTCAGCTCGGCCCCTCCCCAGAACCCTCAATGTCTATATGCAACTTAAAATTGAGAAGTGGGCACTGGCACCAGAGGTAAGGCTGAATGAACAGACCGCCCTCTGGACGCCATTCCTTGTGCCCACCCCCAAGGCCCTAAATGTATGTGTCATGAGAGAGTAAGTAATGAGAGTGTCTAAGTTGTGATGTGTGATTGAGACACAGGTGGCCACGGGGGGACAGAGGAGGAATCCCCTGCATCCCAGCGACGCACCTGCACCTCAAAGCCCTATATGTGTGTTGGGGTGACGGAGCGGGAGGAGGGAAGCATTTAGGGATGGGGAGGAAAGGATCGGGGGGGGCAAAGTACCCCCCCTCTGGAGCCAGCCCCCCCGCTGACCCCCATAAGCACCCCCGTTCCCCGAAATCCACCCAGGGCGGGAGAGCCGAGGCCCATCCAGTCCGGGGGCCCAGAGCAGCGGCACCACCGGGCACCACAGAGCCCGGGGCAGCCAACCAGACCCCACCACAGAGGGAAAAACTACACCCACCCCACCATTCAGTCAACTCCCAGACTACATAAGACAACAGACACCCAGGTTGGGTCCATTCTCCTACTCTATTGGATTCCCCCCCACCCCCACAGAGTGGATACCCCTAAGGCAGGGACCACCTGCGGGCAGATGGTAACAACCTCCCCACCAGCTAAAGAGGCCCCCAGCCCCTCCAATGCGCCGAAGGTCCCCGCGCCGGGGCCGGGCCCCAGTGCACGCGCCAGCCCACACCCCGGCGACCCACCCACCAGGACCCAAGCCCCCCCAGCCCAGCCGGAACCCCAGCCCGGAGGCAGAGCGCCCCCAGAACCCCAAGCCCGCCCCGGACCCACCCAGGAGCAGCACGGCCGCCAGGCTGGTACCCTACGTCCGCCGGCACAGGCTACCCCAGCAGCGCTGCATGCAGCCACCAGAAAGACGCCACCCAAGAGCCACCAAAGCCCCATCCAGGCCAGGACCGCAGTCCCAGCGCCGAACCCCCCCAGAAACCCCCCCCCCCAGGGAACCCCCAGACACCCCAAGCCCATAGGCCCCCCCCCACACCAACAACAAAGACCGAAGCGGGACAAACCTGCGACCCCCCACCGCCACTAGGTGATGGAGCTGATCAAAGGAGCCCAGAGAGATTGGTCTAATGTGGCGGCAGAAGCTGTATCAAGACTAATATGGTCCAGCAAACTCTCTCTATATTGGTTGATATTAAGGTTATTTTTATTTTTCCAGTTCATGAGGACAGTCTTCTTAGCAATGCATAAAGCGGTGAAAGCCATGTGGGTTGTGTTAATCTCGGTAGTGACACCATCTAAGTCACCCAACAAGCAGACTGAAGGAGAGGCTGGAATGGTACATTTCAGACACTTTGATAAGTCCTCACAAATCCTGCGCCAAAACATCTGAACAGGTGGACAGAACCAAAGAGCATGGATGTAATTGTCAGGTGTATCCCCTTGACAGTGTGAGCAGTTGTTAGAAGATGTAAAACCCATCCTGAACATCCGATGCCCTGTATAGTGCACTCTATGCAGGATTTTGTATTGTATTAATTGTAAATTGGGACTTCTAATCAGTTCAAAGGTTTTTAAGCATGTCTTAGACCAGAAATTGTGGTTCCAGCTGATTGATAAATCTGCCTCCCATTTTGCAATAGGAAGGGATATTGAATCATCCATTTTAGAAAGTGTCCTGTATATTTTAGACAGTAATTTGGGGGTTTTGAGATTAAGGAATTCTGCCACCCTTGGTGGTATTTGTAATTTGATTTGATTAGACTTGAATTTCCTTTTTACTATAGATTTAACTTGTTGATATTCTAAAAATCTATTCTTGTTAATCCCATGTCTTTTAACTAATAAGTCAAAGGGGATAAAGTCTATTTCTTCAAATATATGTTCCAAGTATTTAATACCTTTACAACTCCAATCCGGGAAATTTATCATATTATTGTTTAGTAGTATGTCAGGGTTGTTCCAGATGGGAGTACGTTTGCATGGGATTAATGAAGACTCAGTCATTTTAAGAAACTCCCACCATGCTGTCAGAGAAGAGCTGATACTGATGCTTTTGAAGCATTCATGTCGTTTAATGTTTGAGCTAATGAATGGTAGATCCGAAATGTCTATGTTATTGCATAGAGCCTGTTCTACGTCTAGCCAAGGTTCATCTAAGAAGGTATGTTTTAGCCATCCTGAGATGTTTTGAAGCCTGTTGGCTAAGAAGTAGTGGTGAAAGTTAGGCAGATCTAGTCCTCCTTTGTCCTTGGTCCTTTGCAGCGTTTTTAGGCTAATACGCGGTGGTTTATCTTTCCAAAGGAATTTAGAGATGGCGGAGTCCAGAGATCTAAACCAGTCAGGTGATGGTTTACTTGGAATCATTGCAAATAAATAATTAATTCTTGGTAACACCATCATTTTTATTGATGCAACCCTTCCCGTGAGTGATATGGGCAGGGACTTCCATCTAACCAGCTCATCCTCTACCTTCTTTAAAAGTGGGATGTGGTTTAATTTAGTTAAGTCTGCCAGCCTAGGTGAAACATTAATACCTAAATATTTAATATCCCCAGATTGCAGTGGAGTGGAGGAAGAGTTCTGAAAGGAGCAGTTAATTGGAAGAACTGTAGATTTTAACCAGTTTATTGAATAATCTGAGACTCTTGAGAAAGAGTTTATTAATGTAATTACCTCAGAGAGAGTGGTTTGTGAATGCTGGAGAAAAAGTAACACATCATCCGCATAAAGACTGACCTTATGTTCCACATTCTTGCATTTGATGCCTTTAATCACTATAGCCTGTCTAATTGCTGCTGCTAGTGGTTCAATAAAAATTGCAAAGAGTGAGGGGGAGAGAGGGCATCCCTGCCTGGTGCCCCTCTTGAGACAGAAGCTAGAGGATGTTTGGTCATTCGTCCTAACACATGCTGTTGGGGAACTATATAATATTTTTAACCAGTTTATGAAAGAGGTTCCAAAACCAAATTTGTGTAATGTTGCAAATAAAAAACTCCAACTAACTCTATCGAATGCTTTTTCTGCATCTAGAGACAATATTATGATTTGAAGGTTTTTATTGCACGAATAGTCTATCAGATTGAGTAATCTACGTGTGTTTGTTGATGAGTGCCTCCCTTTTATGAAACCAGTTTGGTCAGGATGAATTATGTGAGGGGTTATCTTCTCTATTCTTTTTGAGAGAGCTTTGCAGATTATTTTAAGGTCAACATTAATAAGTGATATTGGACGATAGCTGGTAGGCAATATAGGGTCTTTGCCTGGTTTTAGCAAGAGACTAATGTTGGCAGAATTCATATTTGGTGGTAGTCTACCATTTTCCTTGGTTTCCTGCAACATTCTGTAGAATGTTGGTGACAGAATTGTCCAGAATTCTTTATAGAATTCTACTGGAAATCCATCTGGGCCTGGAGCCTTATTATTGGGCATACTGTTCAAAGCTTCCTGGAGTTCACCTGGTGTCAGCAGAGAATCCAGTTCTATCGTTTGATTATCTGATAATTTCGGAAGGGTTATACTATCAAGAAACTGATCAATTTCGTCTTTAGATGGGTTAATCTGTGGTAAGTATAAAGATTTGTAAAAGTCCCTGAAAGTGTTGTTTATTCTTTCAGGGTCATATACTGTATCCCCAGTTGAGTCTTTAACAGCACATATAGTTGTTTTTTCTTTATTTATTTTTAACTGGTTAGCTAAAAATCTACCTGATTTATTACCATATTCATAATTTTGCCAGCGAAGTCTTTGTGCTAAGAATTGTGTTTTTTTATGAATAATTTCATTTAATTCTAATTTTGCTTTACGTATTTTATTCAGCATTTCCTGTTCCTGGGATGATACATAAGCTTCTTCTAAGGATTTGATGTTTTCTTCTAATTCCTGAATATACTTGTTTTCTCTTTTCTTTTTATGTGATGAGAATGAGATTATTTTACCTCTCATCACAGCTTTGCCTGCTTCCCAGAGAACAGATGCTGATGTTCCAGGCAGGTCATTATAGTCTAAATATAAGGCCCACTCTTTTTTGAAATAGTTAATAAAATCTCCATCTTTAAGCAATGATGTATTAAATCTCCAGTTTCTAATTGGTGGAATGGCTTTCTTATTTATTAGGGTTAAAGATACAGGAGCATGATCGCTGACAGCTATAGGGTGTATCTCAGTGTCTGAAATGTCACTCAGCAGTGAGCTACTGATTAGGAAATAATCCAGACGAGAGTAAGAGTGATGGACGTGTGAGAAGAAAGTATATTCCCTACGGTTGGGGTGAAGAGAACGCCATGCATCGCGAAGACCATAGTCACTCATGTACTGCTTAACTATATTTATGGATTCCCAATTGCGCTGAGCAGCTGTACTGAGCCTGTCCATTTCTTTATTTAGTGCGAAATTGAGATCGCCCCCAAGAACGAGTGCGCTATCTAGGTGTTCAGAGAGTGCGGTAAAGAAAACGTGGAAGAATGAAGGGTTATCAACATTTGGACCATATATACTAACAATACATAACTTCTTGTTAAGTATAGACAATTTAATGATTATAAATCTACCTTCTGGATCTATAATTGTGTTGAGTAATGTGAAATTAACATTTTTATGTATTAAAATTGCTACTCCCCTTTGCCTAGAGTTATAACAGGCTGAGAACACATTAGGAAACTCAGGTGTTTTAAGTTCATCTGTAGCTGTGGCAGGTCTATGAGTCTCTTGTAATAAAACAACGTCTGCCTGTAGTTTTTTAAGCTGGCTAAATATTTTTAACCTCTTCTCTCTGGAGCCAGCTCCATGCACATTCCATGAGACAAACCTTAGTGTGCCCATAGACATGTGTGTGTAGCTAATATTGCACGTGCAAATGAGTCAGATACGAACGAGCGTGTGAGCGCTTGTGTGCGTGTGTATCCTATATGTCTGTGTGCACTATAAGGTCGGAGTGGTTGTGGTGAACATATGTACATTATCATGTCGTGCAGATGTGTAAAAATCGAGGGTGTTGTGTGTGATTGAGTAGAAATTTAAAGCAGGTGATCGGTGCAGGGAAAGCAGGGAGAAGTGAAAAAGACATACAAAGAGGCACGCGAGTAAGGGTGTAAATAAGAAACATAGAAACGAAAACATTGTTAGGACTGAAGCGCTGCGGAGACTGACGGCAGTGTATTTGTTATGACATAACATTAAATTAGCGAATTAACATGTATAAGCTAGATTAAACAGAAGAGGATTTGGGAAAAGAAGAAAAATATAACAGGTTCTTATCTGGAGTGGCGTTAATATAACCAGGGAGTGATGTTAGGGTCGCGGTAGAGCTGTCCATCCACGTAGAGCCGATCCACGGCGATGACAGCTCGGGAGCCCTTCTGGATGGAGCTGCGTCGGATTGGGAACAGAACTTTGCGTCGCTCCAGAATCTCTTTGGGGAACTGGTCGTTTGATTTGATTAGACTGATATAGATCTTTCCAGTTGTTTTGGAGAGCAGAGGTATCTAAGTTATATGAGGTAACAGTAGGTGTGCCACAGTGATCAGTTCTCGGTCCAGTCCTCTTCGTTCAGTGCACTGCCTCTCTTAGTCCAGTCATTCAGTCTCCTGCTCTCATGCTACACCTCTTCTTCTCTCTCGCTTTGTTGGATCCCTATAGATTCTCACATAAATGAGTCCTTTCTTTCAGAGCCGATGGAATGGCACCTACCTAGATCACATCAATCATCAGGACCTATATTAGGCGGCATGAGGGGGACCTACACAATATTAGGCAGGTGGTTATAATGTTACGACTGGTTGGCGTATATGCAGTGTGCAGAATCTCTGGAAACATCTTAAGAGCATATGCTCTGGGAAGACCTAAGCTAACCTCAGTCTCCCCTGATCTTTATGCTCATTGACTGTTTTGTGGAAATAGTCTCACTCGGCACTTCTGGATGCTCAGTTGTATTTTATGCTTACTCATACGTCCCTTTGGACACGAGTGCCTGGCAGATAAATAAATGTAATGTATATGGACTATGGACGGAAACTGAAGTGTCCAGGGGATAGATGTGTGACATGGTGCAAAAATGCAGTGCGCCAAAAATGTTTTTCTTCGCAGACTCAGCTGTATGTTATAAAACACATAAGACATTTTTGTATACATAGGTATAAAGTTTAGATGCTATTCTTAGAACTTTACAAGCAACTTCAGCAACGTCTACATTTTAATTCTGGAAAGTGCCATACTATATCCCACCTTACATGTAATATATACAATAAAAGGAGGTAACTAGTTTTATTGCTGTTACTGAAGCATGTACATTTGATTGGCTGTAATTATTAAACAATGTTGGTGACTGAACAAACAGCAATTAGCTGACCACAACCCTATCCTTGCGATAATCTGTGTCAATCCCCACAGCAGTGGTATGATTCAGCATTAAATAATCACACATCTCAGAGGTTCAAAGGCTGTATAACGTATCTTTAAAAATGCATTTTCCCCCAAATGTGTTCTTGAGATGCATAGCATCTGAAAAAGAAGAATAGAATAGAATAGAATAGAATAGTGATACTTTATTGATCCCTGTCCCATCTTGCTCCCCATGAGATACACAGACACATATAGGTCAGAGCAAGTTTAGGGTTCATAGCGAAGGGCGAGCCAGCGTGCATCGCTCCTGGAGCTGGGGGTTAAGGGCCTTACTGAGGGGTAAACTGAAGGTTTGCTGGTGAAACCAACGATTATATATTACAATCATGCTCAGCACCTTAAATCACTAGCCTGTGACTGTTGTCCAATGACCAGAGGGCTCGTGTGCTTGCTGCGCGCACATGGTCTGCTAGTCCCAGTAGGAACGGCGTGTTGACAGGGGAGCACACTGACCTTTGACCTTTGTGTCAGCAGCTCTCAGGTGAGGGGGAGCGAGTCACAAAAAAACTCAGATGTGAGGATTAGAGGGGTTTTCAGTGGGCCTTCACAACTACTGGGACCGCCGATCAGAGCGAACGTCATTTCCATATTCGCCATATTCCAGTTATTTCCATATTCTTGCCAGCCGGCTCCCTCATTACACGACAGCAGCCTGTCAACTTCAACATTACCTCCATTCTGTTTGTTTCCATAGAAACGTTGGGCTGCGATGAAAGGAGGGGATCCAAATAAACGTGGAGTAAATAGACAAAAGGACCAATTATTCCACACACATCATAATAAAATGCCTGCCAGAAACGTGTGTTGAAATGTTCTGTGGAGGTTTATTCATTATTTAACTACACAGACTAAAGGACTCAACGGTCGTTTATCCTTTTAACGCCCTTTATATTTGATCAACCTTCAATAATCTCTATAAAAGGAGCAATAAAAGGCTTCTCGGTGGCTGAACAGCTGTGGTGATTACTGTGCCATATCATGTTCAGGTCTGTTGTTTGGTAGCATCCAGCAGAAGGCACACAGTCACATGACTCCACTACAGCCACCCAAACTGATCTTCAAACAAAGCTCGCATTCCAAATGGCTCTCCACCCACCTCAACAGGACTAGTTCCTAACAGGTGGCCACGGACTGGGGAAGATCTTCTTTCTTCCCTTAATTAAAGAAGGAATTAGTGGTGTCTCTCCACGAGCATGAAAGCTGTCTCAGATGAAAGTTCAGAATCCACTCATGAAATGCTTACGAACTCAAGACAGACAGGAATCGAAATTCCTTATTGGGGAGGAATGGGTAGAATCAGAATGAAATTTTCTTCAGTTTTAGGCCAGCCAGGACTGAAACATGAATGGCACCTCTGTGGAGAAGTCTAATGTTCCTCAGGCAGCTGACCATCTGGCAGTGCATTGGTAAAGGTTAGCCTCTCCGCGATCACAAACACCCAGGCAGATTTCACTTCAGCGGCTTAGGGCTGGAGCAGACAAACATCACCGGACCTGAAAGCCAGGCGTGGAAACATCGCCACTGTCTATTACAGAGGCCTCCGACCTCAGCTTCAGGACAGACTGACACTGACCTAGGAGCAGTGCTGTGCAAGTTACTGAAAATTACTGATTATTTACAGTTACTTGTTAATTCATTCAACAGTAATTAAATTATTTAAGTAATTAGTTACTATTGAAAATAACTTTCGCGCCACTTCAATTCTCTTATTAGTGCATATGTACCCAGTAGTGTTGTAGTCAAGACCTCCTAAACCGAGACCAAGACATTGCCGAGACCGGAGGGTATCAAGACCAAGACACTGCCGAGACTTGAGGGTACCAAGACCAAGACCAAGACACACTAAGGCGAGACCAAGACCAAGACTGGTCGAGACCAAGACCAAGACCGAAAACAGACTAGGGCTAGAATCGACATCACATTACCCAGATCAACTGTAGAGAAAAAAGGCATTGCTGTAAAGTGTCATTACTCATTAAATCAAATTCATGTTATCTTTTCAATTATATTGTCCGTATGTCCATATGTCTCTCATTTAAAATCTCCCAGATTTGTCATAGTTACGAGACCTGATGGAAAATAATATTCTCAGCAATCCTCTCCTATAACCATTTTATCAGACCTCGTCAAGGGAAAGAGATGGGATGTACCAGAAAGATGTTCATATTAAGTCTCTTATACCAGGGACAGAGGCCTCGGGTAAGCTATGAATACAGCTATGTAATGATCCTTTGCTTTGAATTGAAGAGAATGAGCCTCCAGATTGACTTGCACCTCCAAGACCGTGCTGTAAAATACCTAATTTATTTGAATTATAACTATGCTATAGACTTCGCGGAAATTTTCGGACATTTTTTTGCCGATGTATGATACGATGTATATGATGTGTGTGGACTGTGAAGCACTGTCCGTGGAGAAAATGTATAAAATGTAACGTTTTTGAAATGGATGCATCTGACTGGTTGCATTTGAATTGAGGCGCGTAATAAATAATGATACTGTTCTGTGAGGATGTGCAGTTTTCTCTTTTTTTCCCCATCCCATCGAGACCGCTATGTCCGAGACCAAGACAAGACCGAGACCAAATAGAGTCGAGACCAAGACAAGACCGAGACCAAATAGAGTCGAGACCAAGACAAGACTGAGACCACAAAAAATTGGTCTCGAGACCAAGACCGGTCTCGAGAACTACAGCACTAGTACCCAGACAGCAGGCATGTATCAGCGGGATGCTGGTTTAATATCAGAACATTGTTAAATGATTGCGTTCTAAAAGAACACAAAGAAATCTAAATCCATTTTTATCCCTAATAACAATATTTAAATTATTACACAAGTTAATGTGCATTTCAGTGTGTGCTTTTTTTTCCAAATAATTTTGCTTTAATCGGTCCAGCTGTTCGGCCTATTGTTACTGTTTCTGGCATGTTGTCAATATTTTAAATAACAAACGTATAACTTTTAATAAGATAAATTGTTTGTGTGCTATAAGGTTTGCCTACATGTGGGGTAAACAGAACAAATCTTTCCTACAGTATATAGATATACCATATAGCCTGATCAGAAAAATAACAGTAGGCTAAACATCACATAGCGACCTCATTAACATTGTGTTACTGTTGAAATACATGGCACAGACATCGGGGGAATGTCGAATCAATATTCAGTAGCAATGTCTTTGCAACGTTGTGCCAGTGAGCAAATGACCTCATAGAGATGCTTTGCAGATGGATTTTAAAGCGTCACGGAGACATTGTGCTGATGCACATGTGCTGTCTGGGTAGTTATATTGTTTTAGTGTTGCTGCTGTGACAGTGTGAGACAATACAACTGTCAAATTTAACCTTTCATTGTACCTAATATTACCCATTCATTGTGTCCCTGTGAGGTCGGATGACGTTAGACCATAAACAGGAAATTAGGGGAACAGGCAGGATTTGTCCATTCATATTCTCACACAAGACAAAAATTATGAGTAACGAGCCCATTTAAATCATAGTACTATAAAAAAGTAAATTATAATTACTTTGTAACACATTAATACTAACACTGCATAGGAGACATGTCCCCTTGTCCTTCTTTGCCTTGCCCCCCCCCCCCGCCCCCCCAGATATTACACGAGAACCTATCTGCTATGAGATCTCCATTCTGGGAGATACCATCGTCTGAAGGGTAGGGTATGGTAATAAAGGTTACAAATATTTGTTTCTTTTCTAACTATTAAAGTGATAGTGTAGTCCTCATTTTCTGAAAGACGTCTCTGTCCCCAGACAGATCATTTGTTAATATTTACAACAAGTGTCAAAGGTCTGGACACACCTGCTGCAAATGCAGCTGTCTCTATTTTAGAACCTTTATTCACCTCACTGTAATAGGCCTCAAGGCGATGAAGTAATACATATCAAATATTGCAACGACCAAGAGAAGCGTTCAGCATCTCAAAATTGCCTCAGATTTTAGGATCTTCAAGGCAGCCCGACTTTGGCTTTCATGAACGCAATGCTGACTCTTGGCGTTCTTTCAACCAGCTTCCAGCCACCTGGAATGCTTCTCCAACCCAACCAGTGTGTCCAGACTTTTGACTGGTACTGTATGTGGACTGATCATGACTGCTGCTGTGGGGGCGAGGGGGGTGTCATCTGCTTTATTGGCTTTACTGATATCACTTAACTTAGTATATGGCCAAGACCTCGACTCGTATGCAGAGAATAAATTCCCATTTGGTTTGTTAAAAGAAACTTTACATAGGCTATTTAAGAGGTTGCAGCTAAATTTGTCATGCTCTTAAAGGGGTTGGGAAGTGACTTTATGTTCAGCACAGTCGATTATTTAACCACAGCAGGTAATTTAATACTAATCCAGTATTTCTATTATGAAAGTATTTCATTCAGTTAGTGTTTGAGGCTGTGTGTGGCTCAGTAAGTTTAGAGGGCTTTATGGATGCTGGTGAGCCCTTAACCCCACTCCTCCAGGGTACTGGTGAGCCCTTAACCTTAATTCCTCCAGGTGTTGGTGAGCCCTTAACCCCAACTCCTCCAGGTACTGGTGATCCCTTAACCCCAACTCCTCCAGGTACTGGTGAGCCCTTAACCCTAACTCCTCCAGATGCTGGTGAGCCCTTAACCCTAACTCCTCCAGATACTGGTGAGCCCTTAACCCCAACTCCTCCAGGTACTGGTGAGCCCTTAACCCTAACTCCTCCAGATACTGGTGAGCCCTTAACCCCAACTCCTCCAGGTACTGGTGAGCCCTTAACCCTAACTCCTCCAGATACTGGTGAGCCCTTAACCCCAACTCCTCCAGGTACTGGTGAGCCCTTAACCCCAACTCCTCCAGGTACTGGTGAGCCCTTAACCCCAACTCCTCCAGGTACTGGTGAGCCCTTAACCCCAACTCCTCCAGGTACTGGTGAGCCCTTAACCTCAACTCCTCCAGGTACTGGTGAGCCCTTAACCCCAACTCCTCCAGGTACTGGTGAGCCCTTAACCCCAACTCCTCCAGGTACTGGTGAGCCCTTAACCCTAACTCCTCCAGGTACTGGTGAGCCCTTAACCCCAACTCCTCCAGGTACTGGTGAGCCCTTAACCCTAACTCCTCCAGATGCTGGTGAGCCCTTAACCTTAACTCCTCCAGATACTGGTGAGCCCTTAACCCCAACTCCTCCAGGTACTGGTGAGCCCTTAACCCTAACTCCTCCAGGTACTGGTGAGCCCTTAACCTTAACTCCTCCAGGTACTGGTGAGCCCTTAACCCTAACTCCTCCAGGTACTGGTGAGCCCTTAACCTTAACTCCTCCAGGTACTGGTGAGCCCTTAACCCTAACTCCTCCAGATACTGGTGAGCCCTTAACCCCAACTCCTCCAGGTACTGGTGAGCCCTTAACCCTAACTCCTCCAGGTACTGGTGAGCCCTTAACCCCAACTCCTCCAGGTACTGGTGAGCCCTTAACCCCAACTCCTCCAGCTACTGGTGAGCCCTTAACCCTAACTCCTCCAGGTACTGGTGAGCCCTTAACCTTAACTCCTCCAGGTACTGGTGAGCCCTTAACCCTAACTCCTCCAGGTACTGGTGAGCCCTTAACCCTAACTCCTCCAGGTACTGGTGAGCCCTTAACCCCAACTCCTCCAGGTACTGGTGAGCCCTTAACCTTAACTCCTCCAGATACTGGTGAGCCCTTAACCCTAACTCCTCCAGGTACTGGTGAGCCCTTAACCTTAACTCCTCCAGATACTGGTGAGCCCTTAACCCTAACTCCTCCAGGTACTGGTGAGCCCTTAACCTTAACTCCTCCAGGTGAGCCCCAACTCCTCCAGGTACTGGTGAGCCCTTAACCTTATCTCCTCCAGGTGAGCCCCAACTCCTCCAGGTACTGGTGAGCCCTTAACCTTAACTCCTCCAGGTGAGCCCCAACTCCTCCAGGTACTGGTGAGCCCTTAACCTTATCTCCTCCAGGTGAGCCCCAACTCCTCCAGGTACTGGTGAGCCCTTAACCTTAACTCCTCCAGGTGAGCCCCAACTCCTCCAGGTACTGGTGAGCCCTTAACCTTAACTCCTCCAGGTGAGCCCCAACTCCTCCAGGTGCTGGTGAGCCCTTAACCCTAACTCCACCAGGTGAGCCCCAACTCCTCCAGGTGCTGGTGAGCCCTTAACCCTAACTCCTCCAGGTGCTGGGGAGCCCTTAACCCCAACTCCTCCAGGTGCTGGTGAGCCCTTAACCCTAACTTCTCAAGATGCTGCTGAGCCTTTACTCCTAACTCCTCCAGGGTGCTGGCCACTGACTGGCCTTGCTCTCTGACCTTAAAATTTTCTCACTTGTTTGTCTTCTAAATGCTCTGTGTGTGGCAGAATAGAGGCACAGGAGAGTATTGCTCTAAAAATAAATACCAGCACAAACTCAGAAATGAAAGGCCCTTCTCTAAATAAGATATTTAATCAAAGACCAATTTGACCAAAGACCAATTGGATTTCATTAACTGTGTTACCCATAGATGATCACATGCCATGGAGGTAGAAAGCAAGCGTGAGCTGACAGGTGTCATGACAGGTGCTGGATGTAGGGCTGTACAAATCAGGACTGCAGAATAAATTCATCTCAGGTGTGCAGCTCATTGAGCTGGGGATCTGTGTCTTTGTGTTCCTGGGGGGGTAATCATGGCACCATCGGGCCCTGAAGTGATATTCACCAGCTGAATGTGAAATCAAAGTTTCCTCTCTATGATGTCTGGCTGAGAAAACTGCAAGAGCACAAAATTCAAAAGCCATAAATACTTAATAGAAAGCCAGAGAAAATGGTAGGCTACCCCTAATTGCCAAGTTAAGCATATGTCAACACAGTACATTCTGGCATAATTATTGAATAAGGGCAAAAATCAACTTGTGTTTTGCAAGCACTTGAAGAAATGCATGTTATTTATTAACACATAGTTTCTGTGCACTGGTGAAGATTAATGAAGAGAAACAGCCATTGCACAGAGACCAGGGCCGTACATAATGGTTCATTATTTAGGCTAATTATCAGCAGTATTTTCAACAGCAATTCAGGTCAAAACAACCCAACAAAAACAGCCGTAAATTAGGCTGCAACAGCATTAGTAAATTATGATTGAACCAAAGAAGAATTGTATAGATCCTGGCCACCACTCTGAGATTCTCTGCTTTTTAAAAATGCATCATTTTCTTGCAGATTCCTGGAAGACAAGCTCATTCTGAAGCAAGCTTGTTGAGCACAGAGGCAGGGACCCCCTTTGGCGTTAAAAACTGCGGAGCCTGATACCCTGGGCCTAAAGAGGACTGTGCTTAAGCCTAATCAAAGGAGGAGCAAAGCCTGCAGGCCCCAGACACACTCAGGGAGCGGTAAATAAGAAACCGGTTCCCTCGCAGCAACCTGCTGACTTTAAGAATTACTCACGCCTGGCCGGGCTGCGTTCTCCACAGTCAGCAGAAGTACAGTGAATTATTTCCCATCTCATTTCATTTATCTATCTGTTATGTCCCACATAGCATGGATCGCAGATCCGGGGTGTAGAGTAACCCAGACCCAACACATGTTACCTTTGGTGCACCAGAAAGAACGCGGTGATGCACAATGATGAAAGAAAAATCACCCACATTTAATGCAAACCAATAAGACTTCATTCATAAAAGCCCAAATTATATCCATCTTATTTTTTTTTTTTAGGCAAGGCAAACGAGATTGATTACTCACCGAGAGATGCGATTTGATATCTACAGATCAGCTATATTTTCAGACTGTATACCTTTATGTCATTAGCAGAATTAGCATAATCTCAACGTGCATCATGCATGCTAACACACAAGGGACATGATTCTATGCTCCACCCTCGATCCTTATGCCTCTCTCTTGCTTACTGCGTCGGTGACTCAAAGGGTTTCCAGGTCATAGCCAAGATTTCACCAATCACGTTAACCTATTTCAGTTATTATCCTTTATAGGGCGGCACAGTGGCCTCACACCTTGCCGGTTCAAATCCTCCCTTGGCTCTGTGTGTACATTTGTATGTTTACCTGGTATTTTGTGGGTTTACCACTGCAGTCTAAAGATATGCAGTTAGGCTAATTGGTTCCTCTATAATGCCCATAGTGCATGGGTGTGTGTGTGTGTGTGTCATGTACATATTACATTGTGGGGACCAAATGTGATTAAAAACCTCTTATTTTGACGTTGTGGGGACTGTTTTTTCAGGCCCCACAAGTGGAAGCTTAGTTTTATAAAAATCTATGACTGCAATCAAAAAACTAAAAATGCCAAAAGTCTTGTATTTTGTTTGGTTACATATGGTTAAGGTCAAGTCTGGGTAGGAGTTACAGTCATCATGTTGGGATTAGGGTTGAACCCATTGAAATTAACTGATGTTCCCCACAAAGATATGAATACAAACATCAAAGCCAAAGTCAAGTCAAAAAGTCTTTATTGTCATTTGTGCAATTTACAGGACACACAGAAGATTGATATTTTGTTACTCTCAGACCCCACATCGAGTGTACTAACAATAATAAGCAAGACAGACACAAGTTCCAAAAATTAATTAAAATTAAATGTGTGTATGTGTGTGTGTGTGGATTAGGTTCATATTACATTGTGGGGACCAAATGTCCCCCATAATGTAATAAAAACCTGTTTTTTTATGTTGTGGGGACCATTTTTCAGGTCCCCACGAAGATCTGTGAATGCAATAAAAAAAAAAGAAAAACTGCCAAAAGTCTCTTATTTTGTTTGGTTACTTATGGGTAAGCTTAGGGCTGGGTAGGGGTTAAGGTTGTCGTGTTGTGATTAGAGTTCTCCCCATGGAAATGAATGGAGAGTCCCCACAAAGATTTAATTACAAACACGCCATTCACAAATACACAGCAGAGAACATACAATTTGGCAGACATTGATTTAGTTCCAATCCATTCAGCACCAGATTATCAGAAGCTCCAACAACTTATTTGTAATACACTGTTTTACGAACATCTTTTTCATGTTTTTAACACAGCTTATCAACTTTTCCCTAAAACACAGACCAGCTCCCTTTCTGCTGCAAGACATTTAAAAACTTGACAAAATTCTAATATCATGGCGGCAACTTTCCTTGCTCCAGGACAAAATCCACATGGTGAATTACCCTGAGAATTGTGGGATACAGTCAAGGCAACCAGGTGCTGCAGTCCTGCTATCGACGTCCTTGAAAATCGTACAGTTTACTTTGGCAGGTGACTAAGCGAGTATCAGCCTGATCTGTAACAGAAACTCTAGTCCTCTGTGTGAAATAAAATAAAAAATAAAAAACAACAACAGTAAAGAGGATAGCGAAGAGTCATCCAGTCTCATTTAAAAATGTCAGGATTTTGATAATAATTCTATTGTTGCAGTGATTTAGTTTCTGCTCACTGGGCTGTTTTTTCCATCTTACTGCTGAGGTTTTGTCAACCTTCAATCAGATATTCAGAATGATTGTTTTTCTAAATCGCCAATATTACTTTTTTTTCCAAGCACACACTGATTTCCTTCCATTACATTTGCAACAAACCATTTAATGCTTCATCACTCGCCAAAACATTTTATATTTGGCCCACATAGAGTAAAATCTATAGGGTGATTCTATGTAGCATCTGCCATCTTTAATAATGCCCAGAGACAATTTCCCATGGATTATGTGCATCTGCACTGCATCCTGCATTTTAAAAGGAATAGCTCTCATGCATTTTTCATGATAATCAGAAAGGGATCATGCACTGTGCCTTTTTTTGTATAGCTGACAAGTATCCGTACCCTGCATTGTTCTTATTAATTGCATAGTATCACTGGGTGCTGGAATTTGCTCAGCATATTTGGTTACCAGTCTATTTTCAGTAGAAATTATCCCAGTGCCAACAAAGACTAACTCGTGCCACTGTTTGCTCACCCACCCCCTACTCTGGAAGCCCGGTTGAGTCATCACCGCAGCGCTCGGGCAAGGTGACTCTGCCGTTCTGCAAGACTTCCTGATCGCTTCTGCAGGTGGAGGTGACACCTGAGCCGTCGGCCCACCTCACTGCAGCTGCTGGGGGTTTTGACAGCTCACCAGCTGAAGGGAAATGCAGGTGGCAGTCAGGGACGTGCCGACCAGCCTCCCGTTCTCCACGTGCTGGTTTCCAGCTTACATTTTGTACCATGTGGCTGTAGGATGTCACCTCATGCTCTAGATAATCTTATGGTTGTCCCAACTACCAGCTTCTGCTGGCAGAATGTTCTCCAAAGGGCCCCGATTCTATATATACCACTCCGATTTGGTTCCTCTTCACTTATCATAGAATCACTTTGTTCAAATATAACACATTTCTCATCTTCTATTGATGCTTTTGAGTCTTTTCAAGTCAATAGAGCCTCTGAAGATTAAATCTAGAAAGATATACACTGAGACACCAAACAAATAGGTGTCACCATCAAGAAAAAGAGGCGTGATATATATATGAAGTATCATCTGCACCAGAAAAAAAATACTAAATGTGATTTTATGAATTAGCGTCTTCCTGTGGACGTCACCCCCTCCCCCCCCCAAAAAAAACACACACACACACACACTTATTAAACAGTCTAAAAATAGTTCCTTTTATGAAATTTGATTAGACTTTCATGCGAATGACTATTAATCTATACTCATATCAAATGCTTGTTCTCGCCGCATCTCCCCAATTCACTAAACATTTAATCTTCTTCAATGACACGAAGGCAGGAAAAATTGCTCAAGGTTGTCTGCTAGCCGTTTTTTAAGCCTCTGGGCGATCAACTAATTGCCTTTTATCCGTCGTTACTTTAACGCACATCTTTCAGCAGCGCAGCATTTGAACGGCCCGAAAGCGACGTGCAGCGGGCTGGCCGACCAGATGCTTTCGCTGTCGAAGAAAAGGGCTTCTTTTTTCGTTCCTTTGGCGTGTTCAACACATTAAGTTGCAACTATGTCAATTCGAAATGGATTTAACTATTGCACAAATGTTCCTTTAAATATTCGTATATGGCACTGTTCTGTAGGCTATGTTATGATGTGACAGTGGTTACAGAAAAACCCTTGTCTTCATGCCGCAAAGCTGTGATATGAAAAACATGATTTTCTGTTGTGTTACCAGCAAAGAATACATTAATCTCTTACAGTAGGCTAACTCTTACTGTATATGCGAACTGAAGGTTCCCTCTTTTTCATGAAGGGCCACCAACTAAATTATAAGCAGGTTCCCTTATAATTGCAAGTATTTAGTCATCAGAAAAATATAGTGAACCCGGTAAGAGAAATGCACCCTGTCTGGAACTCAATAGTAGACCCTTAAATTGGTCTTCGTACTTAGTACTCTAGGTTCCAAAAATGATATAAGCCGCTTTATTTTCTTATGAACGCTGAATATGAAGTCGGTCACGGGCTGCCGTTCAGCCCTCTCTCATGTTTCCGTGCCAGACTTTTCAGGAATGTCAGTCGTCTACACTGAAGTCCCTGGAGTTCCCCGCTGGCACACATCCGTCTGTCAACATGACTTCATCACCGGCGAAGCCCAGGCGTTGACCTACATGGAGCGACTGTCACCGCAGCAGAATTCCAAGGATCCGCGCGGCCATGCGGCAGCTTGCGCGCGCCGAACGCGGCTCCGCGTGGCCGTGCGGGAGCCTGCGCGCGCCGAACGCGGCTCCGCGCTCCCGCTAGCCAAACAGACTGGGGATTTCGGAGTTCACTGGTGCGATGGTGATGCTGTGAAAAATATATCGACTCAACTGGCAAGGGACAGGAACACATTTTCACATTTACAACTTTGCACAATATGCATGGCACAATTTAAAAAATATATATAATTAACAGAAGACTGGGGAATGCTGATTGCAAATCCCTCTAAAAGTAGGCCTACTATTTATAGAAAACAATTTTCACTTATTTTATTATAAATGTTACATTTTGCCATTACGCTAGCACACTTTTTTCTAGCTGTCCCAACAGTATAATGAGTAGGCTAGTAATAAAAACAAGGATCACAGTGTGTTTGAAGTGGAATGTATATTCAAGTATATGAAAATAGTCTTCAAATCAGATTTAACAGAGACACAGGAATTCATGAATGAAATAACATCTGAGGAGACATGATACAAGGCAACTACTATACAATGAGCACGTTTAATTATGGCCTTGGGTTTACTGACCCAGATTATAAAAATACATCTGTGCAAGTCGGTCAGAGTTAAATTATGCCGCCTCGATTCCCAGGTTTTCTAATTTGTCGAGGAACAAAAACAAGGCTAGTTTACGGTCAACTGCGCTTTCGAAATGAAATCTTTGGTTGGTACTATTAACTATTTGGGGGTTAAAAGACTGGCCTTGATAGTAGTTAGAGAAGAAACCCGCTTATAACATCAAAACGGGCGTCAGTTGAAACTTTCTTAGCGCGGTGTGTGCTGCATACTTCAATTATTTTGAATATATTTCATTGTGCCGTTAGCATACCATTAATATATTCTTTTTATGTGCATAATTCACAATTTCTGTTTAATTACTCAGCAACAACATTCTTACATTAACGAATGTAAAGCCTAAGACAACATATGCAACTAATAAATAAAATACCACAATCTGATGAACTAGATAAACTGTATATGATGCATTCTGTTAAAGACTTTGGAGAAGAGACGGGAAATACTGGAGATGCACGTTGCTGGGAGCGAGAAGCGGTCAGTGAGACTCAAGGCGCCCTTTGTTAGTCAAATATCGGGAGGCAACATCGATTCTTTGCTGAACATCCCATTAACCTGCGGATACAATAAATTAAACTAATTCAGGTGTCATGGTAGTTTGACGTACAGGGACAGAATGCGTTCATAGGCGATACTAAAATAGCACGGACTTCAAGGGGAACACAGAAATAAACGGTGCTTCATATTTTAGGAATGTCATACTCCCGGGTCCTAGCTCATAGTATAGGAGAAAAATTGGCTCAGGGTGGTTTGAAATTAATCAATAATTTGTCCGATTTCACGAATGAACTCAGAAAAGTTAACCTCTCCAATCATTCAGAGTCGTAATATACAAAGTTCGTAAAAATTATTTTTCGTTAGTTTAGACCCCACAAGTCTAACAAATCAAGGATTCGTTACTCGTGAATTTCATTTTTCTAGTTTATCATGCCAGCGAATTAAATATCCTGCCGTGTTAGCATAGGCCTGTTCGGCGTTGCCAAAAATCGGAATTATTTTCTTGACCAACCGATGTGGTTATAATATCAAATTGGCCCAAGTAACGCAACACGGAGCGTAATCCTATACACGGGTTTCGTGCTTTAACTTCATTGTAGCGAGACACAAGTTTGCAATAAAACCATAATTTCAGAAACAATGGCAGCAACGTGGCGGCGCAAAGTGTGATTCAAAGTAAAGATCCTAAAGCAACATCCAGAGGAGACGGACAGTCCTGCAGAGCAAATCCCCCACGAACAGCAGTTTGCAGGGCTGACAGTTCTGGGAAAGCCTCCTTCGGGACCGGCTTACCGCAGCTATTCCCGCATCCAGGGTAAAGTCACTCCACGCTTTGCGAGTTCCTGATCATTTTTTGCTGCACCAGCAACTGCTGTTTCTGCCTCGTAGACTTGACGGCAAGGATCGCCTGCTTGTTCTTGTACTGGACCATCTGCAGGGTTATCTCGGCGTTCCAGCCCTCGTCCTGCGGACACCTGAAATCGATCTCCTTGCCCTCGATCATGACCACCGTGAAGTAGACGTATTTGTCCTTCCTCTCGACGCAGTCCACAGTCTTCATGTTGGAGAAGGGGAGCTCCT
Source organism: Paramormyrops kingsleyae (assembly GCF_048594095.1). Classification (NCBI taxonomy): domain Eukaryota; kingdom Metazoa; phylum Chordata; class Actinopteri; order Osteoglossiformes; family Mormyridae; genus Paramormyrops; species Paramormyrops kingsleyae. Next base: position 32,443,539 of record NC_132799.1, read on the forward strand.
TGACTTTGCGCGGCTCGGTGACCTGCTGGTGCTGCTGGGGACGCGGGTCGTCATGCTGCTTAGGGTGGTGGAGCCGGAGACCATCCTCTGTGAGGACGCAGCGTTTCTTCTTCCACAGCTGAAGTAAGCCGTCGCTCCGCTTCTCCAGCAAGCCCTCCTTCAGCACCTTGCCACCACCCTCCAGCATGGCGTAAAGACGCACGACTTTGAAAGTCACCGTGTGTTTTTCAGAGCAATGCAGACACCGGCCCCGCTAACGCTGCCGCTTAAAACTATCGGCGACTCCCGGCTCTTCGGCAGGAACCTTGTCGACGCCGGCTGGCGGGATTGAATGATGGCTTGGTCCGGTCTGGCTGGGGTTTCCCCCAGGCTTTTCTAGCGGACCGCCCCCCCATCGCTGCGCGGCGGAGTCACGGGGGATGACAGCGAGGGCTTCTGACGTGAGGACAGCGAATAAAGAAAGTGCTAAAATACCATAACGGCTTTAAGAAAATTCACTTTTAGCGGATAAAACTCTCTCGTATTAAATTTTTAAACCTTTTGAGTGTGGGAGAATCTTAACTTGCGCTTTACAAGATAAAGGCATTTTATACTTTAGGATCGGTTAAGGGGGCCCTCTACTGGCCAGTCTTTGCGTGATCATTAGCCAAAAACGTGATACCCGAATAGCCTTTGACAGACGTCACAGACCCATATAAAAAAAAAAAAACGAAAGACACTAGACAGGTGCAGGCTTAATCAATTTATTCAGGAATACATAATACACGTAGTTAAGAGTACATTTGAATTTTATAGCATAGCGTTTTGCTTTTACAACAGCTGTTCAGAAGGATCCAAGTAGGACCCATAACACCAAATGACAGTCTGCCACGAGGTTACGCAGCATTGGGGAAATCCTCCAGAACAGCAGTTTAAATCACCATGACCAATGGCTCTGCACATGGGTGGAGCAGGTCACAGATTTTAAACCAGGGCATGGTGGTTTACCCCAAAGTCAGGTAACTACAAAATCCCACAAGACCAGATTTCCTTCAGCCTGCCTTTGAGATCCAATCAAGTTGGAAGGGGGTGGGGGCTTCTACCTACCCACGAGAAGAGACACTGAAACAGGAAATGAGCACAACAGCCGCAACCAGATCTACCCAACTCTGCCAAATGTAAAAAAAAATGCCTAAACACAGCCAACACTGTTACTGGGTAACATTTGGTTTGGTATTTAAACACTCTTAGCCTGATACATATAAGTGCCCTGTACACCACTTCCTTTGGGCAAGTCGTGGGGGGGGGGGACCTGATCTACCAGGCTTTAAGCACTTGAGTTATGCTGTAGACAAGAAGTTCTACGTGGCAGGACGTCAGCTGACAGTTAAAGGAGGCTTCACATCTCCTCTGTTAGAAGTGCTGGATGGGACTACAGACTTCACAGAGGACACAAATGACACACATTGTACCAAGTGCTACAGAGAAGTGTGCCTAGGTAACTATGGCAGACACTAAGACAAAACTCACATAATACCATGACACACAACCTTCAGATAAAATGGAATGCGGCTTGATCATGTTTGTTGACCGTCTCCATCTCTTTCCATTTGAAATTCCAAACAAGATCCCTGTTTTTTCTTTTAAAGAAAGCAAAAAGGGATCAGAAGTAATCCAGGCTGTTTTTTTTTGCCATCTGCTTACTGAAATGTATGAATGGGAGGATAGAATGGCAGATCACCGACACCACGGATGCCCTAGAATACTTTACTAGTTCCGTGTTACATGGTGGGGTGGAGTCGAAGGGGGCTCACTGAGAAGCTGCCATCTCACTACAAGGTACAGGGTGAAAATTTCGGGTGTCGCAAAGCTACACATATCAATCCGACAAGGGCAGGAACACGTGCAGAGACACAACTCAAGACCTTCCAGAGTGTATATTGCTTTGGTTGGTTATTTGGGGCAAGGAACAGGTCACAACACATCACCCCCGCCCCTTACCACTTCGTACTTCCCTACAGCTGCTGTCCAAGAGATACAACGAGACTTCACAAGAATCCAAATATTTAGCAATGGACACATTCATGCCTTTTAAAGAGGGATTTACGCCATTCTATTTGTACAGACAGTCTAGTAAAATACTATGCAGAATGAGCCACTGCTTGGAACTCGCCCCCTATGAGTTTTGTAACAAAAAAATTGAATTCCTTTAATCTCTACCAAGAATACAAAACATTATAAGGCGATATTTAACTTGTGTGAGAAGCCATTACAGTGCAGACGATCCTTATAGCCATGGCGTTCACTGCTGTTTACATTCGGCTGGTGGGTTGGGGTCCTTCTGTTGGGGGAGGGAGAGAACATTGTTAATGCAAGGGAGGGGCCGTGGGAACAAAGACCTTCACGCTCTGCTCTCAACACGAGATGCACCACTGATGACCTGAAGGCAAGACAAACCACCCTCAAATGGCTGGGAATAAAGAAATTAGTGTTCAACTAATAATGGAAGCGAGGCAACTACTGAGACCGCAGGTTATTCCAGGTGGTATTCGGATGGACAATCAGCTGTGAAGCTCAGCCAGCAGCGAAAACACTCAGCCTGGCAGTGGTTTCATTCAGTAAGAGACATGTAGCTTCCATTCTAAGGCACACAGATTCAATCTGAAAGTAAGACTCTGATATGCAGAGACAGACCCCAGGTACCCCTTAGGACATCTAGGAAAAATGTAAAGCAAATGGAAAGCGATGGAAGCACCAAGAAGTGAAGGTTCAGAAAATTGGAGGATTTCAAAAGCTCTTACAGACAACTTAACCACAGTTTCTGAAACCGGATATCTAAATTTGAAAAACGAAACAAAGTCTCAGGCAAAAAAAAAAAAAAAAAACTGAAAACCGATTAAACTGACACTAAAACCTCAGCTCAAGGATTATACCCATGCTAATCTGTGAACTGGACAAAGAACCGTCAACACAAAGCATTCAGACTTCAACATACAGAAGAAAAACACTTATGCAACCAGAAGTACTACAGAAACTCTTTCCATCTCGCTGTCGCGGCAGAAGGGGTGAGAGACACGGGCGGGAATGAGCATTCAGAAAGTCACAGTGTGCTGTACCTACCACGTCAAAAGACTAGACAAGCAAACATTAACTTAAAGCAGAAATCACATGGCCTCATGACACTTTTGTGATGCGACAATCCAAGGAGAGCATCATCTGCCAAATGTAATGAAAAGCTTTGTATTCCTTTAAAGGAATCCATATGAAAAACTGAAATTTCCAGTCATACCTCGTTCAAAAAAACACTCATTAAAGCAGATAGAAGCTGGCAAGCAGAAGAGCCAGGTGCAGGCATCAGGCAGAAAAAGCTCATCTTATCCAAACTGCAGACTCAGTTTTCACCCGTCAGTACAAGTCTGGGTTCCAAGCTGTCACATCTCATGCAGTTTACCAGCTGACTGTCTTGGTCCAGTTAGGATTTAGGGTGTTTTCAGCTGACATTTGGCTGCATTTCACACAAAATTTTTTGTCTCAAGCTCCACTTTCTGCTCTTCCTTGTGGGGTTTCCAATACTTCCCAGGCTGATGAGGGGAAAAAGTGATTCGCTAGCAGAACTGAGTTCAGCACTTTTCACTACTTCTGCTGAGAATCTGTAGAGACTAACATGGAAACGCGATTGGATGCGAACACTTGCCCCCCCCCCCCCCCCCACCAAACATTAGCTAATGGAGGAAGTCCGGCTTTAAAAGCAGTGTCATGAGGCTGCATGGAAACAAAAACGGATTTAAACAATATTAAACAAAGCTAGTTCCCTACTCAGTACAGCTGGCTTTTCATGCCCAGAATTTATCCCAGAAAGGCTTAGGATTATCATAACCCACTGTCTAGATCCGATCAGTTCGAGACCAAGCAGGATGCCTCTGGAGAGAAGTGCGTGGGTGCAAGCAGTTTTGGTACCAGCGTGTTCTTGTGCAGTGCCACATTCAAACACTGATGGGAGTTTCTTACGCATGTTCTGAGGGCAGAAAGAAAAATTATTGGTTTTGAGAGATGACCAATCAAATTGCAGAGGATGTGGGTCCAAGCAACTAGAGGAGGCAGGACTAAGACATCTGATTTGCTGGTCCTGCCTCCAGTTGGACCGACAGATTCTACAACCCAATTGGTCATCTCTGAACCAATCATTTTTCCTTCAACCCTCAACTTTTTGTACAAGTAAAAACACCCATGAGCCATTCATACAGCACTACGGCCATCACCGGTTCCCCCGGCTTCTACCACGTACACCAACACCTCAGTTATCACCAAGCCAAAGGTACTGATAGCACATATTCTTATGCTGAAATATGTCCTTTCGTGACATCATGACTAAGGGTGTTCCTCTGCCGATCAGATCAATCACCCACCTTGGGATCATAGTCTGGGTCGTTCTCCTCGTCTGCTTCCTCCGCACCCTCCTGAATCAAAATAAAAATGTTGAGAACCTGCTCCTTGAACTTCCACCAATTATAAATTAGGATGGCCATTCTTCTTCCATTAGGTTCCAAGCCAATAGCTCACAGTGGTAATTAAACTGAAGACAGACTTCCATAGAGAAACCACATGGCAGTGGTCACCAACCCTGCTCCTGGAGATCTAACACCCTGCAGATCCTAGGCGCCGCCCTAATTTAACACACCGGAAACAGGTAAGTATTACAGCCAGCTTTCTTGACGTCAAGTTGGCTCCAAAACTGAGAAGCTACTGAAGGACCTGATTGTCTATCAGGTGTGTTAAATTAAGGCTGTTCCTAAGCTCTGTAGGATGGTAGGTCTCCAGGAGCAGGTCTGGTGACCACTGACAGGCAAAACAAACTCAACACTAATCACCATGCTCATTAAAACTGCCCAAAGAGTGTTACTTCCTAAAATAGACCAGCCAGACAGTACAGGGGTTCTGGGAAGTTTCCAGCAAAGAAGTTCCTACCTCCTCATCAGCCTCCTCGCCTTCTTCATCATACTGAAAGGCAGCAAAAGGAAAGAGCTTTAGACATTTAGCACGACCGTCACTCTGCCTAGCTCAGAGTGCATGGACCCGACTCACATCGTCGTCGTCGTCGTCCTCAATGGCTTCGCCCGTGAAGTACAGGATGGCTCTCGGAATGATGCGCTCACGGAGGAAGTGTCCGATCTCGAAGTCGGCAGCGAGGATGGCCTCCGAGTCCTCATCCTGTGAAAATGGAGGGAAGAACGTCAACCACCGCCAGCCCTTCATAAACCAATCACACTTCACCAGCAAGGAAAGGGTCGCAAATGATTCCTCCGCCTCACTTACCAACTCCCCCTTCTCTGGAACTGTAAAGAGGGGAAAAAAATAAGGGTTAAGATCTGCATTGAAAGGGAAACTGCGCACACTCCGGGGGGGGGGGGGGGGTCTACCTTCTGGTGGGGAAAAGAAGTTGAAAAAGGAATCGTTCGGGACAGTCTTGGTGACCGTCCTCACTGTCCCACGACCCTTATGTTTCTGCTTCTTCTTGATGGTCTTCAACGTGACGTTCTTTCCTTTCGTCCAGTCGATTTGGCAGCTGGATTGAGGAGGATAGAGGGCAGAAGTCACATCACACTCTGAAGGACTACCATCTAAAAGGTTGGTACGCACTTCATGGCTAGCATGCCTGCGCGATTCCTTACCCAGTACATCCCATAATCTCCGGTCCATCAAAGGAGAAAGGATCTCCCTCGTCCGGCTCCGACTGCATCTTGTAGGTTTTCGTTAACACTCCGTTTGCAAAGAATTCGTTGGCCGAAAAGTAAAACTCTAAAGTGAAACTCTAACGAGAGAGAACAAGAGCAGCAGTTAGAGAAACTACTGGATTATTTAACCATCAAGCTTGGCACAGAATCTAAAGCCGTTAAAGGATTTCTAATGCATGAACAGACAGACCATCACCCTGCCAAGCATAATGGCCACAGCTAATGCTTACCATTGGTTGGCCAGGGTCTGAGAACTTCACTTTGATGTCCTCTAAGTGCTTGAGAATGGGCTCATCGTGTTCCTGGGGGACACCAGTATTTAACAGGGAGCTCGGAGGTAAAAGATGCAGGACAAACCGTGTACACAGAACCCACTAAACCAGTTTAATTTCCGGGCTACAGCTACTGAATACTTTGATATCTCATTATCAGAATTTGATCCAAAATTAGAGTATTTTCAGGAGATCATTTTAACCATAAACACTTTCTTTCACCAATGAATTCTCCCTCGAATCCGTATGTTTTTAAGCTCACTCATGCACACAGTGCCAATTTACTTATTGCACATATGCCTTATGGGAAATATGCTTAACGCCTCGCACTAATGTGAAAACACCAGACCTCCCAGTTGCCACTGACAGCCAGTGCGATTACTTGCCTTCTGTGGCATTTTCCCCTCTTAGTTTTAACTCGACATGCCGGCAAGTACCCTCACTGCTACCAAAAATGGAACAGCCGTCCATCTGTACTATCCAAGCAACATTATTCAAATGCATGTTTTTTAATGGATTTTTCATTTTTTCTGCAAACATGTTGAATCTTGCAGCCCTATTTAAAATGATCACTCTGCACCAGTAGGTGGCAGCACCTTCCACAAGACCACCGCCGGCGTGCTCACGACACACACCTGCAGCATGTCACTGAGCAGGTCGACATTCTTGAAGACGGTCAGCCAGAACTCCGGGACGCCTTTGGGGTCTTCCTTCTCCTCGTCTTTTTTCTCTTCCTCCACTTTGGCCTTCTCCTTCATTTCTTCCTTTAATATATAAACAGAGGCACAGCTTGGGTGAAACACCAACCAGACTTAGAAGGAACCTGAGAACCCAACACAGGGAGGGGGGATCCGTTTTCATGCTGAAAAATGAATGGGCTGCACGGCGCCGGCACGGCGTGCAGGAACGCAGGGTTCACTAGTACCTGCTTACTTACTGTCAGCTGCTCTTCCTCATCCCCCTTCCATTCACACTCTTCGTCAGTAGGCTCATACATCGCGTTGACAATCTCGCTCCGCTGCGGGAGGACCGGAGGGAGAAAAGCGCCACATCAGAACCGCAGGACCTGGGCCATTCCGGTACAGGCACACGGACAGAGTGCCCATATGGGCCAGACGTACGCGTAACATCGAATGCAGTAGCGAGATATCAATCTCCAAGCCGGGGGGGGGGGGGGATCCTCACAGTGTGGGCCATCGGCTCGTTTAACCCAATAAAGCTGAGGCTACCAGCCGGAAAACAAAACGCGCTTGACAACACAATCGCACAAACCAGATTTCAGCCTCATTTCTTCCACTGACAGTCTAACGGCACACTGGGAATTACCCAGCAAAGAAGGCAGAAGAGTCATTCAGCTCTAAAAACACATGCAGCACAACGCGGGCTGAGCCGACAAACAGGATTAAACTCAGGCCCTTATTAATCCTCCTTGAACTAGCCCCCAGCCCCCATACCAGCACGCTAGACGAGGGCAGCTAGACAGGCGAATATCTGGGCACACGTCAGCCAATCAGGAGGGTCGACCAGGAAGTGCAGCAAGCAGGAAGATGTTTAAGCAGACCCACCTTCTCAAAGAGCGGCTGATAAAGGGCGGCGTACTTCCTCTCTAGTTCGTGCACTTCTTCGTAGAACTTGGCTTCGATCTGGGTGCACTTCACCTGAAGGTTCTTCAAGGCGTTGACGCGTCTCTTTACTACCTTGGGTAAACTGAGAGAGGCGTAAAAACCACAAAAAAAAAACGTGAGTTATGGGTCCCCTGTAAGTGGCCGTCTCAACACTCCTGGGAAGTCGTGCGACTGGCAGGGCCGGAGCCACAACCGCAGGGCTGGCGGTCACCAGAGTCCCGCGAATAACTGCTCTGAGACAGCCTGGTTTTCCAGGCCTCAACAACAGAGTGACGAGGGCCCAAGCAGCAGGTAGCCAGCCTTAGCTGGGTCTGCGGCACAGCAGCACACACACCACACTCGCATTTCATCAGTGCCTCTGAACCCATATGTCTGCCATGCCCCAGATTAGGGTAACAGGTGTTCAGGAAGCCCCGACAAGAATCATCACAGTTATTTGTTTGTGCAAACGCACGACTACAGCACTAAGTTTCGGGCCGCCAGGAAGCTCAGACAGGTGCTACCAAACCAGGACAAAGGTGTCATGGCTGGAGAAGGCCTCACCTCTCGATGTAACCCGACGGCGAGCCCACGAGGCCGTCGAGTCGCTCCTGAAGAGCCGCCAGGACCTGCGGGTTCTGCATCATCTGGACCGTGAGCTGGCGAGCTGGGTGCAGAAAGACTAGCCTCCATAAAGAGCAAATAACAACCCAAACCTATTTGTGGCATCTGCATTTGCACGAGCAGCAGGCTAATCCAGAGTGGCTTATAAAGTTTTACAGGGTAGTTTGTATCATCGGCCCACTACACAGAAAACACTAGACTCTCCACCCCCCACCGTAGTATCTACAAAGGGAAAATCAGCCAAAATGTTGGACATTACTCAGCTCCTCACCCCTAAACAGACAGAGGAAGGATGCCCCACGCAACAACCTGGAAGTTCTATCACTCAATCCTGTTATCAAGCTGTCTGATAACCCCTATGGTGGGCAGTGGCTAAGCAGCCCCCCCAGTGGTACAAGGGGGGGGTTTTCAAAGCGCTGATAACTGCCAACACCACCCCCCACCACCACCTGCCGTCTCATTAACGAAGATCTCGTCCTCCCAGACGCAGAAGCTTCCCGTCTCGATCTGACAACGCAACGGCATGAGAAAACAGGCACCCGTCTACAGGAAACGATTAAAGCCAGAGCCCACGGATCTCCGTGAGCACGAACGCGGGAAGCCGGCGGCGTGTGACCCCGAGGCAGTGACCGAGTCCTCATCTCTGCATCTCACATACTGCTGAGTCTCATCGCAGGCAAACACCATCCCGGCATCACAAAACTTGATTGTATTAGGATCGACAAATTAAATAAGTAATTGGGTCTCCTCCAAAGGTATTTCACGCTTGCACAACAGAGCAAACAGTGTTCAGAATGCTACGATTTAATGAGCTAAATCTCACCAAGTTCCAGCATACTGGGGGGGGGAACCCTTCCATGACAAACCTCTACATTTGCACAAAGTCAGCAGACACATGGGACGCAAGAAAAGCACCTACCTTTGCTGTTGCCATCCTCCACAGTCTCCTCATCCTCAACCTCCTCGACATCCTCCATGTCCGCAGGGTCCATTTCAGCCTGGTCTTTACTGAGAGGGAGGGGGTGACAGGGGGTTATTTTCGCACACACAGCACCAAGTATCAGCCATTAAAACAGAACCCAGCCCCCTAAGGGGAGACCCCGTATCAAACGCCATTTGCACCTCAAAAACGTGGCGGATGGAGCAGCCAAATCCCTAACCTCTTCGGAATCCATTAAAACGGATGCGCACTCCGTCAATCATCATCACATCACCGGACGGATGCAACGAGTCCAGGACACGGCAGATTAACAGGCACTGAGGGGCTGGAGGATGTTTGTCTGTCTGTCTGTACTGAATAGGCTGGCCACATGCCCAGGCTTATTAATGAAACCCAGAGAATTCCCAGTGGGAAAACAATGATCAACGTTTCCTCAATATGCATACTTGACTGTATTTGTGTTCCTGTGTAACGTCACCTTCCATTGGCGAAGACCAGTTCCAATACTCAAGAACAGAAGTACAGAGCGTGGTAAAAATACTCTGATGTGGTTCTTGCCCCGCCCCAAATATCAAGGATGCGTCGGTTGCATCTCCATCAAACAAGACCTATCCCATGATTCTTTGCGACCCAAGTTCATTTTTGGTAGGGGAGGTAGCAAGACCGGTCTTGCCAAAACCACAAGTACAATCTTTGAGTTCTTGGTCTTAAGAAACACCTAAGCTCTGGACTCAAGGGGAGACAAGCGAATGAGACGAGGGGGCCTGTAGAAAATCCCTCCTGGCAAATGAAGGCGATGACAGCAACAAAGTACCATAAAGCACTTAGTATGGGAGCCCTTTGTTTACCACACAGCCCCCTGCCTTCCTGACATGCGTGACCTTATCAGATTGGAATGCCAATGCATCTCTGCCAGTGAGCTTGGACAGAGCTCCATTGTGTGGGGGTGGCACCGGGAGAGCCGGGCAGTGGCTCCGACACCTTGACTTGCTGTCCACGGCAGCGAGTAAGAAACGCGTCCTTTCTCCGCAAGAAAGTAATGGATGATTGTCCTTGGTAGGGGCGGGGGGGGTGCCCAAATCCATTCACAATGTGGGTGTCCTATGTGCAGAGCTCCAGGGTCGCTACAGATAAGCTATGAAATGTATTTAGAGCTGATGAACCCAGATCAGCGGGGAAGCGCTTTCGAAAAGGCTGGATGCGACAAGCAGCAGCACCGTGTAGGCGGAAACACTTACTTGTCAATGTCTGCCATCTTGGTATGATCCCAGAAAATCCCTAGAGGGGGAAGAAAAGCAAAAAAAAAAATTAAAATGCTTCAGTACAGGAAGAATCGGTCACATTCTGGCCCTGGAAGGCCATTTTCTTGGCTTTGTCAATTTGTGATTTATCTTCCCATTAGCGGCCGCTAAGCAGCATACAAACACTTACAGCGAAGCTCAAAAATAAATCAAGGTCCATACTTCAGCCTTTCGCGTGAGGCTCACAGTCCTGCTGGGCCACTTTAAGGCAGATACCCCAATTAATCTCGGTACTTGAATAGCGAGGCTAAAGGGAGCGATCGGACCACCCCGTGATCCGTTTCCAACATTAGCCCGGGCACCCACAACATGGAAACCAATCGAAATGGGGCTCCCATATCACCGCAGACGAGGCCACCACAAAGCATGGAGACACACGACTAAGGAACTCATTTTCTCAACTCTGTCATTGATGCAGTAGAATATATATGATACTAACACAGAACACATGCGAAGGTCTGCGCAGATAGCTAAAGCAGGGCAGGCCGTTCAGAACAGAAGCTGAACACAAGCTCAGCCCTCGTACCGAGAACATCAGAGGCTCCCGTCCATTGCTAGCGTCTGAGATTTGACTTTACTGCAGATTTGAAGTTACTGTGGCCGTTTGACTTTATCCCAGCCAGCGTAAACAGTTAGGTGAAAGATCTCATACCAGGCCTTGCACGTCTGATTATTGGATAACCTACAGCCGTGACACCCGACAACCCCACAGCGATCACAAAACATCTGGTTTAGCACCATGAGCCATGGTGGACCAAAACTAAATGATGCTTAACAGCTAGATACCTTAGAGGCTACACACTGTAAATAACCACAGGAAACCCCCATTTTCCAAAGGAATTTAATAACAAATCTTTCCTGCAGAAAAACTTGGAGTAGTGCTCATTTGGGGCTCCATGTCTTAGACATTGACTGGGAACAATGGCTACCCTATGGATGTCCATCACAGAACCCCCAGTACCATCTGTAGAAGCAGTGAACCCAGCCTCCATAAAAGACGCCGAGATTGGTCTCCTGGCAGGCATATGGGGTGCAATTCCGGTCAAAACCACAGCAAACGCTCAGTCTTCTCCTCAAAACAAAAGTATCTGTGCAGGTCGGTAATTGTAGTGGAAATGTTACACGGCAAGATGTATTTGCCAGAAAATGAGAACTGACACATCCAAAAATATATATTTCCTACACTCTGCTCAAGCGGCAACTTTTTTTTTTTTTTTTAGCTCATGACGAAAGTCAAAAAGCACTACAGCATTTTATATATAATCTCAAAACCGACGTGAAGTCAACATGAAGGGCGAATGGCAACGCTTTTAGTGGCAGGGGCCCACGGACGGCACGGTGACCGGGGCGATCAGAGAGCAGCTCCGGCCTGTCAGTCTCACCTGCTAAGCAAAAGGGACATCGCCAGGCCTATTTTAGGGTTCTTTACCACCACCCCCATCATAAATAAATAAACGTGTATGTATGGCTTTTTATATCACATATGGTTGCCCCCATCCATTTCTCTTCAACTACACCCCTGCTATGCAATGAGGCGATGAACTTGAACTTAACAAAAGGTTACGCACATCGAGCCCCCCCCTCCTACTAGAGCGCCCTTTACCGTCTATCAGTCTTAACGCGGTTATGCTCAGCCATTATAACTATCCTTCGGTCGTGAAGCGGTTTAAAGCATCTTACTGATAAATCCACGTCTCTGCCTCAGCGGAGTTAAAGAGAACAGGCCTCGACACATAAGAGAACCGAATAAGACAAACAACGACCTAAACTAACTAGCGTTTCATTTACGGTTCAAATTTAACATTTACTGCGTCGCTACTATTGTTACCGAACAAATCCGCCTTAAGTAAACATAGCAAACCGAACCAAAGCCCCAGAATAAGCAGTTAGCGACGACGGTTTTAGGCTAGGATGCCCCGCACGACTGTATGCTACCCTCCCACCACTGGTTACCTGCTGAACTTCACACAGGGCGCTAACCACGTGTTGCAAAACGTGGCGACATAAGAAAAGAAAAAAAGGGGGGGGGGGTTCGGATAACTAACCAAGTCCCTTTTTACAGCGTTTGCAACTAGTCAGAGGGCATTTTTAAACTGGCTTTCTGGTACCGACCATCTTGTAGTAGCTAGTTAGCTGGTTAGACTGCCATACCGCGGAGGGGGGCGGCTTTACCAGGAGCTGGTTACCGCCGGAGGGGGATGCGCTGCCCCCCACCCCCCTTCGGCCTACAGTGTCTGTGCCTGGCGCCGGATTCACTAGGAAAGTCTGTCTGGGGGGGACAGAGCAGCGGGAGCCACTAGCCAGGGAATGCGAGCAGCCATGATTCCTACCGCTTATAATGCCTCGATGCTAAAAACTTCCACCGGCCGCCTCCTTCTCGGGCTCCCCTCCCGCCTTATTTAAGAAATAAGGTCAGGACTCGGGCTGAAATACTCAGCGCCCGCGCCCGCGCCCGACACGCTAAACAAGAAATGTCGCCACGGCATGGCAGTCAGCGGGCTCCGTACTAGAGACGCATCCTCCATGGCCGCGCCTGGCTAAGTTACACCAGGCATGTCGGGCGGGCGCGCGGTGATCCAGGCGCGCTCACTTCTCCCACACCCCCCAACTCCCGGGGAATTCATCACGTAGGGAACCGAGACGAAACACGGCAAACGCACCTGAGCCAAACGCAGCCGTGCGCCTTTTAACGTCCGCTTCCTCCCTCCGCCACTAACCTCTTGTTCTCAGTCGCCTCTTCGCGCACAGACGCGACTCTCAGCGAGCAGCTTAGCGCTGATGGCGGTAAGGAAGGAAAGGCAGCCCGCCGCCGCCGGCGCTCACATATGCATCCAGCGTCAGCACGTAACCCGGCGGTCACCAGGGCAACGCGCGGCTTGTGGGCGGGGCCAGAGCGGAGCCCCTTGCGGAGATACTGCGATAAGCTGACCGCTGTGCATGGTCATTTCGGTTATAATGCCGTTGTGTGTGTGTGTGTGTGTGTGTGTGTGTGTGTGTGTGTGTGTGTGTGTGTGTGTGTGCGCGCGCGCGCGCGCGCGTTTCGACTAAAGTAGCCCTCGTTGTTTTGTTCTCTTTGGTTAATCGAGATGGGAATGCGTAGCTCACATCTCTACGTGGCTCTTCAGCCGACCAAGAAGGGGTTCATATAACTTAAGCAATCCTTTCACAACTGTTTTCAGTGACGACAGATTTCTGGCTCTGTGGTGAGGAAACGAGGACATTAAAAAAGACAGTATTTACATCACAATGCAGAGTGTGAATGTGGTACATCGCACGATCTGCTGTGTTTGTATATTACCTACAGTCCTTCAGTATATCATTCAGCAGCTTATCCAGTGTTTTGGGCGGGCTGGAGCTTAACCGTGGAAGCACAGGGCACAAAGCAGGGGAACACCCTAGACGGGACGTGAGTCCATTGCAGGGTATACATAAGCACATACTACCCTAAGAAACGTCACTTTGCTTAACTGCATGTCTCTAGATAGGAAATTGAAACGCTTGAAAAAAGTCCATGGAACATGAGGAAACCAGGCAAACTCCCACACTCAATTCAATACTGCCAATATACTGAAAATGCAACATGACGCAAATTCTGCTGTATGAAAAACATTACACTTTGGTATTTACATGCAATATTTACATGCAAAATACAAAATTTACATGCAGCTTCGGCTGTGCTGTAATATATTCCACCCAATATGCAATATTTACCAAAAAATGAGGCATGTTTCTGACGTGTGGGCCTTTTGTTGTCAGTCATTATGAAACGATGTTGTGTCACAGATCAGACTGTGATAGGCTGTCCACTAACCTATGCTTGTCATAACTCCCGTCAAACCCCAGAGCAGCGGTGTAATTCAGAATTAAACAACTGCTTATCTGGGAGATCCCCAACCTGCATATTGCGTCTGAAAAATGCCCACAGATCCGGAGGGGGGTGGGGGATTGAGCCCCACCTGTAGAGATGTGAGTCAACAGTCCAACCCACTGAGTTATCAGTTGCATAAAATATATTGTCTGCTTTATTGTCCATTACATAATGCTTCTGAAAGGCATAGAGTCCCATGCATAATTTTATGTTGAAGTGAATATTGCTATGATGTTCACTATTATGTCCAGAAAGTCACAATTCACAGCTAAGTTGTTTTGCTCATAAAGGCTGCTAGGCCTCTAAAATATTAAATTGATTAACCCGTAAGCTGTAATTTAGGTCTAACAAAACCAAAAATGATATGGTATATTCATCCGTTTACCTAATCCTGGTCAGGATTGCGGGGGAGTCGGGGGTGCTGACTGCTTGGGGCAAAACACTGGGGTTCACTTTGGATGGGTCAAAAAATGTCCAGTATTTAGAGATATCACTCTAGATCTGGCCTGAGTCATTTCATACATAGACATTTGAGGGATTCCGCATATCAATAATTAATGAAAAAGAAGTCCTTCCAACAGTTCTCCCAGAAGAATACGCTGCATTCCGGGATCACGGCTCTTCTTGCACAGAATGCCTTTGAAAAAGGCCTTGCTTTTAACTGTCAGTGTGATTCAAGGCACTTCGACCCTGAGAGAAAACGTGTCTTTCTGTAACAGGAAAGGTCTACTTCACGCATCACCTGCTATTCCTTTTCTCTAGCCCCTGGTTATGGTATGTTTGCTCTTTTTTGCGATGCTCTGGAGAGGATGAATCACTTTCATTCCAGTTCATTTGTACTTCAGTACTTTTTCCTTGACTCCGAATTTCATGCAGCTATATATACTGTATAATATCAGTAATATATTTATAGTCATGAGCCCCAGAACACCAACTGTAAATATCATGCTTTACACTGCAATAATAAGTGAAATAGTATCCCAAAAAAGAAATTTAAATATATCACTATGGCTTGGGGTTTTCAATCCCACTCTGTGGGCATGTTCACCTCCCTCAGTCCAAAGACATTCAGTTGCTGAATTGGTGACCCTAAATATCCCATCGGGTGTGAGTCTGCCCTTCACTGGACTGGCCCCTCATTCACGGTGTCCCCTGCCTTGTGCCCTGCACTCGCCGGCACCAAGCCATTCTAGATATTAACAAATTTAAATCAGTTGTTCAACACAAAACTTCACAGTTAAAGTGCTTACAGTTGATTGAAGGATTTTTTAATGCAAATGTATACATATATGTACTTGTAATTGAAAGATTGCAGGTTCGAATCCCTGACCAGCAAGGCACCACTGAGGTACCGTGAGCAAGGTACCGCCCCCAAGCACTGCTCCCCGGGCGCTGAATTAGCTGCCCCCTGCTATGTCACAAAGTCACATATGGGTTAAATGCAGAGGACACATTTCGTTGTTGTGCACTGTGTGCTGTGGTGTGTCAACAATGACCACTGATCACTAAATTCTAAACATACGTACTTGTGGAAGGTAATACTTTCCAGTATATACGTGCACTGAAAAGTACTCCTTCCTCATTTAGATGTGACGTACATGCAGCAGAAAATCTGTAGTAACAGTCTAGCAGTGAGCTTGTGGTAATGCGTAGACTTACAGTAATTATTGAATGCCATTTTTAGAATTATTTCCTATGTCATTCTGACCCCAACCTGCAGAGGGCACACACAAGACTCCTCCACAGACATATACAAACATTTTGAGAAAACAAAAGAGTCTTTATGTCCAAGCCATATAGAGACGAGCACACCATGTTCCTCTTAGATAACTGTTAGCCTTAAGGAGCTGAAGCATTAGAGCCTCAGCCATGAAACGACACTGAGGGGATGCTCAGTGTTCCCACAGCGATGCCTGCTTACCAAACGCTGAGGAAAGCATGCAGTGAGGTGAATGTATTTCGTGTGGCTTTGGAGCCTGTATATTTGGCTATTGCAGTGCTTTCTTCAGCTGATTAACTGTACGTGTAATCAAAGATGATTTCAGCAAGCAGAACTGAAAGGTACTGATATTTTAGACACGGGAGAAAGTCTCTGAGGAACAGCCAATGATAAAAGGGCAGAGAAACTGTAGGGAGGAGTTGCCATGGCAACAGGGAGGGATTCCCCCCCGTCCCTATCATTACATGGATTTGCTGTAAAAATTTGGCTGTTAGAAACACAGGGCAAGGACGTAAAATAAGAGGAGAAGGCATATAGACCCTTGAAATGCCAGTATCACAGCATCTTTCACCAAGTTTTTGAGGCTATTCTAGAACAGGTCTAGATGACAGAAGGCTGTCCAAGCTAAAAAAGGTAACGAAAGGTAACGAAAATTTCATTGACTTTCCAGCTCAAGAAGAATGTACAGCCTTTTTATGATTATAGAAGAAGCTGTTTGTTACCAGGGAGATAACATCTACTAGCTTTAGCTGGGAATATCGTTTTATAAACCCAGAACTAAGCAGTTATGCAGACTTCTGTGGGGCCCCAGTTTAATATAATCCCACAAAATGTACCTACAATCAGTTTTAATTCTCTGCAATCGTACATGTCTTTCACAGAAGGCCTGATGAACAGCACCTGGCCTGTGCCCAGAACTGATGTGAATACCAAACATATTCCAATCCAGGCCGTCAAAATAACTGACCCCCACTTTCTGAAGGGTCAGCAGACTATAACCCGCATAGAGAAAGCCACCATGAAGCGAGAACTGCAGCCACTGCTCTGGGCAGTCCTGGAAAGAGCTAGTCATCTGGCCATGGCAAAAAATATGACACATCAGTCTTCACATACGTTATGCGGTGACGCATTCGGCAAGGTGTTTTTCTTTAACATGAGTGGACAAGGTCATCTTTAGGGCGGAATGCAGGCATAAGGAAAGAAGCTGCCCAAGACCCAATGCACACAAGGGGGCCCAAAGTCATGGAAAAAATATATAACTTATTATATATTCATATACACTCACCTAAAGGATTATTAGGAACACCTGTTCAATTTCTCATTAATGCAATTATCTAATCAACCAATCACATGGCAGTTGCTTCAATGCATTTAGGGGTGTGGTCCTGGTCAAGACAATCTCCTGAACTCCAAACTGAATGTCAGAATGGGAAAGAAAGGTGATTTAAGCAATTCTGAGCGTGGCATGGTTGTTGGTGCCAGACGGGCCGGTCTGAGTATTTCACAATCTGCTCAGTTACTGGGATTTTCACGCACAACCATTTCTAGGGTTTACAAAGAATGGTGTGCAAAGGGAAAAACATCCAGTATGCGGCAGTCCTGTGGGCGAAAATGCCTTGTTGATGCTAGAGGTCAGAGGAGAATGGGCTGACTGATTCAAGCTGATAGAAGAGCAACTTTGACTGAAATAACCACTCATTACAATCGAGGTATGCAGCAAAGCATTTGTGAAGCCACAACACGCACAACCTTGAGCCGGATGGGCTACAACAGCAGAAGACCCCACCGGGTACCACTCATCTCCACTACAAATAGGAAAAAGAGGCTACAATTTGCACGAGCTCACCAAAATTGGACAGTTGAAGACTGGAAAAATGTTGCCTGGTCTGATGAGTCTCGATTTCTGTTGAGACATTCAAATGGTAGAGTCAGAATTTGGCGTAAACAGAATGAGGACATGGATCCATCATGCCTTGTTACCACTGTGCAGGCTGGTGGTGGTGGTGGTACAGTATGAGAATAATTACACAAATTAAAAATCATTTAAAAATGAAACCATATACATCAAATTAAAATGCAAGCAGAAACATGGCCAGCTATAGCTGTAGGCAGAACAGGCAGATACCAAGGGTCCCCAAAGTGAAATGATCCTTAGTTTTCTTGGTAGGGGGGCCTCCCAAGTAAAGCTTTGCCTAGGGCTTCTGAAAAGATGGTCATCCTCATATTTTTTAAAGATGACCAACGAAACGGATATCTTTGTTTCCCCAAAGCCAAAGCGGAGAAGTGCTCTTGTGCAGAGGTCATCTCTCGGAGGCAAATCGGCAGGATCCTAGGAAAGCGTTCATTGTAATATTTATGATGATTTTCCACTGGCATACAGGAATCGACCCGTGCCCGAGCCCTAGAGACTAGTTACAAAGCAGTTCCAGTACGGTTCCAGCTCACTTCGGTTTTCCACTGCAGAAGGGTCGGCTCGGTATCGTGGCCGGGTTTTAGAGCCGGAAAATTGAAGAGACGCTTATTTACTAGTTCATACGGTGTAGAAGCACATTTACTATGTGCTTTTTTTTAAGCTACTTACATATCATATGTGTTATTTTTTAGACATTAGCACGTCTGTGAGAATCGCTGTGTTGTACAAGTATCGAGCACTAGCAGAATTAGCATTCGCTTGTATAAATTTGTATTACGAATCCATCCCATTCAGCTGTTGTATAGTATGTTATTAAGCAGGAGGTTGGATATTTTCAAGTTTCGAGTTTTTGGGAATTCATTGCAATGTGCGATACTACTAACAATGAATAATATATGGAAAAATATGGAATATACACTTTTTCCTTCAGATAGTCCATGCGCAGAACACCGATATCTCTGTGCATTTCGTCCAATCAGATGGTGGTGATGCAACCAGCTCAGTTTGGTCATACTTTCGGCTCTGCTAGTCAGCTAGTAAGGGCCCTGTCAGTGTGGTTATAGCTTGAGTACGGCTCGTATACTTTGCAATGGAAAACTGCCAGTTCGTAGTACGGATCGGGTAAGGCTCGGTTCTTGGTGGCAGTATTAAAGCGCCATTACAGTGTTTAAAAAATGAAGAGCAGGAGATGCCCAAGAGTGGTGAGGGTTCTGTACATATGGGATAAACTGACGCTTGGTATTTCATGTATTATACTCAGTGCTTGAAGTGGGAAAAAATAAGTGCAGGAACTCTAATTTTCCGACATTTGACATTTGTGTGGTGAAAAAAAAATCAAGTCTTTAGGATGTGTTGGTTCAAAAACAATTTTAATTTAATCATTCTTCCAAGCAATAACCTATAGGCATAGGCTACTTTTTTATAATTCACAAATGGAATACTGAAAAACCATTAAAACAACATGAAACAGACCAGTGTGATACTTGTAGGCCTAACAATAGACTAGGGCTAAAGCTGATGCGATTGGTTGGGACTCAGTGGATGCATATGATAGGACACTGTCGTGGCTCGTGGGTAATGTAGTCTTTTATCGGTCTTGTGATATTGTCTATTCTCGGGCCACTGTCGCTGCGTCGGATCAGTTTCAGTAAGTACCGGAACACAGAAAAAAGTGGCGGAACCCAAAAGACGAAAATACAGAAGTTCCGGAACTGCGTTCCACTGCGTTCCGGCACGCTTCAAGCACTGATTATACAGCAGTACATGTCACCAAGTATTGATGAGTCTAATCCTCTTCTCTCTGGATAGAGGATTTGGGACACGGCTCTTATCACAACAGCACACTGGTCTATAGGGTGGAGACAGAATGCTTAAGTACAGTCAGGCCTGCTTGTCCTATAGAACCATCTAAAAGACTGACAGGCCATCTCTGAGTCGTATTATGAAACGGCACAAATTCAAGATGTTCAAATGAGGTGATTCAGCTGATGGCACATGGATCGTTTACAAACACCACCACTAACCTGGTGACGTCCGTCAACAGGCAGAAACATATTTCCTATCTGCTGAGTCACATCTTGATTCGCAGGCTATATAGCAGATGATCTCAGAAGCAGAATCCTAGTATTTTTTTTTGTTAACTAGAACAGATTGTCTGACCAATACCATCAGTAGAACATGCTCCTTGTCACCAGAAAGCAGAGGTTTGATATGTAAGTAGAAGTTCTCTCCTTCTGTAATCATGAGAATCCCTTCCAATATCTGGAGAGCCATTCCCATGGCAACCCACATTGCCTTTCAGAAGGACACAGTCTTGCCCACAGTCTAATTATGATTAAAATAGAAAACATCCATCCAAACTAGAAGAAAATTCTCTGGCTGAGAGCTCCTAAACTTAGACTGAATGTATAAAAGATTACCTTTTTCTCGGGATCCTCTTTTTTCTTTAAAAATAGAGCTTACGTACTCCACAACAAAAGCAAACTGCACACCAATCCTGTAACAACTGACATTCTGACTTTAAATTCCTCATATTCTACCTCCATTACCTTCAAAACATCGCTGGCACATGTATAGTCAAAGTGTTTTTCTGTCTACTGTGGTATTATTGTCTGCTTTCGTCATGATAATCATCGGCAGCAACTGTACTTAATGTTTTTTTTGGTAAGAATTTCATTGTACCAAGTACACATGACAACAGAAGAACCTTGAACCTAAGATTTCAGTCAAGGCAAAACAATTAGTGAAACACTGCACTCGAGGCATGGGACCAGAACCATAAGGTCTCCAGATCATCCTCAGTCCTGGTAGTAGAGGAAACTCAAGCAACTGCAGCCTTTTCCAATAAGTCTGACTTCTCCTGCTGGGAATGATTATTTCCAAGTCAAACCTCAGTTTTTGGTTCAATGAGAACATTTTATAGTCTGGGACCAATCACGTCATGCTCTTAAAATTTGTCTCATAAGAACTTTTCAGTAACACTTCAAGTAGCCGTCCATTCATTTTCTGAAGCTGCTTAGCCTATTCAGGGTCATGGGGGGGGGGGGGGGGGGGGGGGGTCCAGAGCCTATCTTGGAGGCTATGGGCACAAGGCAGGGAACAACCCAGGATGGGGTGTCATGAAGGTATTTATAGTGCATTATAGATGAGAGTTTCATATAGCATTCATAATGCATAGTAAACATGGCTATAACGTGTTTCTATAAATGCCTTGTGCCACCAATGCCTTTCTATAAATAGTTATATCCGTGTTTATAATACTTTATGAATGCATTATAATGCATTATGAAGCTATCCATACTGCATTATACATGACTGCTTTAAATAAAGTGTTACCAAATTTCTATAATGGAATGAACTAAATAAAGACACATATACAATCAACATGCCTGTAGCCTGATCCCAAGTTTATCCATGGAACTACAACAGAAGTTCAATGGCTGCTAGCCTTCCTGTAGTTCTTCACCAAGAGAAAAAGATGACAGCTGGGGCAAGAGGGTAAGTGCAGCAATCCCGTACAGCGCACAGCTGTCTGCTGAGTCACGCCTGATTGATCTGCGATGCCCCCTGATGCAGTGTCCCTGAGACGTTCGGCAGCTGCACACGGACAATTCAGTACTGATGACAGGCTGCTTCTTTTGTCATGTGACTGAAAGGTAGTGGCAGCATTTGGACTTCATGTACAAGGCAGAGACATCATAACATATCTCATAACCGAAAAACACACCTTTCCTCTGGATCAGTGTTTCCCAATCCAGTCCTCAGGGACCCAAGGACAGTCCACATTTTTGCTCCCTCTGAGCTCTGTCAAACAGTCCACATTTTTGCATCCATCCCTACTGGGAGCTAGGAGGGAGCAAAGACGTGGACTGCCTGTGGGTCCTGAAGGACCAGACTGGGAAACACTGCCGTGAACTGCTTTGTTTTGGTTTTCAATCTTGATTCCAGGGAGGTGTTCCACGAAGGAGGGTTTCTTGCTTAGCTAGTTAGCTTGTTGGATTTAAGGTAGCCTGAGCTAAACGTAAGTGAACAAAGATAAAGCCAATTTAGCCCAGACTACCTTAAATCCAACAAGTTATCCAGCTAAGCAAGAAATCCTGCTTTGTGGAACACCCACAAATGAATCCAATCAAGAGCTTTGATTGTGTTGTGTTTCGGCAGATTGAGAGCCTGCAAGTGCTGTGGCCTGTCACCACAGGGGTGCAGAACCTGGACTGAGAGAAGCTAAAAAGGTTTCATCATGGAGAACATTCCACAGAAGAGGACACTGTTGTCATAGCCTCTCCTCATTTAAATTTTTTTTTTGCTTCTTCTGGACTTGTCTTAATTTTCCCTCCTTCAATGATACAATACTGTCCCTCACTGCTATACCAACATCAGCTGTGACAGGCACTGGTTCCGGACCGAGAGGGAGGTTTATCAGATCACTGTGCAGGTGTGGGGAGATGTCAATGTGACCTGCCTGCCCAGACCGGGGGCTCGATAGCCGCTGACACGAGTGGACAGACAAAGAGCTGAGATATCAGTATGATCAGTACAGGATGTAAAGGCGTCAACGGCAAAGGATGCTTGAGCTCATGTGAAAGCGAGGTACAGTAGCTGAGAGGAGCCACCGACAGCTGTACTGATAGGGACCTATATCTGTTTGTATATTCACATTTAACATATTCAGCAGACCGGGGCAGCACTGTCGCTTCACACCTCTGGGACCTGGGTTCGAGGCTCCTCCAGGGTTCTGCGTGTGGAGACGGCATGTTCTCCCCATGTCATTGTGGGGTTTCCTCCAGGTTCCCCCCACAGTCCAAAGATGTGCTGAGGCTGATTGGAATGACTAAATTGCCCATAAGGGTGAATGGTGTGTGAGTGTGCCCTGCGATGGGTTGGTTGGAGCCCCATCCTGGGTTGTTCCCTGCCTTATTCTCATAGCCTATGGACCCCCCACCCCCCGACCCTGAATAGGACAAGCAGTTTCAGAAAATGGTTGGATGGATGGATATTTAGCAGATGCTTTTTTCCATATATCAACACCTGTCAAGGTGCATAAGTGCATCTATAGGCTGAGCTGCCTATGAATGTCCAGGTGTAGCATTGGAGCAGGAGCTACACAACAACGTCTGACAAAGCAAGAACCTAATAAGACTATTCAAGGGGCAGAAGTGCAACATAAGAACATTCTAAGTAAAGAGGAATCAGGCCTTTTTTGGTTTTCTTACAGTAGGAACATAAGAACTCAAATCTGAACATCATTCAGGTGATGCCATCCTTCCATCCATCCATCTTCTATAACCGCTTGTCCTATTCATGGTTGCGGGGGTCCAGAGTCTATCCTGGAAGCTATGTGCACAAGGCAGGGAATAGGAAGGGGCTGAACTGATATTATGTAACTTAAAGTCACTCATTTTTATAGGATATTGACATTATAATATTTATGTACTACCCCTACAGCTGATTTTGATTACATTTGTATGAAATTAAGAGAGGTTTTGCCTTTTTTATGACTTTCTCAGTCTAATATCCCCAAATCAGAACATGACTTACAGGACAGAGTTAGTCTGTGAGTATATGGGATGACGAGCCAGATTCTGACTCGTATCTCACCATGCATCCACAGCTACAGAGCAGCACCCAGCCAGTCGGAGCCAGGTCACAAGCCCTGGGCCCTCGGTGCTGGACCAGCTGCTTGTGTGTGGATGGGGGAGCTGGCACACTGCGAGCTGGGAGCTTCTTCTGAGCCTGGCCTTGGAGCGAAGGCCTGGACACTGGGCTTTCTTCCCTTTCTTTTTGCAGAATCGCTCCCCGTGTCCCTTCGCTCGGCGGTGGAAATGCTAACGCTAATCCTGCACCGCGTGGAGGACAAATATCACGCTGAGCCAGCAGCCGCCGGGCTCTGACGGCCGTCACAGGCATTCGGGCTTTTCATGGATGGGGGGGGGGGGTGCGAGAGCAGGAGGAGGAGGAGGAGGAGGAGGGGGAAGAGCAGAGGCACGGCTTAACCCCGTCCACTGCAATTGGTCACTGCGAAAAGGGGGACAGTCAGGCTGCAAGCTCGATATCCAGACTTCACTGCCGGCTCAACCAGTTAAAACATGTTATGATCAACTGGGAAGGAAAAAAAAAAAAGTAGTATGTTGACGAAGCCATCTGAGAAAATATTACATAACAAGCATCAGAAGGTCCATTATTTTACCCGGATTTAAAGAGCCTTCCTCCGTCATGTTTAGGCCCTCCGCTGCTCTGCAGACAGCTTCCTGCTGAATGATACCCTCCAATTTTGCATCCAGTAAACATACCATTTGCAGCGTTTTATGAGAAGAGGCTATGCTGCCTTCCTCTTAGAGCACCTGGCTGAGTGCCTACATATTTCAGATTAAAAGAGCCCAGAGTCTCTTATGAGAAGTGCTGACAGGACCCAGGTCAGATGGGTGACATCAGCTGTCAGAGCCAAAAAGAAAAATCCACATCGCTGCCTCATACTCAGACTTTCAGTAGATGGAACAATTTAGGGGTGTGTGACAGACACACGATGATGTATTTCTGCTGAAGACACTTTGGACACAAATGTCTTTTGCAGCACATGCAACATACAGCCAGAAGTCATCATGGGGAGAAGCACCTCTGGTTAAGGGTCTACAGAGGGGTCAGAGTTAGTTTCCCTATCCAGAGATCATAGAGGTTCCTGCAGATTGTATCGAGGGTTAACACTCAAAATAAAGATGGAGAAATACAAGGCGGCACATCTTTTTCTAGCACAGTTTCATCGCCACATTTCCCCAGGTGCACCCTTTCAGTTCTCGGTCAGAATCGGTGCTGCTTTGTGACAGTATGCACTGGTACAGGGTACCGGGACATTTTTACGGATCTTTTTCCATTTTTATCCCTCGTTTAAAACTTTGTCACTAGTAACAATGACCTTAAAACCTACCGCCAGATGCACAGGGCACAGGGTAGAGTACACCTTGGATCAAACTCGAAGTTTAACGCTGGGCACTCATTAACAATCACCCATGAAGTGCAGTTCAGGGATGCCAATTCACCTAAGCAGCAGAGATCACTGAAGGGGATGTTTAATTAAGATCCTCCTCTGTATACAATCTCAGTCTAAATGATCATTCTCCTGTCTTTTGGTTGAATTACACAACAATCAGCCATAACATTAAAACCATCTACCTAATATTGTGTAGGTCCTCCTCATACCACCAAAACAGCTCTGACCCATCAGGGCATGAACTCCACACGACCTCTGAAGGTGTCCTGTGGTATCTGGCACCAAGACGTTAGCAGCAGATCCTTCAAGTCCTGTAAATTGCGAGGTGGGACCTCCATGGGTCCGACTTGTTTGTCCAGTACATCCCATAGACTGGCCTTCCTAGGAACACTTTTGGTAGATACTGACCACTGCATACTGGGAACACCCCACAAAACCTGCCGTTTTGGAGATGCTCTGACCCAGTCATCAAAATGTGGTCCTTGTCAAAGTCACTCTGATCCTTACACTTGCCCATTTTTCCTGCTTCCAACACATCAACTTCAGGAACTGACTGTTCCCTTGCCTAAAATACAATGTCACCCTTGACAGGTGTAATAAGGTAATCAATGTATTTCACTTCACCCATTAGTGGTTAAATGTTATGATGTGTACCGCTCCTTTCATTACATTCTCACACTCACGGAAGCATCTTTGTGCTCAGGATGATTTCGTCTTTTGCACTCGACCACAAAGTGAATGTATTACCACATGTTCCACAAGACCAAATGAACAGAGCTTCAATAGCCATCAAAGGGAGAGAGGGAATAATCAGCAGTGTTTCCCAACCTAAGACACTCAACAGGGATGTTTAATTTCACCCTAGCAGCACACAGCTAATGGGTCACTTGTAGTGATTATATCCAAGGCGTACACTGTAATGGCAGCATGGTAACACCACCACACAAACAAGGAATAATCTGCTTACTGAAAGTTCAAGCTATATTTGGAAACCGTTACAGGTTACAACCGTTACAAGTTTGCAGTTCTCCGGTCTGTGTCTTGCCTTGTGGCAGGTGGCCTATACTCCTCTAAGGGATTGCAGTGTTCATGCAGTGCTCTTCACCTAGAGAGCAAGGTGCCAGGACCAATCCATTGGCACCTAAAAGCCAGAGCGTCACCATCAATAGCCTCATCACAAGATGTACACCAGGGCTGGGGCCATTCTGGAATGCATTCATCAATTCCAATCCAAATCAGGAAATGGAACTGGAAAAAAACCATGGGGACAGAATTGGAATTGAATACGAATTTCAGGGAGATTTAAATTCCAACTCCAGTTGCATTCCCTGATTTGGATTGGAATTGATGAATGCATTCAGGAATGGAGGATGGGCTCCCCCCTTGAATCTGATTCCTCCCAAGGTTTCTTCCTTCTAGGGAGTTTTTCCTCGCCACTGTCGCCTCTGGATTGCTCACTGGGGGCAGGGAGAATGTAAAGTGCTTTGAGACAATGTAATGTTGTGAAAATGCACTATACAAATTGAACTGAATTAAACAGAATGGAATGGCCCTAACCCTGATGTGCACATTAACACTCAACATTACTGTACTTTCACATGACAGAACTTCAGGTTTCATAATGTTACAATGATTCCTAGACTACAATTGATGCTTGGTGGTGGTGTGAGAGTCAGCAAATTACATCACATCGTCTACAACTTGAAGGTTGCTGGTTCAAACCCAAAGTCGGCAAAGCGATTTGACTGTTGGGCCCAAGCACCCCCAATTGTTCCAGAGACTGTCTGACTATATTGCTTTGGATAAAAGCAAATTTAATTAGAGCCACGATTTTAAGTGAAGCTGCAGCCACTGCAACATTAAAAGATGACAATCACAGTACATGCTGAACAGGCCACATTTGTGTTCCAACTCGGCATTATTCATTTAGGTTCCATTAGCCCACAGTGGCTGTAACTCTTAGAGAGGGGCCGACCACATAAATATAAATAGAGCATTTTATACACCTGCGGAAGCTCAGTGCTGACACAGCCTAGGAGCGCGAACGCTTAGATCGTCCTCATCCTCGTCTTCCTCCCTGGCTTGGTCCGCTACACGCAACGCGGTCGTGTGAATGATGGCGTCCACAGACAGCAGCCTTCCCAGGCACTGCAGCACGGAGACCAGAAGATCGTATTTACAGGCCACTGACTCGAGTCCCTCGGGGCCCAGGCTGACAGGCCTCGCCGGCTCGCCGCTCTGAATCCTGGACACAAAGCTGGTGTAGACCTTCAGGAAGTGACCGCCCGTGCCGCTGTGCGCATAGACCTGCCTGGGCAGGCTCAGAAGAGCCTCGGCCACCAGCCTGCAGGCTGCCTGGGTATCAGGGCAGTGTGTGCGGGAGGTGTACTTCAGGAGGTAATGGTGTAGCAGAAACTCAAAAGCTCCCCCTGCTGGTAACACGGCACCTGGCTCTATTAACGTGTTTGAGTAGAATAGATTTTCCTTGACTGAGGCTGTCATGTCTGAGGTCTTTTGACCTCCTCCCACTGTGGTTTCTGCAGAGTCATGTCCTTGAATAGAGATATTTAGATCTGGCGTATAACGGTTTTCTACTAAAATGTTCTCTCTTTTTGTGGCATGTGTTGGCCATTCCAGGCCCATATACGAATCTTTCAGGACTCCTGGAATATCCTGAGAAATGATAGCTGTGATCTTCATGGTACCCATCTCAGTCTCATTCTGTGAGCTGGGGCTTTTCTCTAGACTGGAAGGCAAGTTTATGTTGCCCCTTTTCCCCATATGCCGGTGCTGACAGCGGACAGGCTCGCAAACCCGCTGCATCACCCTGATGGCGTCACCGAATGCCGAAACGCACTGATTCGTCAGACCCTCCGCGGGCCCGCAGAGGACCAGGCAATGGGGGAGGAAGTCCCGCCCCTCCGGGATGCCAACATGCGTGTACCTGCGAGAGCCCAGCACCACGGGCTGGCAGAAGGTCACTGAGGCAACGTGGGCATTGTCCACCAGGTCGGCCAAGTCCGTCAAAGGCAGGACTCCACTGAGGCGACAGAAGAGAGAGAGCTCCTCCATGTCGAGGCACTCCACCACCGACATTCCGGCCTTCTTGGCGTGGTAGAGTACTAGGTCCGTCTGCTTCACGGCAGACAGCAGGAGCTTCACCTGCAAGTTCTCCAAGGAAGCCACGTTCTGCTCCACTTGGCCGGCAACCCAGGTCCCCCAGCCATGGAACTGGTGGCTGGAACTGATAATCAGGGTGCTGTCAGCTTCCGTCAGAAGTGGCTGTAGGGCCGTGTGGAGCACCGCGGCTTTGGTGGGCCCCTCCGCGGGACAGTACACGGTCAAATCCCTGTGCAGCACCAGCCCTTGCAGGATTCGCGACTTGCTGGTCGGGAAGCCCGTCACCGACGTGTGGAGCTCCGGGAAGTGATCGCGGATCATTCTCAGCGTGCCGACCCTGTCCCGCTCACAGTTCCACCTGTGGTAGAAGTCGCAGGCCATCTCGGCCAATAGCCCACAGTGGACCTGCCCCGCCCGCCCGCGGAAGAAAGCCTCCAGGAGCAGCCTGAGGGCCCGCCTGGCCTCTGCGGGGCTGGTGTGGGAAAACAAGGAGGTCGCGTGTGGGGCGACGTGCTCCTTCACGACAGCATCCAGAACCTGCGTCTGAAAGGAGAGAAGCTGACAGGCAGACCGACGGGCCTCCAGACGCCCGCACGGGTCGGTCTGTCCCGACGAACGCCAGCCGGCGACGGGGGAGCCACCGGTGGCCCGGATTCCGCGGAGAAGCGCTGCCAGCAGCAGGATGAAGGACTTGGCACCGTCTCCGGTGGCGACGCAATGTGCAGACACACAGCCCACCAGCGCCCTAGCAACAACAACAACACGACCCTCAGGAAACACCGGTAATGGCTCCATTTTAGTATTTACAATCATATATAAACACTACTCCCTACCACAGGGTTCTCCAACTCCGGTCCTGGAGAGCTATCCAGCAGGTTTTCTATACTACCTGGCTATTGGTGAGCCACACCTGTTCTCAGGCAAATACCAGAATATCAGAGTTGGAGGACCCCTGCTCTATCAGATATGAAATATAATAACCCATCTTCCACAACCACATTTCCAGTATAAGGTCACTGTGCTTGGAGCCCACCCCAGGACACACAAGGCAGGGCAGACCTCGGATCTGTCACAGGCCACACACTCACACACAATGGGCCATTCAGAAACACCGTTTCGCCTAATTTCATGGACTGCAGGAAGATACCGTAAAGCTCTGAAGAGATGCGGGCAAACACGGCGAGAGCATAAACTCCATACAAACCCCTAATCCTAGAGGTATGAGACCACAGAAATAATAATTACATTACTTAAACACTGGATTTATCAATGTAGCATCGAGCTGTTTTTCCTTTTTTCTTTTACTAAACACTTGATAACTAGTAAAATATGCAGCTTTTTGCCCAGCTGAATTACTGAGCTTTATACCTAAACAGCTGATGTAAAAATCTTGGTAAGCACTTCTGTGACGTCGCAGCTGTGCAGTGTGTAGCTACTGCGCATCAAGCTATGAAATATTAATGTTCTTTACTCTTTATTACTGAATGATCAGGAAGAGCAGAGTGCTAACTTCCGCGCCTTGATACCTGGCCACCGGGTGATCCAGCTGCAGAGCTGTGAGGATCCGCCTCCCCTCGCGGGTGATCAGCGCCTCCCCCGTGTCCTTCGTGAAGAACACCTGGCCTCCGCGGGGGCCCACACACCGGCGGACGACGTCTTCGAGAGCCTCCGCCACCTGCACCAGAGCCCCCAGGGGAGCCGGCTGCACCCCCTTCATCTCCACACTGATGGAGTTTTCGCAGCACAGCAGTGGAGCACGGCTTCACACCGAATCAATATGTGCTTGTACCAGAGGGCTGAAAATGCATGCCCGTATTCTCATTCCTGCTCGTAAAATAAGGAGAAAAAGAGAAGCGAATACCCACTGTCAAAACATTCCTTGACTACATAAAGTCTAATGTCACTAAAGGCTGTGCACTCCTGTATTTATTTACCACACATACACTGAACACATACTTTGAATGATAAACCAGGCTGCCTTAAATTTCAATAAAGGGGTTATTTATATCACAACGCCTGATTTTCCACGAAAATACCAAATTCTAACATAATTAAACTTTACTAATCCTAAAACTGCCGGGCACTCAAATAGTGCAGAAGTGCTGTGTCTTATTGGTCTCCGAAATGACTACCTTGTGTTATGTTTCGAAAGGTTTATTGCGCCCCCTGGTGGGTAAAATGATTTCGAACAACCTCAGTTTTTACCCGTTTTTAGAAAAATGGTATCCACAGAGAGAAAACGCAAAGATTTTGCTACCCAATTAGCCAAAAGCGTTCACACGTTTTTTACATGCATTTTCTAGATACTCAGTTGGTACTATTGGCTACCAAAAGCCGTACAGAATCCACAGTAATACTAAATTAGAACACGTTCTAAAGATTCGTGCACGTCTTATTATTTTATATTAATCTGCGAACATACCCCAAGTACCAGCTGAGTTCTGGGACAAACGATGCATCTTTCTTTAGTTTCTTTAGTAAAACCGTCATTTACGACAGAGACGAAAATGCTTTTGTTGTATCCAGGCAACGGATTATATCCGTTTCCGGATCGTTTTACCGTAAAGACCGTGGAAATTACGACTCTGCTTTTGAGAATTGTCGTGCTACAAATTTACTGCTCGTATAGGCAATTGTCATGTGGAGTTTGCATGTTCTCCCTGTGTCGTCGTGGAGTTTCCTCCGGGTACTCCGGTTTCCCTCCACAGTCCAAAGACATGCTGAGGCTAATTGGCATTGCTGAAATTGCCCTTAGGTGTGCATGTGTGAGTGAATGGTGTGTGAGTGTGCCCTGCGATGGGCTGCCCCCCCGTCCAGGGTTTTTCCCTGCCTCGAGCCCGTTGCTTCCGGGATAGGCTCCGGACCCCCCGCGACCGAGTAGGATAAGCGGATTGGACGATGGATGGATGGATGAACCAGATGAACCAAATAATTTTTTTATAATTCAAAAGGCATGTGTTCTTCATTATTTTCGTGACAGTCAATGTGTAAAATGTAAATTAGACATACCTGACAATTTTTTGGACTAAGTTTTATAAGATTTGCATCGGCATTTGTGGTGTGTAAGCGTCCTGCTTTCCAATTTTGAGCAGAAGACTGAGCGGAACGCCCAGTACCGCCTTATGACAAATGCCAGATGTACGATAGGTTCCTCATAGTCAAAGATATTTCAGCCAAGTAGCATTTCCTAATAAATTCAGTGAAGGCTGAAAGTTGAAGTGGAAATATAAAATCAGACATACTTTTTGGTAAAGTCATATATCTGAGCTTTATTGTTTATATTTCTAGTCTATATACAAACCTGATTGTTTGCAAGGGTGCTGTGAGGCGGGGGGGGGAAGGTTAGTCTCAGTCCAAGCCCTAAAAAATTGCAACATAATTGGACTGGTCTGGATTGCGGCCCCAATATGATATGCTTACATTGGCCTAAAACCTCTATGGATACCCTGAAAGTTGATATACATTCCTTCAATAACAACTGGAGGCTCACAAGTAGATGTTTACAAATGTCTTCTTTTCCCAAGTTCCATTTGGGGGAGTGGATCACAAAAGGTAAAGAGAGTGTAAGGCTATGAGCCTTTGGTCCTGCGTCATGCCTCACCTCCAGAGATTGGACGTGCAGATTCACACCCAGCAGGTCACCCACTGAGTGATAAGTGGCTCACAGGCCTGTTCTCACACACCTTCTAATCTTAAATGTCGTCCGTTTCTCTCTCTCCCCTTTTTTGACTCGGGTCAGACAAAGACCTTAGATGAGAGAAACACTGTTTTATGTGACTGCAAGTGGAGTACATGCTCGTGCTGAATCTCATTTGAACCCTCTCAGCGTTAAAACAGTGTATCTTTAAAAAGTTATAAAATGTTGCTACAAGGCTTTGCCCCCTTTGTGTACAACAAACCTCATCTCCCTATTGTTAATTTTTCCTATGTCTGTTAAGCAATAAACATTTTGAAGACGGATGCATGTTTTTTATTCCATTCCTATACACCCTGGAAATGCTTTTACATCTGGTCATTAATTGCTTCATTACACAATTCAATGGGCCTTTCACTTGGTCTGTTATTTAAGCAGGATCCATAAAATTGCTGGGTGAATCGCTGTCCCCAGAGCTCCTGTGTGGCATTGTGGGTATTTCGTATCTGTAATCAGATCTCTCACACGCTTCCTGTGTGCATCTTCAGCTGGCTATGTATTACTGTGACTCTTTGTAGTGCTTTATATGCTTTTCACCTAGTCAAGTGGCCACTTGAGATAGATTGCAGTACTTTGCCTTGTAATTTTATTGATATGTCTGCACAGTAGTTTTAATTCTTACTTTTCTGAAAGTACAGCCTCTATTAGATTTCTATGTAGTGTTGTCACTGCATTTCCTGGCCAGCATTAGGACACACTAGAGCAGCGTTTCCTAACTTGGTCCTCGGGGACCCCTGGGGTCTGTCTGGCAGGAAACTGGGAGGGAGCCATAGCGTGGACCATCTGGGCTTCCCTGAGGAGTGGAGTGGGAAACCCCTACACTAGAGCACTAATGTAATAGCATGGAGCATCACAGTCTAGTAACTCTACCTTTCTGATGTATCACTTGTTTGAACTGGAGGTGAGTTGTTACATAAAACTTATAGACAGACAGACTGAACCATGTCAGTCCCTGAGCTGCAGTGATCAACCATACTGACAATTAATTTATCTATATTTAAAGTGGTTCTGATAAATAACTTAAACATTCAGGATTAACACACAGATTAATCTCTATAGACCGGCAAATAGCACAAAACAAAGTAACAGAATGGCATCAAGTAATAATCACAAATTATGATCCATTAATGACCATGTCAATATTTATTTGGCAATACAGATTGCTTCAGATAAGGTTAAAACTTTGAAACCAGTTTATTATAGAAAATAAATATTACTGCTATGGTGGCACAAGACATGGACGGTGTCATAAATTGTGATGATTTCTATAACTGATGTAATAATCACATATGTAAAAACAATTATGACAGCTGAGTGACTTAAAAAATTAAAATTGTATTTATAAAAGTGAAAATGACTGACTATGGAGCCTTAGTGGTTTCATTATTATAAGTGAAGCCTAAATCGGAACATAAGAACGGGACAGACCGAGCAGATCAGAGCCGCGATCACGCAGTGCAGTGTTCCCAGCCCAGTGCAGTGTTCCCAGCCCAGTGCAGTGTTCCCAGCCCAGTGCAGTGTTCCCAGCCCAGTGCATGGGGACCCCCAGGCCGTACACATATTTGCTTCCTCCCAGCTAATCTTAGAACACTGAACTGGGAGAGAACAAAAAGGTGAACTGTCTTGGCGTCCCGTATACTGGGCTGGGGAACACTGGCGCAGTGGGGCGTTTTCTGCAAGGCTTCTTATGGCACACCAAATCCACAATGTCGTCCACGCTCTGCCGTCTCCTCAAAGCCAAACAACAAGGCACTGAAAGCGATCACATTTCTACAGTTTTGTGGATTGCAGTGAGTACAGCAATTTGTGAGAATAATGACAGTGAAGGTAACAGACAAAGGCCTTACGAAGTGTTCTATACATACGGCTGTTAGAAAATCTACCACACTTGTTCACTGAGTACATACATATCCTACTTTGTTGTAATGCACTACGCCTGTTGTAGATACAGTATTTCAGTCTACACAGATTAGAGACCACTTTCGAGCATGTATGAGAAATTGCTTTCATCTGCATTCGTCTTTTGGTTTTCCCTTCATCACATTTGAACAGTAGGATTTCCTACAGTTGCATTAATACTTCCTGTGGATACTAGTATACATTTTCTGTTTCGTTGCGTGCGTGCCATAAACACATGAGTTTCTGTTTCATTACCAGGTTAGGCAGTCAAAAATGGGCATAATAAAATTCCACTGAAATTATCCTTACACAATTTGTTTTACTATAAAAGTCATTTTCTACACAATTTCCTTCATAAGGTGGACTACCATTTTCCTCTTTTTATATCCCTTCTTAGGGAACCAAATGGAAAGTAGTAAAAATACCAAAAAGTAATAAAAATAAAAAAACAAGTTGAAAAAACATTTAAACTGTGTCAGAGAGTTACTGTCCTGTTATGGTGGCATCAGTTCATTCAATGACCTTGACGGAAAACTGTGCCACTGCAAACAGAATCACACCCCCCTTATCACCAAAATGTACAAATTTCCCAGTAATTGTACAAACTTGAAATTAAAAGGTTAAAAAAAAGGAGTGGTCTTTTGGGGCCCTCTGTAGGTAGGGCCGGCTGCTGCTGAACGACGAGGCCCTCATCCTGCAGGCATGCAGGAATGAAGCCCCCAGGAATCAGGTCATCAACTTTAGTCCCACCACTGCCCCCCCCCCCCCCTCCAGGTCCCATTCAAAACGCCCGAGTCCGTAAATGCAGGCTACCCTCATTTGAACAGGAAGTTGATGACGATCTGGATCAGGACGAGGAAGATCACGAGGATGAAGTCACGGTGCTGCAGGATGCTGCCGTCGGCATGGCCGTGCACAGGTGCCAAGAGGCCACGCAGGGTGGCGATGTTCCTGGGGAATACAGAGACGGAATCGTCCACATGTCAATCAGAACCCAGGAGCCCTCGCTTAAATAACTACTGGCAGAGCAAAAAGGATACCTGTTAATGTCTTCCTGGGTTCGTCTTATGGATTCAATGGCACTTTGAAGTTCACTCAGGTCAGCCCCTTTCTTCCTTAAGCGGCTGCTGTGCTTGCTCTTGTGTCCTGAAAAGAAAAACGCATCACATGTAGATAAGACACAATGACAAGGTAAAATGGGGAAAACGGTCAGCAGAGAACCAATGGGAGTGTCTTAAGTTTTTATTCAGGTCATTTATGCTGCATCTGGAGAGGCGCTCTCATGTTAGCCTGCTCCTTCAGTATAAAATGCGAGCTTCGAGGGAGGACTCACTCTCGCTGCCGGACGAGTCGTGATGCTCGGGTTCTGGGGACGAGCCGCCACTCACTTTGCTCTTAGCTGCATCGCCTTGCTTGTGTTTGCGCTTGGGCACGGTGACCTGTAGGGGGCGGGCATCTCGTCGGCACAACGCTAACACACCACTGTGACGGGACTCGGAATTCAGGCCTCAAACAGGCAAACGCATGCTAATATGCATTTACAGGCAATATCGCATATATACGCTTATCTGATGCAGAGCATGACTGCAGAGCATGGCTGCAAAGTAGGGCTTGCAATATCGCATCGATATTATATCACACATGTGCAATAATCACCAGGGCTTCAGAAAGATTTGGCTGGACCCCAGCTTCTCGGCCTAAAACTTAATCATTATAAATTCGGCATATCCTTACATTTAATGAATGTGTCAAACTTTGAATTGCAAAATAACCGCCACATCGCCAACATCTTTTGACCTTTTTAACTTGTTTATCCATAACATGTCCCGGCTGCTGAGCTGTCCCTTCCTTCACTGCCGCTTCACTGCATATCGCACTGAAGTATACCAAACCATAGCATAACAGAACAGTATTATGTACTTTACGTAAAACATACAGGAAGTTTATACAGGTTACTATGTTTCGCACGTCATCTGAAGCCCTGGTGATTACTGCGCACGCGCGGTATAATATCGACGCGGCGTCACCCAGCCCTGCTGCAAAGCATGCAGAAGTGCACAAGCAGCCACTGACAATTAAGACTTGTGCAAACCCTTAAAAAATAAACTAAATAATTAAGCAATCAATCATTCAATAAATCTTCACTACACCTGCAAAGCAGCTTTGGCCAACACAACAAAGCAGATGAATGTCCAAAAAAAAAAATGAGATAAAGAATGTAACTGAGATTTGGAGAGGCCACAGGAAGCAGCCAGGTGATGGCGCTGGTGAGAGGCTGGGCTTAGCGCAGGCGGGAGTGAGACTGAAGCAGAGGAAACTCTGGGAGAAAATGCAGACCAACCTACCTGACATTTGTATTGGTCTCTCCTGGCCCCTTGGACACTGAGACTAACTACACTGCCAGAACGTACCATGGGAGTGCGATGGCGCACATTGGTCTGGATGCAGCCGTCTTTCTCAAACTGAATCAGATCGTTCAGGGGGTCCCAGGGACGGGTGCTGAAGGAGAGACAAGGGATCAGCGCAGGTCACAGTGAGCCGTCCCCGAAAACGATGCGGCTGGGAACCTACCGCAGGCAGACGGGCCAACTCGCTCATCACCGCAAGGGACAGACATCGATCCCTATGAACTACATGAATCGGTGAGGTTTTCACCCATTTAAACTCTACACCCTAATATCTTTACAGTTTCGTCAGCTGGAAATTAATACTGCCTATATACTATGTTATATTAATACTGCCTATATACTATGTTTTATTAATACTACCTATATACTATGTTATATTAATACTGCCTATATACTCTCATGCCAATTATTTGACTCTGAAGGAATTTGAGACAAAGGGCAAGAAGCATTGTAAAAAGTGCAAAATCTGAACGTAAATGTAACTTTAGCTTCTATTCTGTTACCTATGGTATAAATGGCAGATGTCAGCCATAATAAGTGATGCTCATCCTTTCCTTTCACCCCTATTGAACAAACCTGACCAAAAAAGCTTATAACGGTATTTATATATATTTATGAAGCTCTGCAGTAGATTACCCAGTGGTAGTGAATCCCTTACTGTAAAACATATTACATGTACCACAATACCTTGATTTCGATGCTGGTTCCTGAAGATAATTTTTTTTGATACCAATATGTTTTTAAATCAATCAGTCAATTTCAACAACAAGAATACATTAAACATTACAACACAAATCTTTTATTTTAAGTCGTTTTGTTAGTTATTGATTAATTACTGGGGGGATAGATCGCGATCATAACGGGACACAAGATTTTATTTATATTTAACTTATACAACATGTTAATAATTCATAAATAAATCTGGCCAGCAGATCGATCTTTCGTTTGTAATGTTATCAGACGCTGGCGCGTTTCACCACCCGCGATATATGGAGACGCAAGCAAAAAGGTATTCAATCTTATTGAGGTACAAAAATAATTCCATCTACTCTGTCTCTCTTTTTGCACTTCCGCGTAACTTCTATGTAAGCGCCGGTGTTTGTGGTTAAGCAATCAGCAAATATATAGCACACATATATTGAAATGACATTGATTCCATATCAGACAAAAAAGGATGAAACAACGTTGATCTTCAATTTTTATATCAACATTGAATCAAGGTTTTGCGACCATCAATTTTTCAATATTGAAAATCTGACCTTTTTTTTATGTTATACAGGCAATCGCCAGCGACCTTAGATCTTTACACAAGTACGCTGCATGCTTATTAGCTCACAGGCGCTGAGATTGACTATTTGGGTATCGGAATTTGGCACCGAAAGATAATACATTTTTCGAACCTCCATATGATCGGAGCATTCCGGTCAGTACCACACAAGTACCGAAGTTCAGTACCCAGTCCTAACCACTAGAGTATTATAAAATGCTATTTCGAAAGCAGTGCTATTGCACATGTAGGCCATCTGCTTTTTGATTCCCTCCCCTTTTCTGCACCCAGTAAAATGACAAACCATCCAGTTACAAGGACTGATCAAAACTGCTTTTGCACAATACCAGCGATGGATACATACTATATCACGTTTAACAAAAAGAAACAGAAGTTGTACATGTAAGTGTAGTGTGGCTGGCAGCTTATACCCTTGGTGTTGGCACTAGGATGGCTTTAATTTTGGTGATTATAAACAAACTGATGCAAATGCAGTTTTGCAGTTCCCTCTTTGTCCACTAGATGCCACCATCTTTGCGGAGAGAGAATGAGAGCGCCTGCACTCACTCAGCATATTTATAATGCCACTCTCCAGTGACTGGGTCCTGCTCGAAGAGTCCCGGGATCCACGCCTCACACTTGGCCTTGCGCTCGCGTGCCGATTTCCTCTGCGCTTCCTCCAGGAGGAACTTCTCGTTGGTGGCCTCTGTTTGGTCCTTGTTGTTGATCGCCCGGGTCACATGTTGCCACAGCCTGAGGAAGAATGATAGAAATTTACCAAAAATAACCTAAAACACGTTCATCAGATTTTATTGAATACGATCAAGCAGCCCTAGAACAATCTCAATGTGCTGCTATACACAGTCAATAAACTAAAGACCGATGACATCACTCTCCTACACACATCAGGATGGGCAGCAGCACTGACTCACTTCTCTGACTCGAAGTCTCCCTGGTCCTCGAGGAGCACCGTCCTGCGAGTCAGCCGGCTCCTCCTCAGGTCCGGTGTGGGGTTCCAGAAGGTTTCCACCATGCAAGTCTTCTTGTCATTGATGAGAACCTCGCAATCCTGTAGGGAGGTGGGCAGCTTTCTCCGTGTTTTGATGGCAAAAGCAGAAGCACACCTCCCACCTCATCCTCATGCCAACATGGCGGACAAACACCCCTCCCACCTCACACTGCCAGCCTCACGCCTTTACATTACCCCCCCCACGCCGTTTCTATTTTAGCCAGAACCCAGAAAGGATAGATCTGAGTAAGAGGGCTACAGGGTCAGTCAAAGGACCTCCTTCAATGTGAAAAAACAAGAGGTGCACATTTCACAATGAATACGGGTGATTTGTGCTGTAGGTTGAGCAGGGTGTATGAGATTTTCCAGCTTGACGGACATGGGGGAGCTCAGGTGACCCATCTGAACAGGCAATACGTGTGAAGGACGTACCCAGTGCCCCTCCAGGGTGGCCAGAACCTCCTTCCCCAGTTTGATCTTCCCGGAGATCTGGTTCACACTGTCGTTGCTGCCCAAGAAGGGCTATGGAGGAAAATATGACACTGTAGGTGTTAAAAATATTAACTCCAAAAAAAGAAATTAACAGTTTGAAGAGTTTTATGTAGTGTGGTCACATTTATGCACTATTACGTAATCATTATATAAAGAAAAATGCATGCTGCAATGGGAATCTGTTTACCTGAAAAAACATTGGATCTGTGGTCTGCTTTTTTTTTTTAATTTCACAAACTAAAACTTAAATTATCTGAATACACACTACTAAAAAAACCTACAAAAACATGGTCACTCTTGTTTCTGGAACCTTCTAATAAATGAGATCCTGCACCTTAAGCTTGAACTCCAGCTGGGCGCTGTAGCCGGTCTTCTCACACATGATGGTGACCTGGCCTCCCAGTTCCAGGGTCATGGTCCCATATAAGATTCCTGAGGGGCAAGAAATCAACACTGCACAAGGCATTCTGGGTAAAATTCATCATTACTGGGGCTCTTGAGGCGCCAGAACTGCTTACTGAGAAGGCAATCATAACAGAAGTGCGTTAAGCTGTTTGCGATCCAGCCGACATTAGCACAGAAATGTCGTTATTCCTTCAGGATCAACACCGATTACTTTGTGACGCAGTCGACGAAGAGCAACATCCCACTGTGGAACTAATTAAGTGTACACTGGGCATACTGGGTACCACTGTGAATAAGGGGCTTTCGTTTGTTATGGAGACCAACCAAACGATACCTCTCTTTCATCCACAGAAGCTTAAACATGTCAGAGATAGCAGAAGACAGGGGCCTGCTGGTTGCTATATACAGTTCATGCTGAGTGACAGGAGCAAAGGGGTAAATT
The DNA here is from genome assembly GCF_048594095.1 of Paramormyrops kingsleyae. NCBI lineage: Eukaryota > Metazoa > Chordata > Actinopteri > Osteoglossiformes > Mormyridae > Paramormyrops > Paramormyrops kingsleyae. The sequence goes on from NC_132799.1 coordinate 32,483,212, forward strand.
ATTTTGTACTTGCGGCTCAGGGGGAAAGGGATATAGGAAGAGCAAAAGCGTTTTATTATCATAGCTAGATGTCACAAACTAGCAAGAAGCCCAACCTGAAGACACACAGCTCTATTCTCACAGCTAGAATCTACGCGGTTACCTTTACAGTGGGCGTATGGCATGTTCATGACGTAATCCTCCCCCCGATTAAGAAAGGTCAGCCGGGCCTCTCCATCCAGGATGGCCGACAGGGAGTTTCCTGAGAACAGACCAGACCGTGTCTATCACATGCCGCGCAGCGCCAGCACCATTATAAATATATGACAATGGATTCCAGGAGCAGCCATTTGGAAAGACAGCGAGGTCGTCGTGCAAGCGGAGGCAGGGTTAGGCGCTGCTCACCGTAAAACTTCGACTTGGCCAGGATGCTTCCACTGAGGCAGAAACCATCCTTCCTGTTGCTCACATAAAAGGCTGACACTGGGGGATGATGGGATACCTGACAGGGAGAAGATAATGAAGCTAGAGGTGCAACAATGGGGCAAGTATGATCTATGAAAACTGACAGGAGACCAGCTTGAGAGTTAAGAAAGAAACTCATTGTCCAGGGTCTGGAACGTCGTGACCTGAACACAGGACTGTGAATATCGCCACCTGACTGTAGCAGAACGGGCCAATGAGACCATAAAAACCACTGAACATGCCAAAGGCCTGCAATGGAAGTCTCCCATGTGCATCACCTGCTCAGAGATGTAGAAGGTCTTGCTGTTGGTCTTGGGGTGAATCCACAGGCATCGGAAGGTCTCCCCGATGATGGGGTTGTATGGTTTCTTCAGGCCCTGGATGGGGGGCAAAGCAGAGGAGACTGTCAAGCAGCAGATATGGAGAACGTGCTGGACATTGAGGCTCTTCAGTGTCCACAGAAGAGCAGGAGGACAGCCTTTACCTTCGGCTTTTTGTAGAACCCAGACAGGTACCACTTGACCACCTTCTTCATCCGATTATAGGCATTTTCCTCCACAGCCGCCCTATCGAAACAGTCAAAAGCCTGAACTCACTTTTAGGCGAAATCTACATACTAGAGGACATTAATAGCATCCAGAGGTGGATACTTCAGATCCAGAAAGTACAAATTTAGACCAAGATTGTGTGTCAACCAACCAGTAAAGTCCTCTGTGACTGTGACTGCTTATACTGAACTAGTTGGCTGAAACAAGATCTTGCTGTGGATTTTTACTTTCTAGACCTGAACTGTGCACCTCTGATTGCTTCCTACTTTGGTATCTTTTAAAGGGGAATAACTCTGAGCGGCAGTATGTGATATACAACTCGGCACAGAAGATGTCTAACCACACTGGGTACCATCATCAACTTTGAAACAATCGGTATTAGATTATGAAGGTCACAGGATGCGAGACTTGTGTGGAACTCACTCGGACAGGAAGTCTGCATGGTAATAGTAGTCAGACAGCTTGTCCAGGAAGGAGCGCGGCTCCAGGATGAATGTGGGCAGCACCACCTTGGACAGGTCCATGCCAGGCCTGACCTGCTTCAGCAGGGTCCATATCAGGGATTTGTTTTCCTCTGATACCGTCTCCGTCTGCGAAGCTTCGCCTGCCTGAAACAGCACACAGACGCAAAGGCACATGGGGATTCAGAGTTTAAAACACGACCCACGTGGTCTGTTATCTAGCATGTTGTGCTCAATATGCAAATGTGCATTACATAAACCAGTCGCAAACTAATTTAACCTTTTCTGGTTGGCAGCCAATTTACACTAAAGTGAAACTGCAAAAAAATCTATTTGCAGCTTATCATCCTTACCACACATCGGGGGAATGAATTCTCGTCTTTAATCCGGGCATCACATTTTCACACATTCAGCCTCTACCTGCTCATAATGGCCGCAACAGCGCCAGTCATAATATTCCCAGGGTAGCTCAGCCTGAGGGTGAAACTCATATCTGCACTGACTGAAATAATTAACACCAGAGATACTTATCTAGTATACTGTATGTCTAACTGCATTAATTGTATGCTGTTGTTCCTTGTACTGGAGATGCCTGAATGAGCACCTATGCGATTGTGCACATGGCCAATTAAGCATCTTAAACACACTCAGCGGCCCAATTAAAGTGACTCACATGAACCCGTCCACCAGCCCAACCACCAACAGTGCAGCTCAACCTTTTCATCATGTCACCTCTCCAAGACCGCTGAACCCTGCATCGTTTCTGGCTCACTCTAAACAGGTTCCTTTAATTAAAATCCCATCAAATCAACATGGCTGTTGAATGGGGTCTATGCAGCTAGAATAAGGAATTGAAGTCTGGATCCATCCATGGCAAATTAACTGCATTAAGCTTGCAAAGCACTCTTCATTTCTGTATAATAAAACGGGGCTCTACAACGAGGGACTTGCAGACCTTTGAGAAATGTCAAATGCAATATGGGCTATCCCCATACCATTATGGGAATTAACATTATTATTTTGGTCATTTTTGCACAAATCCCCGTTTATTAAGCTACCTTTTACCATTAGTCACACTTCATTCCTCATTTTTCATAATAATGTATCCTGTGCATGGGGCACAAAAATGACTCTGTGGGCAACACAGGGTTGGAGGTTCGAATCCTGCCTCTGCTCTCTGTGCGTGGAGTACGCATATTCATTCCGGACACTCAAGGGGACCACCATCCTGGCCAAGTACAAGCATGCACCCCAGCCCAGTGCCCTGCGTGTCCAGGAGAGGCTTCAGGTGACCAGGCTACGCAGTTGGAAGACGGATGAATATTCTGCTTGTAACTCTAATTACAATTTTAAAGGATCTAATGAGTGAATTCAAACATCTTTCAGCCATGAAAATGAGAGCTCATTGACAGTAATCGAAACAGCAAGTAACAGTGGCTGATGATTCAGTTCACTGGATTCGGTTCTCTGATAAAAAAAACGACCGTTGAAAAAAGGTGGCCAGGGTTTTTCCTGCTTACAGACCGTTATCACAAAAGCGTAACACACAAAGAACAGCGTGTCAGACGACTGTGGAGCATACAGACTGGGGTCCTATGGGGACCCCCCCCCCCTCACCAGGCTCAGCTGTCCCACCCTTCACTTCATGCTCTCATCTCAGTAATTCCTAGCATAATTTTTCAAGAGCAGGAGTTTAACGGTCTTTGAATTTGACTGCGACTGGCCACGCACCATTACACACCTCTGATTGGTCACTCGACAGCCGGTTAAGTTGAATGTAATGGAGGGACTTTCCACAGTAAATCAACCATTAACAGACAAAGTAAATTAAGAGTCTGTAGGAGTCACAATGATTCTGAGGACGCCTCTTGTCTGTACCCCCTCCCTCAAAGCCATGCGGAGCCCGGCTGACCTCCCCCAGCTCCTCGTGGGATTGCTCCGTGTAGGGGGTCTCCTGCAGTGCCTCCATGGGCTCCGGCTCCATGTAGGAGTCATCCTGCCGCTCCGACGTGTCGCTGTCGCTCTCCTCACTCTTCTCCAGCCCCTCGTTCTCCGACTCCTGCTCATTCTCTCGGTCCGATTTGTCAGAGTACAGGTCCGGGTCTTTGAAGTGCTCACTGTCGTTGAAGCTGTGGGCAGGTTGGGGGAGTAGGGTGGGGAGGTGTGGGGGGGGGGGGGGACACACCGCATCAAGGCTCCTTCACTCGGAAGAACGAAGAACCCAAACGATAATGTTGGATGACTGCTTATGTGTTGCTCAGGTGAAAGGACGAAAGATGAAAAGGTCAAAGGTGAAAGGGTCAAAGGTGAAGGAGGGCGAGGGCTCACTGGAAGCCCTCGTGGCCCTGCAGGTTGTTGGAGCGCAGCAGGTCGTACAGGCGGACATGGGAGTGCTCGGCCCCGGATCCCGGCTCCTCCTTGCCCTCCCGGATCATGGTGCGCTTCAGCAGGCCGGAGCACTTCAGCGCCAGCTCTAGGGCGTCCATCCAGCAGCGGCCTGGACACGGAGAAGCACGTCGTCACCATGCTGCCTGTCCGGCACCGACCCGGACGCGGGACGCCCACACCGCCCCGTCTGGCGGCTTTGCCTCTTACCGTCGGACTCAGAAGCAGCGCGGAAGATAAGGTGGCTGCTGGGGAGGGGTTGAGTGATGGAGCCCACCGCCTCCCCTTTGGGACCCTGGAAGAGAATCGGGGGCCAGTGCGGAGGTGTTGAGCGAGGAAGCAGCAGCGTACGTGTGTGTGTGTGCTTCTGTATGGGTGTGAGCGCCGCCAGCACAGCGACGCACTCGGCTGATGTGCCATGAAAGGGATGCCAGGTTTTAGAAGATATAGACACAATCCCTCCCGACAAAGGGGGGATTTATGGGATTACGGGAGTAGAGCCGCATCTGCTCCACCAAGCGCGGGCACTGAGCTCCTGATTGGCGGCTGAAGCTCCCATTCGGGAATTTAGGCCGTGCTTAAAGCGTGTGCTATTTCGGAATTTCGGAAGGCTCCAATGCGGGACGCTTTTTTATTCGACGGCGAACAAGCGATCCTCCATCAACCTGATTGCTTCACACATTCATACTCCTCTAGGGATTCTTGTAATCCTCATATGATACAAAAAAGTCAAAGAGTAGCTGAGAGTACAAGGAATTATGGGTCATTTGTGATCAATATGTCTGCGCTAGACTCCCCTAAATACTTTGTAAAAACAAAGGGAAAATGCAACATGATTGTTTCATGATTCAAAATTCTTATCAGTTTGTAGACTTGTGTGGGTAGAGGGATAAAGGTCAAAGGTCGCACCTTGACGGCCCAGATGGACTGCTCCAGCGGGTGGAACAGCTTGAAGCAGAAGCCGTCCTTCTTGGAGGGCCTCTCGATGAGCTCGCAGGCGCCCAGCAGCACGGTGCCCACCCACTGGCCCTTATTGGCCGTCTTGTAGATGAGCAGCACGCCTGGCTTCAGCACACACCACAACTTGGTCCAGCTCTTCAGCGTTCCCCGGATCTGTTTGGAGAGATGGACCCAGCGCTGTCAAATCGTGACCCAACTCGTTCCATCTCCTGTACCCATGCCTGCCAATACTAACGCCCCCTGACCTTGAGCCAGTCGGCCATGACGATGACGGACGGATCCGTGATGGTGCTCAGCAGCTCCTTGGTAGCACGCTTCTTCTCCTCCCTGTAGTTCTTCTTCTGGACCTGCAGGACCATGGATGGACAATGAGGACCTCACCCAAAGCTTGGTCAGGTACACAGCAGTAAGTGAGGCTGGAGTAGAGAGTGTGTCTGATTTACCCACATCCACAAGTAACATATAATGTAAGCTAAAACTCAGAGTGATTCTTGAGCTTCTTAGAAGCTAATTTCACATGATGATTGGCAAGTTCTAGACATCCAGGTTCCCTCACTGGTAACGGTGCCTGACTCCCGGATAGCGCCCATCCGAGTACACATACCCTGAGGGACTCCTTCTTCGTGAGCTTGTTCCCGGAGGATGCAGTGTCTCTGTCAGACCCATTGTAGAGCTTCGTCTCTGACTGGGGGGGGGGGGGGGGGGGGGCAACATTTGTTAAAACATCTGGGGGGGGGGGGAGGGTTGAAGAGGGTGCATGCACCAATCCCGACCCATACCAAAGTGACATCACATTCCCATCCTGCATCTGTTCCAAGTCTAGCACGTGATACACAGGCAACCTAGCCCAGACCATGTGATGCCTTAACCCCAGCAAATTTAATGGGCCATCGCCTCGATTCCCTGATTAATCTCAGGTCCCAGAGCAGCATGCATTTCCGTGTGAGACTGCCAGTAAATCACAGACCCTTCGGATCCACCAGTAATTCATGTCGATAAATTGGAAAATGTCTCAAAGGAAAAGTACATAATTAATTTAATCACGGATGTGTTCTCTCTACTTAAAAGTGCTTGCAGACCTGCTTTATTTGTGGTACGTTACATCCGTGTGTGTCTGATGCACACATGCATCGCTGTGGAACCTTATCTACCCTGCCACCTGGGGGCGCACATGGTGAAACACAGAAATGACCTCTGGCCTAAAAGCCTGGTCTGACTCACCAATGGGCCAAAGTCAGTAGAAATGGATGCATGAAACCCTTTTACAGAGTTCTTGCTCATGAAAAAAATGGCAGGCAGCTAGGGGGGGGGGGGGACTTAGATGGCTAACTTGTGTTATCACAGAGTGAGGATGGCTACAAACACAAGGAAAAGTTTTGAGGAACTTCAGTGAATGAACATATGGGAGAAGCTGAAAAATAGGGTAGTTAATGATCATTTTGAGGAACGAGAGTTAATGGTGCTGCAGTGATTCTCTGCAGAGGTATAAGATGACACAGGTTGAGGGTTCGAGGCGGCTGTGCCGCCCCGCGGCGTGTTGCCGGTGACCCTGCAGTACCCACTGGCGAGCGGGTGGCTTAATGACAGGGATGGATGGACGTGCAGGCCTGGTCACTGAAGAGCCGGCTGCGCTGGTGACAAGTGCTCATACACTCACTTTGATCAGTGACACAGGGCACAGTGACACAGGGCCCATGCACCCTGCCATCTTCCTCACTAGATCCCTGCAGTGACGTGGGCAGAACCCCAGTAGGTGTTTGGGAATCACACATGAGCCAGGATCTGGCCATAATAAACGATTTAAAGGGAAAGGCGGCCTTTAAATATATAACCACACACACACATATATAATTTTTTTTTTTACATAATTGTTTTTATAATGTGGAACTAAGCAGCTCTTGAGTTTCTGTTAGACATGTCGAGACGCATTGCCTTTTTAGTACATAATTTCAAAACAAATTCTGTTTTCCCTGCGGTGAAACCCAAAAGAGAGGTCTGAAGCCAAACCGTGAATTCTGTATAGTGCTACACTCCGTGTTACAAACGAGTACATTCATGATGACACAAATGCTACAATGACCTGTTAGGGGACCAGGCCGTCAGTCATGTCCTGTGTAGAGTATTAATCGCTGAGCATTTTCACTCAGCTCCAAAGTCTCCCGGAACCCTTAGTGAGCTGAAGCTTATTCCCTCCTCACCCAGTGTCCCCTGTAACGGCTGTGATTTTCCCCCGATTCACGTCCCTCCCCCTTTCCATGTCACATAGGACTTCACACTTCTCTTGAACGAGCCCCCCCTTCCCCCCCCCCCCGGCCACACGCAGTGTCCCAGCAGCCGCCCCCGGGAGATTGTGCTCTGGAAGGTTCCGCGTCTGCCCCTTAACGCGCAGCTCGGCGGGGAAGCCCTGTGCTGAGCGGTCACTGTCAACACGTGCGTCTCGGCCGGAGAGGAACTCTGCAGGCTTCCCGTGTCTCACACAGACGGCGTTGCTAAGCTGACACCCCTGTCAGCACCCCTCCCCAGGCACTCTGGCCTAAACTCAACCTCCTGCCCCTGTGGTCTCTCAGCTCCTCCTCATCACATACAGGGAATTTTCAGTGCAACGGATGTTTCGGGAACAGAGGAGGGTCCTTCACGTAAAACCGTACCTTGCTCTTGGATATCGAACTGGAGGGGTCCTCTTTGAGCTGGGAGACGTCATCTTTCCCTCGATCAAATCCTGCAAAGAAAAACACCAAGACAGGTAAGGGGGGGCGCACATGCTGTGGGAGATAGGAAGGTAAAGTCTGGCGCATGTGGGGGCCCCTATTGGTGACCTCCGGCTAGGCAGCATGTTGACCCCTGTCAGGGTGAGCAGAGTCTGAAGCACCTCCGCTGAGGGGCTGGACATCGCTGGCAGCCCATTTATCAGGGAAGGGCTGGAATTTGGCAGTAAACTTGTCTGCATGTTTGCTGGTCAGTGGCCCCATCACTGCTCAGTGTTCCAGTTCCTCAGGTAAGCATATTTACATCAGAGCCACTATCGGGGGAAAGCAGACAATTCAAAATGACCCTGAGTGAATCAGCAGACAGGCAACAAGGTCAGTGCATTTGAGGGCCGAGGACAGCCTGAAATGGCCCTCGCGGTAACCACTGTTACCAGGTGAAGCTGGCAGACCATGGACTCTGCAGCCAATCAGCACGTACGCCGTAACCCACTCCCCTGGTCAGCTGACAGGAGGCGGGGTGTAGAGCTCCTAGCATGCGCCCTGCTAATTAATTGGCTGTACTGCAGCCCAGAAGCGAGCTTGTTTGAAGGGGGGGGGGGGGGGGCATTAAAGATGGTCTAACCCTGGAGTTTAATATAACCCACACTGTTATATTAAACTCCAAACACACAACAATGGGAAAATGACGGACGGGATGATTTCACAGTGGTGACGTGTCTCTGGTGCCCCCTGCATCCCAGTTACTTGAGGGGGGGGGGGGGGGTGTTCTTCACCAAACAGATCGTTTCATCAAATGCTGCTGCCATTAAGTGTGCAAAGTGAGCTATAAACAGAAATGCACATAAGCCTTGTGCAGTAATAAGAGGAAGCCCGTCTGACAGCAGTAAGACCTGTTAATAAATTACATCAGGCAGCAGATATGCGTTTCGTCCGGACGCTGTGGTGAGCGGGTGCTGTGCAGCGACTGATCCGAGGCCGGAGCTTCTCCCTCGATCATCCCTCCATGCTGTCCTGGCCTCTCAGCTCCCCACCTGCCCCCGCATACCGCCCTCCAAGCCCCGCTGGTGGGGAGACATTCCCGGTATACGGCCTTCAGCGTGGGGCCTGTCTGAAGCAGTGGCCAGCACTGGTTTTCCCCGGCTGGCATGCGGCTATAGTCTGGCCCCCACAAAGCACTGCAATTCCAGACACTGTGCTGTACCCCCCGAGTCCCCATAAATCACACACCTCCCCAAACCTCCAGGAGTGACATATTAAGGGTATCTAGGTACTATAAACCTGTTTAAATGGGTCAACCGTAAAACATCCCCAGATACTAAGTAGGCAGTATAGTATGTACTCAACACGGCATTCGGTGCCAGTCACGGGGGTGCGACCTGCGGCACGGTGGTGAGGCTTTGCCTGCGGGCAGCTTCCTTGACGACGGCCTGCGTCCCCAGAGGGATCCGAGAGGCCGCTCACGAGGAAACCATAAAAACTGCATGAGGTGCCGAGGTCGGCGAAACGCCGTGCTGCAGCAAAGCCAGCGAGTCGATACGGATGCGACCCAAACAGACATCCTGTTTTTTTTTTTGGGTTAACAGGCTCTGATCATCCAGAATCGATCCGCCTCAGAAATAACCACAGCAGCTTAATGAACAACCTTTAAATATTACTGATGCACTGTGACAAAAATAGCCTGCGGGTGGATTTTTTCCCAGATCGTTAACGTGGTGCTAATGCGTCTCCCGTGTAAGCGCCACCCCAAACCCCGGGCGAGGTAACCGGGGTGGCGCCGGCAGAACCGGCAGCTGCCAAACTCCGGGATGGCGGGAAACCAAAAAAAAAAGGGAAACGTTTGAAGACTCCTAATGCAGAGTTTGTCAAACGGGACTTCAGGGACCCCCAGACAGTCCCTGCTTTTGCAAAAATGTGGACTGTGTGGCAGAGAGCTGGGAGGGAGCGAAAATGTGGACTGTGTGGCAGAGAGCTGGGAGGGAGCGAAAATGTGGACTGTCTGACAGGGAGCTGGGAGGGAGCGAAAATGTGGACTGTCTGACAGGGAGCTGGGAGGGAGCGAAAAATGTGGACTGTCTGACAGGGAGCTGGGAGGGAGCGAAAATGTGGACTGTCTGACAGGGAGCTGGGAGGGAGTGAAAATGTCTGGGGGTGCCTGCGAACTGGATTGAGAAACACTGTCCTAGTGGACTGGTTATGACATCCCAGTCTTTACCAAAACACAAGCATGGTTCAGCCCTCACAGCAGAGAATGTTTACAGGGAGGACTTGCTTATTTAACTTAACCAAAGGTGTAGGAACGAAGGACCCCGTGCACCCCCCAATATTTAATTTGGATTCATTTACCCCCCCCAAACAAATCGGCTTCTGTATTTAAATTATTCAGTTATGCCCCCCATGAGTATCAAATTCTCTCCTACAGCACTGACCAAAACTATGGAGAAAACTTTTAAATGTAATTAACACATCAGCGGCTGGTTACTGAATCATCATTACCAGCCGAATCCCTGTCTGATGTCATTCAGCCCCTGTTCAAACAGATGACATGCAGAATGTACCACAGAAACAAATGCACTGTATCTGAGCATTGAGCAGGAGGAGCAGACGAACATTTCATTTCCTCCTCCAGCGTCGCCGAGTGACACTAAAAGCGAAGGGATCAAAGCAGAGAAGCCTGTGAGGATGTTATCGGGATTCTTAACAAGCTCGGACGGACCTAAGGCAGAAGGCTGCCTTCACAGCACAGCGGGTGTGTGAGAGTGTCCCAGGGAGAGCTAATGTTCAGCTACACCATGATAGCATGAAGGGTTACAGGAGGAGACTGGTCCTCAAGAAAAAGGGAAGAATCCACTGATGGATAGGGGACGGACGCGCGGCGACAGGCGGATGCGGATCAGAGACGTGAATCAGGGATGGACAAAGGCCACCGTCGACAAAGGTCAATACGAATAGGCAACAGATGCAAATTGGGGATGGATGGATTCAGATCGGAGACGTGGATCAGGGACGGACCCCCACCGGTGTCAATGGCTGATGGGGATCAGGGATGGACGCCCACTGGTGACTGGTGCCCAGCAGGGATGAAGGCCGATGCAGATGGGGGACGGAGACCTGTTGGTGACGGAAGCCAATGCGGACGGAGGATGCAGATCGGAGATGGACGGCCACCGGCGATGGAGGAGAACATGGTCCGGGGACGGACTTAGTTTATTTCACAGTGTCAACCAAAAGCATTCCTCCACAGAAGGCCAGAACGAGCCACGATTCTCGCACACAGCAGAGATAACAGTCGTAAAAGTAAGATAGCAGCTTTAACAGGAAGACCACAAATCGTCTCAATCCTGGCGACTACTCACACGATATTTTTATACCTTTCATACTGTGACTTGACACCCAGCCACCCACATGCCATATCTATATTTATTTTCCAAAAACAACCCAGGTTAGAGAGGTCGGAAACAGCACTGAGCCTAGGTGGAGGACAGCAGTGAGGCTCACGCTGAGCCACCGGACGACACGGCTACCAGACCAGCACCAGCACAGACTTAAAGACCAGCTCCTTGAGTGTTATGCCCCCTGCAGCCCCGATGCCCACACTGAAGATGCCAGCCCTCGGCAGCGGCAGCACGCACCTTGCAGGACAGGTGGCAGCTCATGGTAGCCCCCAAAGGAGGCATTCCGGATGAGCTTGCGGCCATCCCGGCGGGGCGGGAAAGCCACGGCCACCCCGGTGCACATGGAGAAGCGGCGGCGGCCCCGGAGTCCCTCCTCTTTCGTCATGGATGTGGCGGGGGAGGGGGGCCGAGAAGGATCTACTCAGGCGAATCAGTCCTGGAGGCTTGTCTGGCAACAGCGTGGAGATACTCTCCCAGAAAAATGCGTCGAGCCTCCTTTGCTGCGTCCCTCTCCCCCCTCCCCATCTCCCCCCCCCCCCCCCATGGCGGGAGAGGGCCCTCCTCGAGCCAATCAGCGGGAACCAACATCACATCCGCCTCAGCCAGCCAGCCCTCTGGATCGCGGCGCCATCTCTGGGTGAGTCTCTGCGCATTCAGCTCCTCCCACTGAAGAGGGGGTGGGTCCCACACACACACACACACACACACATGGTGGGGGTGATGCAGCTCTCAGAGCAGCACCAGAGGACACGGATTGCTTCTTATGATACAGCGGCTTCCAGAGGCCCGGCTACCTGGGAGTAATACGGCAAACTGCCACAATGTACAGCAACCGACAGCAGGTGGCGTACTCTCTGCCTCCATGACAGCCCTCCTGACACCCGAGTCTGGGAGGACTGCATGTGGTTCCTCCATAAAAAAAAAAAAAAGGCTGATGTAATTCTGTCACCAAGCAACTTCAGAAATGGAAGCCCACGGGGTAGGCCCCAGGAATCGGAACCGACTCAGGTCGGGTGTAATTATGGATCTGCCTTAACTGTGCCACATGAGGCTCAGTGTCGACAAACTGTCTGCAAGTGTCAGGGGAAATCCAGCACCAGGCTCGCTATGAAACCCAGGCGAGGTAAATACAAGATATAAAATGTAAACAGAAGGAAACGCTGGGTGGCTGCAAACAGTACAGTATCAGCAGAAGTAAACACAGAACAGTCTGATTAATGGAAGCCACCAACTCTGCCTCCACAACAAGCACAGTTTATTAAGAACTGTGTTTCAGGGGCACTAAGAACTGTAGGGAAGACATGGGCAATTCATGACCAGCAGGGGGCACAGTGGCTAAAGAAGTCAGGCAAGAACTGGAAGGTGTAAAAGCTGCTTGCGATGGACTGGCATCCCTTCCAGGGTGAACTCTTTGTGCCCTGAGCTGCCTGCTACAGGCTCAAATTCCCTGATACTCTGTACTGGGTAAGAGACTGGAAGATGGAGACAAGAATGAACGGATGGATGGTAGAATCTGGCCCCTCATACCTCTGAGGAAGATTTCCTTCAGTACAATACTCATCTCTATAAAAAATTAGCTGCTTTGCATAAAACCATCAGCAAGCCAATTAAAAGAAAACGGGTAAAACAAATTCAGCCAATCGGTGCGGCAGCCTAGAAATGTGAGAGGAGGAGGAGTCTGCACAGAGGCACGGAGCACCCTGGGGCTGTGAGACTGCACTCTACTGGGTCAGCTCCTTTAGGACTGCAATTCCCGGCGTTTCTATGTCACGTGTGTGTCCCGGGGGGGGGGACACATTCACTGAGGCACATTCTCTGCTATTACCCGGCTGTACATGGATCCACCTGCTCAGGTCTGGTACCGCATGACTGACCCCGTGTGACCACCCCTTGCTCCACCCACACCTGAGAAGAACCTGGGTGTCACTGGCGAGAGGACAACACACCTTATATATTCAGGGGGAAACTGTGTTGTGTTTAACCTACAGGTACAGATGGCGATACGTTTACACAACCTTAGATCTGTCCTTCGTGGGAAAGTACACACAGTGCGGATCGGCTGAGGCTGACCGTTTACACATATTCTAAGTTCTCATAAGTCTTGCATACATTAGAAATCATGAAGGTAATTTACCAGTGATAGACTGGCATCCCATCCAGCTTTGTGCTCTAGGCCGCCTTTACTAAAAGGTGACCATTCGCAGGAAGGATGTATGGGGGTTAGGGAAAGTTTTCCATTCTGTTGCTCTGTGCAGTGGACTCAAGGCAGATGAGTTCCTTGGTCACCACTTCCTGTCAGACAGTGACCACGTGACATGGAAGAGACGTGTTGGGGAGGAAGCTCCTGCATACTCTCAATCACTGCCTGGACTACAACAAAAACCAATAAAAAAAACCAGGGAGAAGAGGACTGCAAACATCTGTGAGGAGCTGAATGGCTGAAGGTTTTCCTCAAGGTTTCTTGCGTTCTTCATGCTAGCACTGTGTTAAAGTGACAGCCAGATCACTTTGAAACAGCAGGAGATGTTCTCTGGGCTGGAACGACTTTTGAAGGAGTTTTAATTTGAAAAACATGAGAGGAAAAATCCCGCTGCACCCAAAATAACTCTATGACTCGCTAAGAAACGTCTCCGGGACCCGCCGTCCGTCAGTGTGGATCTGGCCGCCATTTGGCCACCGTGCCAACGATCTGCCCTGGAAGGCGTCCCGGGAGAATCCTGCCAAGGGTCCGGTCGCTTAGGACGGCGCTTCCTGAAATCCTGCCTGACCGAACGTTGTTTGTACCAGATGGTCTTGCAGTATCACCAACGCCGCCTCTACTCGGTCCAGCTCGGGACCGTCTCCCGATATTCTGGTTTTCGTTAAGTCAAAGGTTATTTTAAAAGCTCATGTCTTAAGCAAGTTTAGTCAGTCTGTTATATTTTGCCATTTAACGGCTGTGCCTAAAATTCCAGTTGTCTTACTGCTCCCTCTAGTGGCACTGAATGTATTTATTTGATATTTTTCATTCTATTTATTTTAGCAGACGCTGCTATCCAATACATACTCTGCCATCACACACTTAATGCAACTGCTTTCATTAAAACAGGGGTAATGGGCTGAATGGCTCCATCACTGCAGACCTGCGACGGTATGCTTTACCATGGCCGGAATTGCCCCCGGGGCTGGCGCAGGGGCTGCTCGGGTGGTCTCTGCCAGGCACCTGCAGGCTCTCCTTCCCCCTCTGACTCATCCTTCCCGGGGTCAGGAGCTGGGCATCGTCACTGGGCATTAAGGCAGCTGGGGGAACAGAGGAGAGAGCGGCATGAGGACTTCCAGGATCAAAACATACACATCCTACATCTGAAGGTCAACACTTATAGTCACCTGTTTAGTGATGCTTCTGCCCAAATCGAGGTGTGCAAAACAATGGAAATACTGAACAATACATTAATGTCAAGGATCTACTAAGAAGTAGGACAAGCCTTTCCTTTCAGAATCCTTTCAATCCTCATAGGAAAGCAATAATACGAGAGCTTAACTTAACCCGAATTTCTCATGGAGGTTCAGTAATGTTTAGTTCTGGTGATTGGGGGGGCCGTGGAAGGCTTCTGACTTGCTGGTCATGAGCAGTGTATTTATGGGTGATGTCTTGGAATACGGGAACTAGATAATATTAATTCTATCATACATAAAATGGTTTCAATACTCATTTTTCATGCCATCGATTCTACAGCCTGCCCTTCAGGTTTGTTTTGATGGCTGAGACTCATAGGCTACCAGTGCTCATGTAAGACCAGAGAGCAGATTGACACACACAGGGATGAATAGCTCAGAAGCATCAGAACTTTCCTCACTGCGCTTAATCGATAGAGTGCAGCAAGGGTGGAGCTGGAAAAACGTTAGAGTCCAGCAAACTCTGTCAGTGACGCCCTTTGTTGTGAAAAACACACCTCCCTCTTTTCTGTGCTACTGTTAACCAGGAAGATTTTTTCATATTTGACAGCTGAGTAGAATGAAAGCAACTTGAGACGGCAGCTTAACGAAAATACGTAAGACAAAGATACAAAGACAACCTGCTGCAGCTGGTTCTTAACGCATCTACATCTTAGCCCAAGGTTTAAAGACAGTGTTGTCGTCTTCGGAAAGTAAGTCAAGTCAAAGCTGAATAAGAGTGTTCATTTGCTCGAAATGCAAACCCAAATCCAGAACACACTTTCTTCAAAGGCCAAGCAACTAACAACGAAAAGCAAAACTGTTCCGAAGGGCTGTTAAACATACAGGGGTAGAACAGGAACCCAAGTCAGCACATTCCATCACCATCATATGAAGCTGGGGACCTCAAAAATGAGTTCACAGTTTACAAGAAGGTGCTTAAATTCATGGCGGAAGAGGATCTACTGGTATGGTGGAAGACCAATGAGAAAAACCATTGCTCAACTTGCAATGAAGTAGTTGTGCATTGCTGCTTCTAGCTGTGCTTCAGAGCGTATATTTAGTACATCTGGGCTCATTTGCAGACCAAAAAGGGCAACGGCTAACAGCTGAGAGCATTGACATGCTAGACCTCCTTGCAAAGAACTTGGACATTTACAGAAATTTTAAGTTGCGTTGTTTGCATTTATGCTTAACATTTAAGTGTAACAGTGATCTGTTTTGGTGTTTTTTTCTGAAGAGTTGCACTGCATTGTTTTCATTACTTTAAAGGTTTATTTACTATTCACAAAAGACCACGCTCCTGTTCTTTTTATTCGAACGCTTACTTAATAGGTTTTAATATTTTTATGTATTCTGTCTACAAACACGGCTTTGACCTCAGTACGAGTTAGAAAAGGTTGTTTACAGAAAACAAAACTGCAACTGAAATACATTTTTTATTGAGTTACATTATATACAGCTGCGTTTCGAAAATGGTACTGAATTTAAATACTTTTCTTGGTCGAAATCTGAAATTTTGGTATCGCGACAACATTAGCATCAGAAGGACAAGCACACAATGCAGACACTGAACAATATATATATATATTTTAAGTTTTGCTTCCTGAAAAGTTTTTGCTGATTGCGACAGGTACCTGGTGGGTTTGCACAAATATAGTTTTGGTTTTGCTGCATCACGTAGGAACTCTGAGAAATAGACAGTTAACTCTTTACCAGCAATAACGTATTTAATCGCGTTTATGATTCTCATACGCTATTAAGTTCAACATAATTAGCAGTGCTTTATTCTTGATTTTTGTTTGTATTCAATATCAGTGCATCACACTGCAGTGTTCAAGAGTAGTCAGCAGAAATTTTCATACCTGGTGACAGCAAACACCATTCCTGCAGTCTCGAACCCAGCAATTCAGCTTTTGTTCTCGACAGACCCAAATCTCTGACCAGATCACTCAATTCTGTCTGTGTTATGAGATGTGGATCACTTGATGAGGGAGGGGGGGTAAGGAGCATGCACGGATTACAGTGCATTGTCACACCCACCACACGATAAACCACCTCAGGGATGAGAACCTGAGTGCAGCCATGTGGCAGGTGATACCTCAACACCACACCAGTCCGAATGGACCAGTGGGAGGTTTTTTCCAGTGGCTGGAGTGCCAATCCTGCCACCAACCCCCAAGTTATTCCCTGTAAGTTGTAGGACCTCCTTGCAGGGCCTTGAAGATTAACATCATACCCAGGGTGAAACAATTGCAGGTTAAGGGCTTTGCTCAAAGGCCCAACAGAGTAGAATCACTTTGGGCATTCATGGGATTTGAACCAGTAACCTTCTGATTGCTCGCACAGAACCCCAGCCTCAGAGCTACCACTCCATCACCACTCTGATGAGCACCGTTCAAAATCCAGATCATTCTCACTGCCAGTTCCCTGCATTGCAGTTTCTTCATCTGGTTCGTCTAAGGTCCCTTCCTCTGGTGGTTTCGGAATTGGAAGACTGTTGTCATGTGGCACGGTTCTCATTGCTGAAAGCACATTAGGGTATTCAATTGACTTCTTGTTTTTGGCAGAGAAACCAGGCACATTAGTCAAACAGAAGTAACAGTCGGTCACATGGTCTTTCTGTTCTGGACAGCAAACAGCATTGTCTTTCGAGTGCCTCTGAGCCAGGCACTCAGACAGACAGCACATGTCGCATAACAGATGTCAGGCTCCCATTCCTTGTCTTGATCACTGATTTTACATCCAAAGTACAGATTATATGCTTTCTTCACAAGAGCAGTCATTGAGCATCTCTGAGGCGCAAGCGTATATTCGCCACAAATATAGCAGAATGTATCGCGGCTGTTACGACATTGACAAGATGTATCGACGACACCAATCGTCCTGGAAATGTCTATAGCATCTAGCTTACTTGTTACATTGCTACTGAGGCAGTGCTACATTCTGAAACAATACATACACACTATCAGGTCTATATTAACCCACTGAGTACTCTTATAGCCTGCTGAGGCAGTGTCAAGCTGGCTCTGGCCTACCCAGGCCTGGGCTGCAAACTCCCACAGAACAGTTACCATCCCGGCCTGATTCCATGCCTGGACATTCCCAGACTGTACAAAACACTGTTGATAGGTCTCTTGTAGAAACCAAAATTTTTGGACACAAATATAGGAAAAAAACATGAGAAAACTGAAGATTTCGATGAAACGGTACATGATGGGCAAATTTGGATGTGATTTTCGTGATCAGCAGCCAAAAATCTATAAGGAACACCCAACAACAAGAAGCCAAAACTTTGTTGTGCAGCATTATCAAACCTAAAAATCTCTTATGAGACAACGGCTCATACCAACAAACACTATGGATTGAAGCCTTTCAAGATTATCCAGTGCAGCGTCTCTCAACCTTTCCCAGCTATCCCTCATTCATCATGCCTAGGGCTAGGCGATATAGCAGAATATACAGTATTTTTTTTTTCATATTAGTCAATATCAATAATCATTACGATTTAATTCAAGTCAATATTTCTCTTGATTCTTGTTTAATATTCCACTAGAATTGCCCTTAGACTCCAAACAAGAAAAAAGGCAACAAATTCAATGGACTACAAACTGAAATTTAATTGTAATTAACAAATCATACAAAAATAAGCTTTTTTTTGCGATAGGACGCAACAGTACAAAATGCTGACTGTATGGATAGATGTAATGTGTTTTCTCTGATTGCCTGATGCTTGTTCCAGGGGATGGGTCTGACATCTTCTTTTTGTAAAAGATGTGGCTTCTAAGCTGTCCCCCTCTTCTCCATCACCTTATCCTTCCTCTGAGGGAACGCTCATCCCTTCCATGCTGTTACCAAAACAGCAGCATGTGACGTGACGTGGTTTGCTTCGCTGACTTCATCAACCTTGCTCTGCGTTTGTAAGGTGTAGGTTGTCTGTTCTTAAAGGACAATTCCAGCCAATCGTATGGTTGCATTCGTCTCTGATGTGTTTTACTATCCAGCAGTTCCTTATCAACAGTTTATTGTTTTGCAGCCACAAAAAAAGCCATTCCGTCTTCTGTAGTATGGAAATATTGCGGATTTCAGAGACAATACCAAGCAGAATCAAGCAGTATCACAGCAACAATCAATTTATCTGACAGACACTATTGATAGATAAGTTCTATTTGGCTAAAGTTTATTTTGGGTAAGTTTTCAACTCCTTTTTTGCTTTATAAATATCTAAAAAAAATTATATTGGGATTGTTTTTTCAATATAGTGCAGAATTCTACATGAATTTTACACACCACACATGTACTTATGGCCATAGAATTAGCTAAACATGTTCCAGGTATTAACAATGGTCATTAAAGATCAAACAAATCATTACCTTAGCTAGACAAGTATTTAAAAAGCTTCCTTTTATTTTATTTCAGTTATTTAAGAAGCGATATTTATAGGCTTCGTTTAGATGTATATTTTTTTTTTTACTTTATTTTCGTATTTTATCTCAGTTCACAAAAGTCTCTTCTTGCAGTTTTAGGTTTTGATAACCCGGATCCTCCACTCACGGACGCAATCCCTTCCATAAACCCATCCAGCCAGCACAATAAATGAAAAGCTGAAGCTCAAATGTATTTTCATGGCAAATCACCGTCTGTAAATTTTATGCATCTCAGATGTTTTTTTTGGATTTGCACAAGTCGGTTTAACCCAAGTTGAAAGCTGCCTGTACACCAGTAAAGCCTGCCCCCTTGTGGAATACCTGTGAAAGATCACTATTTATTCATTCCTGATTTCCTAACCTTAACATCACCGAAATTAAAACACAATGTGCTTTTGAAATTAGTCCACTCGTTCCACAATTTGGAATCCCAATAGTCTTCGGCTCCCCTAAAACTGAGCAGTTATTCCACAAACATTCAAGAAACAACAACAGCATCTCTATCCCATGCGTGTCCATCTTAAATCTGCACACGTCATATGACATAATCCCCCATGATGACACGATGGCTGGTAGTAAACAAGCTATGATCTGTGTGTGCGTGTGGCTTGGTGAAGCGATGAAGTAGGTCACCGCATCTCGGCTAAATAAATCCACACAAGGCTGGGGGATTTAAAGCATATGCATGTGTCTGTACACAAGCAGTCAGTCACTGCGACAGCAGAATGCAGTGCAGGACACAGCAGGAACAAATAAATAACAACGTCTTGATCGTTTTCATAGAAAGTGATGTACTGGGCACCTAAGCTGAGGCAGACCACTGAGGCAGGGCTACCGTGTGGGAATGCCCAAACGGCTCAGGTGCAGGTGGCTCCCCCCACACGGGCAACATGGTACAGTCCATCATGCTTTGAGACAGCTATAATATATATATATACACATATATACACCATGCATCATCATTCCATCTTTTTTAAAGGGATCAGGGTTCCCTCCACTCCCCACACAGACACTCTCCCCACTTGCGTCCAGCCCCCCAAAGGTCAGACACTCACTTGATGTCGCAGGGGGGTCCCTGATCTCGGCATGGTGCTGCAGGCGAGGGGTGAGGCAGAGTGGGAGGGTGGCCGGGTCCGGCCAGACGGGGACGCACACACATGGGAAAGGCATGGGGTCGACATGATGACAGATAGGACAAGCAGGACGGGGGGTGGGGGGGAAACAAACAGACAAACAGAGATAATGTTAGTCAGCTGAAAGCCATCGCAAGACAGAGCAGCAGCCTCACGAGCGGCCCGGCCCTGGGCAAATGAGGGGGCGGGGCTTCAGGCCGGCTGACGCCATGGCGACAGATGAGGGAGACAGTGACACGGAAGCATGGGAGTGGCCACGTGCGACGGCAGACAGCCAATGGGGGAGGGAGGAGCAGTGTAAAGGCTGGGGCATGAGGAGCGATGGGCAGCCAGCAGGGGGCAAACTTGAAAAGGAAGGACCTGGTCAGCGGCAGCGCCCCCTAGTGGCCTGGCACACACAGGCCCAGAGGGCAGCAGCAGACCAACTTAACGGAGGTGAGTTCAGCTGGAGCTCCACTGAGCTCAACATCAGAGTGCAGATCTGCGCACAGAGGAACCCGACTACCGCATAAACCTCAAAGGCCACAGAAAAAAGCCCCCAAAGTTTCCAGTAGTGCACAGTAACAGGTCAGAGCTCATAATTAAAGACAATTCTGGAGCATCTCTAGTCTGGTTAGAGGGGACCTTCAGGCACAGAGGGGGCACCTCAAGTGTTCCCGTTCATCACAACGACAGAGGCTCGTAGCCAAAGCAAGGCAGACGGCAGCCTGTTTGCATGGCTGGGCCAAGGCTCACTACTCAGCGGAACGGCGACCACAAGAGCTCACTCACTGCCGCTTCAGGTAACCTGAGAGCCAAACACTAACAAGCCAAGGAAGGCAGCTGGCTATCGACCAGAAACGCGTGTTTACCTAGAAGACACTTAAAGGGAGACCAGAACCTGCTTAGGGAGGCATCAAGTGACCAGTGTTCAATTACCAAGTGACCAACGCCTTCTATGTATAGAGAGAACAATGTATAATAATTCAGTAAGGACTAACCTGATAGTGCCGGACAAAGTGTACAATGTCCATGTGGATTACACCAACTCTTCGCTAACAAGTTAATTGATAACTCCCAACTGACGATCCAAAGTTGCATACGACAGGTTCTCAAGTTCACATGGCCTAAGCTCAAGAAAGGTCACACATAAAATAAGTGATATCCCCACATTCTAATCTCTTTAACCGTACCCCTCCTTAAGGACAGTCAGCTGGGTCTGAACGCGCCTACAGTGACAGACATTCTCCTCGAGGGAATCTCCTATGTTGAACACTGCTCAACGTGAGAAAAATTCCACACGTTCTTTCGTAAAAGACACTTCTGCTGCCCCTCCTCTTGGTTTTGGTGACAATGCTGCTCCTTAATGCTTCATTTCACAGTTTTTTTTCCCGCCCCCTGGGTTGACAGACGCCTGCGTTCATTTCTCGGAAAGTTCCACTGAAACATCCCGTTTCCTGTTACACCTTCACGCTCGAGCGAAAGCCGTGCCGGCCTCGCCACTCGTTAGAGCGGCACTCATTTTTCCACAAACAGAAAGAAGCGGCGGAGGAAGACCGTAATCGTCGCCCGTAGTTAATGACAGGCCAAGCACCACCGAATATAACGCAACAGGTCAGCAGATTTTTCTCGTAAGCTACTGTTAATCATAACCCCTCTCCGACTGGAAGGGGCTCCCACGCTTCGGAACACGAATCTGCGTGAGAACCTGCCACCCAAACACTTTCCCCGAGTTTTCCCATCAGCGGGCTGTTTACGTCGCTTTTGCCAGCTGGAAGGTTTCTGGGAGCCACAATAAGTGCGTTGACCACCAAGCGAGTCAGATTTAGTGGGAGTCACGCCAGGCCGTGCTTATAATGCAACCGTATGTCCAGATCCCTTTCAATTCCTCATCTGAATTTACCTCTCATCCTGTGTAGTTTGTACAGCACCAGTGCTGAAGCCCTACAGAAGCATACAAACATGAATCAACTTTATATAGTAATTATGCAGGAAAGGCACGCAGTGGCTTGGCGAGTGGTGCTGCAGCCTCGCACCTACACAGCCGGGGGCTCGAATCCCGTTCCTCGTCCTGCGCGTGCTTGCACGTCCTTTCCGTGCTCCTGCATGTTTCCCCCGTGTGCTCGACTTTCCTCCCGCAGTCCAAAGACATGCAGTCAGGCTGATAGGCATCTATCACACACATTGTCCATAGTGTCTGATTAAGTGTGTAGGTGTGTCCGGTGACAGACTGCTGTCCCATCCAGGGTGCATCCAAGCCTTGAGCCCTGAGCTGCCTGGAATAGGCTCCAGGACCCTGATAGGAAAAGACAGACGGATAGATCCGTGTAGCTGAGGTTTTCTGTAAGGAACTGCAGGTAATCAAGCTTTTCCCCTCCCTACTTTAGCACTCCTTATTTTAGAGAGGAGGAGACATGGCTGTGGTTTCAGGTGTTAAGGGGGCGTGGCCAGAGAGCGAGGGGCGGGTCCTCAGACCAAGGGGCTGCAATGTGATGTGAAGTCTTGATCTGGGTCTATGGTCCGTATGGCGACATTCTCTCAAGCAGCAAGCATGGGGAAGCTACTGGTGCTGCTGATTCCATTATAATTTCATATTTTAACAATATTTTTACCTGCAAAACATCTGGCACTGGGGGGGCACACCATGACAAATGATAAAGTTACTAATGGTATGCAGACATCCATGAGCGTGTCACTGCCGGATTCTGAATTACAGCCTCCAATGTTACCGACTGGGTCAAACTCTAACAAAAAAGTACATTTTGGCCCCTTTCCAGCAAATTTCAGCTACATTGATGGTCACACTCTAGTACAGCCACAAACAGCAGGCCAGTAAAAATAAGCAACACTACAGCAGTCGCAAAAAAACTTGGTCGTTGTCATAAAAACAAACAAAAAAAAATGTCTGCGGTCACTTCAGGACATCCTGTAGATAAGTAGGTTCTGGGAACTGGCTCTGGCCCAGTAGAACATGGAAAGGGACTGGAAGAGGGCCACAGTCCTGATCCTACAGACTGGGAACAAGCTGGCAGGGCCAAAAGCCTCGTCTCCCCTCGGGGGCAGGGGGGGCCGTGGAGATCCAGTCTCCCGTCGGCTTCAGAGATCTAGCGTTGGCTGAGGGGCTCGGAGTATCACCAAGGCTGAAACAACTCTGCCTCTTTGAGAGAAGGCTGCCAGTAACGAGCCACCATCTGAGGTCAGGCTCAGTCCATTTGGGGGGGGGGGGGGGGGGGGGGGCACGGTCCCACTGTCCTTTTAGTTTGTGGATTTTAGCCACATGGACCCAGAACCCTTGATTGGCTCCGCTCTTCCCCGAAAGGTGACTCTCAATATGAGAAGAATTTCTGGGAACCAAATTCTCCCAGGGGAAGGGAAAGGAAAGAAGTAACCCTACCCCCGACCCCCCCCCCCCCCCAAACCACCCCTGAGAGCTTCCTGTGGCCCTGAAGATGCGTCCCTTTCGATTTGAGGGGTCCTTGTGTTGTCTGTCTGACCATCTGCAGAAACCCCCCCCCCCCCCCCCCCAAAAGTCAATATGACCCATGACAGGGTAGGGAGAAGGGGCTGACAGACATGAAAACACAAGGAGACAATATAGCCTTGGCCAAAACAGAAGGATAACATGACAAGTTCTGTCAGGAGTCCAAGTTCTGTGAATGTACAGCCCAAATATTCATGACGGTGCACACCGCTGCCTGACAGGCAGGTCAAAGCTGCAGACCCATCAGACGCAGCGCAAACGTCCTGAGGAAGGGAATAAACAAACCGATATGCGCCGGCGACTTCCTTCCGGAGGAATGTGTTTGGGGCAGGATGGAGCGGGACAGCCCTGACGGCGAAACCCGCGCAGAGAGCTGACAGCGGCACCAGAATCCAGAAACCAGAGTCACTCCCAGCAAACAGCGAATCACTGTGACAGTGAAGGCAGAAGCGTTAGGGTTCTACACCCAAAAAAAAAATGGGGAAATCTATAGCAGATACTGTACGGTTTGCATCTTTAAGCGCAGACACTGATATCCTGCAGCTCATAACAGTCCTAAATCACTGCTACTGTATCCAAAATCCTGTTAACCCACCCCAGGGTTTCGGCAGACGTTGGAGTCCTGCCACTGTCTCCCAGGAATCGATGGCACGACCGCACCTCCGATAACAGGAAACGGCCCAACAGCGTCTACTCAGAGAGGTTGGCTGGGCGTGGGAGTCTCGGATGCAAGCCAGAATCGCGGCAGCGTGACTCTTATGAAAGGATTAAGGTGTGCTGCTCCCCCACCCCGGCCGCTCTGTCCGATTAGCGTCGGAAATTAAACACGTACAAACACGAAGCCTTCCGTAATTCGCGGTGCTCGGTAAAACGGCCTGAGCACTCACCCATGTGCGAGACTCGGTCCCCGGCTTTGACTCTTGCAGAGTAGCCTTTGTGTCGCGTGCCTCCTGAACCTGAACCGCTCGCTCGTGAGTCGCCGGGCTTGTCGCCTCACGCCATGCCGTCGTGCACGGGCCTGGGGGCGCGGCCCTGCGCCATGGTGGGGCGCCGTGGCGGGGAAGGCCCCGCCCCTCAGCCCGCCCTTCCCCACCCCTCCTTGGTGAGGTCACTCCTGCTGCTGCTCCAGGGCTGAGCCTGACTGTCACAGGGCCGGTTGAGCTCACAGCTCATACAAACACAGATGCACGGGGTCCGTAACCCCCTGCCTCATGCTGTCAGGCTCTCTGCAGGATATGTGCCCCGCCCCACTCATCTGCTCCCTCTCTCTCTCTCGCTCTCTTGTCTGCATCCCTCTCTCACTTTCCAACACTCTCCCTATTCCTACTCCTCATTTAATCCTGCCCTGCAGACATACAAAGCGTTTAGCCGGTCAGCCCCTGCCTCCCCAAGCGACACACGCTGCTCACTGACGTGACAGAGAGCACCCCACCGTGAAATAAATGACTCCGTTTGTCCAGGAAAACTCACCAGGAGTGAAAACCCGACATTCACGATCATGAAAACAAAGTAAAGTTTTGCTCCAGCTGTGCACAGACTCCTGGCCTCGAGCTCTTAAAAAAAAACCAAAAATGTTTTAGATTAACAGAAAACGTCTTGCATCACGCAGAAAACCCAGGTGCAGAGATCATGGCTGCTGTTACAGACCAGCAATCAAAGAAAAACTGTATCGTATGTATTCCACGCTTTGCCAGTCTGGCACGGATTTGCATAATGGCACTAACCCATTTAATTAGGATAAAGAATTCCCCTCGATGCGGCGGGGGGGTGGGGGGCTGCTCCTGCAGAGAGGACCATCAGTGCTGAATACGCTCGCTTCGGGGGGCTTGGGAGAGAGCCGTGGTTGTTTTTTTCCTTGAAAACCCCGTGAAGCATCAGAATCCCCAGAAACGGGAACCGGCCGATGGAACAATGCAGCACTTCTGCCAGAGGGATCCCAGAGGCCCCGGCCTGTGGCGCCCGGCCCGCGTGGGGCGTCGGATTTCTCGGAAGCTGACCGCGTCCGCACGGTAACCTGCAGTCCGCCCAGTGTGAGGCGCCACACCCCTGTTGAATGGATTCCAGCAGCTTCCGTGGGTCTTTTCTAGAATTTTCCGTTGACCTTGGCAGTTCCACCAGACTCCCCGCCACCGTTTTGTACCGAGTACAAAATGCATCAGTGCACCAGTAATGCATCGGTAACCTGGAACAGTTCAGTGCTGTGATGCGGTTTATTCTCTTCGGTGAAGGTTTCATCGGTCCTGATGGATGCGGAAGGCATCACAGGGGCCGACTGGAGGCCAGAAACCGTACACATGACTCTAACAGTCCTCTGCCTTCCATTACCTCTCGCATGATCCTATTTGCATGTTAACGCCAGACAATAACGCAGGTGATTCTGAAAAGCCGACAAATTCACAAAGGACACACCTTCCCGCTAGCTGAGAAGGAGAAGTCCTGCGTTATATTATAATTATCCAGAGGTCATCTTTAAATGGCACTTTGTCTAGTAACTGTGAACCGTGAATGCCATCGTGCCCTCAGGGAGAGTGAGCGTTGTGAAGTCACAGTAGATAAGGAGGGACACGACGGCTCGACCAGAGACTGACGCGAGATCAGAGCCTCTGCTAATTGCAGTCTGCACGCCAGACACCCCCTGTGGTCTCAGGGTGTGAAACCAGTCGCACGCTCATTTCTCACACTAGTGCACATTCTCTGCACTGTGTGCAGAGGAACTGTCAAGTTTGCTTAGCTGAACTGATGTATATCCAGGGTCCAAAGGTGTTCATTTCCTTGTTCTGCGGAATACTAAACACACAAATGTCTGTTTGCCGTCGCTAACTTCTGGTTTTAACCTTTTACCAAAGGATCAGGGTTGCTGACCCATGCTGCAAGAAGCATATCTCCTTCCTACTTACCAGAGTCTTGTCGGGTTCACCTTGGGTCTCAGTGTAAGGCTCCATGGCGCCTGTGTCCACTATGACGTCCTGTCTGTAATCGCTATGCAGGAACCTTCATGACTCTCACATGGGTCCAGATGCCTGCTAGAGACACAGTGTGTATCCGGTACACAACCTGAAGAGGAGAGGGAAAACTCAGTCCATACGAAGACTCAAACTAGGCACACAGAGTCAACGCCATGGCTCACTCGACCCAACTGACCCAACCTCTAGAGCAGGGGTCTCCAACTCCGGTCCTGGAGAGCTACCTTCCAGTAGGTTTTCTATCCTACCCGGCTTCTGATGAGCCACACCTGTTCTCAGGCAAATACCAGGAGCAGGTGTGGCTCATCAGTAGCCAAGTGGGATAGAAAACCTACTGGATAGTAGCTCTCCTTCTCAGACCAACAGATAGGCAGCATGGCTTGCCCAACACAGATGGAGAATGACGATTCGGTAACCCTAACCCCTTCAGAGGGACTGATGTAGCAAAAAAAAGCACTGGAAAGTGAGTATCTGTCAGTGGAGGTGAGTGAGCCATCAATCGCTGGATAAATATTCACTGACCGAAGACAGGAACCAATAGAGATGCAGCTCACAGCACAGCTATGGGGCACTGACACACTCAACTGCTGAACGTCAACCCTCTTGATGAGGCTCCCACTCATCAGCACCACTCGCACCTTGTACTGTGGGACACACTGTAATCAGTTCGCATCACTACTGGAAGACAATGTCGGAAAGCCCAGGCACTTTGCGGCCATGGCAACACAAATTGCAAAAATTTGCGAAGCATGCAAACATGCAGCCAGGTCATTTTCTGGGGGCTGTGCTGGTAAACACTGACACTACTGTTCATTTGTTAATGTTGTGTTAAAACCTGGATATACAACCAGGCACTGTAAAAGGCATATACCCGCGTAGGTCAACTTTGGTATCATTAAATAAAAAATATACAGTATTTCGTGTCATTTCCTTTTAACTAAAAAGAGAACATAACGAGGGAAAACATAACTTCCAGTTAATCACAGAACTTCCTCTCCTTGAGGGGTGAAAAGACCGTCTGCAAACAGTTTGCTGCATGCATGAAATTAAATTTCTACACAATGCATATGTTATGTGTGCAGGCCACGTGGCATAATATGTGCCAAGGTTCACCTTGAGCACCCAAATGGTCTGGTAAACCTCTCAGCAGCTCTGGGGACAGGACGCCGCCGGACCCCTCAATGGCCACATCAGCCGTTCAGAAAACACACACAATTTGAGGCGGCCTTTTGGTTTCCATGCTAGTCTAAGCACATCAGTCCCTACCCCACAGAACTGAACCCGTGTCATGTGATCATTCAAGAGGACTTCCTTTAAAGTGAAATGCTGATGTCACCGAGATGCCTTCCAGCCTTGTGTGGCCAATGGGTGGTCTAACATTTCATTCCCATTAAGTCTCACAGGGTCACTGATTCTCTCAGGAAACTGACTGTATGTTCTCCCCAACTCTTGGTATCGCAAACCAGGAATATCCATTAATCATTGAGAATCCCTAAACAGTGCATTCAGAATTAGCCCCGGAGACAAAACAGATAATTGTAGGTTTTTCAGTATAAGCCAGTATAAAAGTACTGAGTGAGACTTGGGCAGTGTCTTGGGCTAGTCATGCAAACAGCCACTGAAACACAGTCTATTAGGAGTGTAACGATGCAGCCTACTCACAATTTGGTTCAAAAGACAATTCAGGGCTCACGGTTTGATACACTCACAATACATTCAACAAAATAAGACTCTAAACAAACTAAGATCAGTTATTTATGCCATTTACAAAAAAAAAATGCTTTCAAACAGCTCCTTTTTTCTTGCAGTTTTTTCCTTATTCTGCTCCAGAGCAAAATGTTAAAAATAAAATCTCAAAGTAAAAGCAAAGCTAAGATTGTGCCTATTGCACCCTTTTGCATTAACATGAATGAATGATTTTATACCAAAGTGCATCATTACACCCCTACAATGCATATCTTTATATTTTTGAATTATGAAATATTGTGCTGCTGCGCATTGTTAAACCCCTACGGCACGTATCTGAAAACACTTTATGTCCAAACTTAGGTCCCAAGTTCCTGTTTCATCAGCACAATCTGTATTTCTCAAGCGATGAACTGCATCTACACTCAAGAGGATGCACTCAGCTACCACTCAGTGAGCTCCTTATACAGGGTGGCACAAACCTTACACAGTGCTCTACACTGTGCGATCATCAGGACATTAAGAAGGAATTCCAGTGAGGTCAAGGTGACCAAGTTATGGCAGTGACTCACTGTAATGTGGTGCTGCTTTCTCTAGACACAGAAGGTCATGCTTTCACGGTAACTGCCTGTTACTATGAACTATCAACTCCAGTTTGACATGATTTTTCAGTGCTGTCCTAGATCCAAATGTACACCCTTAAGAGTTTTAAATAATGACACATAATCATAACTTCATTCAGGAAGCCACAGCCATATTCTTAAGTCTGATACAAGATATCTAAGATACTCTTGGTGGAGCTACTAAGCATTAACAAGTGCCTCAAAAGCTCTACTATGAAAAGGTTTTCATACTATTCTAAGCAAGAGCAAGGTATGCTTTGAATGAGTATAATTACTTCAAAGAATGACCTGCAAAACAAAACAAAAAGGATCAAAAAGAACAGAAATAAATAAAACATAATACTGATTAATCATTTCTAAAAATCATTTCTAAAAATCTGTGGCTCTAAATTGAAAGTAGACGTCTAGAATGACTTCCCTGTGGTCCCATATCTAGGCGGGCCAGAGAAACCCAAACAGCAATATGGCATCATATCAGTCGCAGATGACAGAAAATGGATTACAATATTAATTCTGCATAATCCACAGAACTTCAAGCTGGCCAGCTGGGACCTGGCTGCCCCCCTGACAGCAGGCCAGTGCCCAGATGCCCAGCTTCTTTGGCAGGGTGAGACGGCAAAGGCGCAGGTGCTGCATCCGCCTTTCCCTGCGCGATGGCACAGCGAGTTAGAGGGAATCCAGACTGCAGTGTCAGAGCGGAGTGCTGGCCCACCCCGGCCGGTGTGATCACCTCACGGTGCTGGCCCACCCCGGCCTGTGTGATCGCCTCTTGTGGAGCCTAAGCGGGCTGGCGGGTCTCACGGTGCTGGACCATTACTCGTCCACAGTAGGTCAAGAGAATGGCGAGAAGGTGCAAAGTGAAAGCCAGTATGTCCAGCTGTCAGCCTGGAAGATGGGGAAGGGCTAGTTTTAGCTCATATAAGCTAGCAACACCTTTAAATGTGGTGCCGTACATAATGTATAGACCATTTAGAGATCTTACAGTAAATGTTAACTATAACATGGCGCTTTCCCACTGAAGTTCAGTAACCTAGTTCTTGGTTCAAATTTTCTGGAGCTTTTGTAGTTCCTGCCCACTCCTGTATGTCGCTTTCTCACCACACACCAGGAACTGTGACTGTTACGCTGGATACGAATGGGACAAAAAACTCCTATGTTTTAGCTTCACCATCACCACCCTAATGCGGTCCTAAAATACAGGACAAATTACATTTTATTTATATACCCTACGACATGTTTATAGCCCATTATTAAATGTGGCCAGCAGATCGATCCTTCATTTTTCAACTAGTAAAAAATTATGTAGCATTATTCCGCTAATAAGCGCTGGCTGGTATCACCTCCATCCCTGCCAATATTAGACAGAAGTATGTTGGTTATGAATAGGATTTTCGAATTCAGAAATATGATGGAGACACAAGCAAAAAGTGTATCCATAAATGCATATAATGTAACCGAGACACGAAAATAAATCTATCTGCTCAATTTTGCTCCCCTGCTTTTATCTCTTTCCCACACCACGTAACTGCCAAGCTTAGCGGCAGTACTTGTGGTCAGCCAATCAGCAAAGTGTATCGCTGTAAGCCCCACCCAGTAGCTCCTGGCAACAAAGGTGAGTCATATTAGGATGAATTCAGGTGAGCAGGGGGGTATTCCAGAAAGCTTGGTTAACTTACCATTTGGTAAATCTTAACCTCTGGGTTGATATACCCCAAACCCGCATACCATGAGTATGTCGGTTCCAAAACACCTGAGAAGAGTAAGTTCAATCAACCTCCTATTGGTTACCCAGAGTTAATGCGCGTGCACCGTGCATGCATAAAGACGTTTTCAATTGATCGCCGATTTCACGAGTCAGAATGGAAAATCAAAGTGAAAAAAAGAGAGCGGCATACTTCACAGAGGCGGAGTTGGAAGTTTTAATGCACGCATATGAGGAATTCAAGCCAATAATAATGAAAAAAAGCAATACGGCTGCATCGGCTAAAGAAAGAGTTGGCTTGGCAAAAAATAACGGACAGAGTAAATGCGTGTGTATTAAATTGCAAATTTGACATCGCCTCCCCTTTTATTATAATGCAAAATAATTAAACACGTACCCCTCCGCATCCTTTTGACTGTTAAATCACTATGAAAGCATTTACTTTTCCTGCCATTCATTTCTTTAGGTTAAAATAACAATGTGTATCGACTAGGAATATATGGTTTCTTATTTAATAAGGTGTAATCCTTCTGGAGCCAGAAGAACTTTGAGCCAAGTCAAAATGAAACACAAAAACATTCCGCAAAAAGGTAATATTTGATTATACGATCACTGAACTATTTATTAAACACGATTTAGTATATTCTTTCTGTCATGTAGCTAATAGAAAAAAGGCTGAAGCCCGTCTAACTGGCGGGGGCCCACCACCACCTCCCCTCACCCCATCTGAGGGCAACCAGTGGTAACCAGCATTGTACTGTCCTGTAATGATTACCTATAGTTAGTGGAAAAAAAGCAATGAGTTTGATGATTTTAACAAGGCAAAAAATTAAGGATACAAAATCAAGTTACCTGCACATTGATACTATGAATAGATTTCATATTAACATAGTCTCCCTCATTTATTGAAGGAGCTTTAATAGGAATGTAGGTGTCATCAATGCACCCAATTATGAATGAATGAATGCCTTTTATTGTCACTATACATGTATTACATGTATTCCAAATTACATTTGGAAACCCTGAAACAGAAAGTCATATATGGAAGTATCAAGTGTGTGTGTGTGCAGGATGAATACATGTATAGATATAAATAGTATGACTACATATTAAATGTGCATCATAGATTTTACTACAAAGGACAAACCTACCACTCTGTGGAATTCCTCTTTAATAACACGCAGAGCTTTATGGACAGGGAACGGTACAAACGTGTGTAAGAAGCGCTAAGTACCAGACATACTGTACTGTGCGAACGGCTCTACACACAGTTGCCTTTCCCACATGCTCTGCGTCGCCCATATTGTACAAAAAATGCCCTGACGCAAAAAACCGAAGTGCTATGTACAGAATGTTTTCTGTGCTAAGCGCAGACCCGCGGTTTGGGTTTGTGACATTTGCAATATGCGGTTTCAAGAGATGTAAAGTAAATTAACTATTCTTTTGAAAACCGATAACGCTTTTTCAAATAATCATTAGGAAATGACAAGACATCAATACGCGGTCTTATAACTCTCTCCCGGCGAAAAAAACCTTGTATAATTTGTGCCTCCACGTCCACAGGATCGTCATCAAAAGGGCACGCCATGCTCAGTAACCTTCTGCAACAAACTGACCCTGGAACATAACCTGCTCAGTAGCAGGTTATCTTCAGAGAGTAAGCTGCTATGGTTACGTACATACCCAGAAAGTTAACCTCCGTTTTTGGAACCGAAAGATGAGGTTATCCACTAACTTACCCTTAAACTTACCCGGGTATGTCACATAACCTGCTTTCTGGAATACCCCCCAGGTCTGGGACTGGTTGCATAAAACACCTGTGGTATCCTGATTGTTCTATTTATGTAATATTTTACTTGAAATGCCACTCCTCACCATTAGGGGTGTTATCTATTGTTTAGGGTAGTTCAGAGAGCGCGAGTGCAAGCTGAAAAATTAATCAGGGGTGAGTTTCCCGAAGCCTTCTTAACGCTACGTCGGTTGTTAATTCTATCTTTTAACACAGAACTTAAGAACGACGTAGCGTTAAGAACGCTTCGGGAAACTCACCCCAGTTCAGTTTTCCCCAATAAAACATTCCTTAACTGCGATTCCTGTATGGTGGTATCAATCGGTTGTACACCGGGTTATTACACACCTTAAGGAAATAAGGTTAAATTTCCCTTTAGTTAAGGGATTTATTTAAAGGTGTTCCACAGTGACCCTTAGAAAGTTAAGGAAAAACGTTAAAGGATTTATTGCATTGAAAGACATTTTACGGCAGTAAAACTGTAGTTTCCATGGAGACCGTTTGTTTGCTTGCACTCACGCCTGCTCATGATACCTGTTATCATTCAATGAAATATATCATTTGTCTGACGAATATAAATAAAATTTTAAAAGCCGGATTTCGTCCCCATTGCATTATCTGATGAAAATGTGGATCGTTCGCCCTGGTGTATTGTGTTCACTATGAGTAGGTACTTTTCGCGCGACTAAGAAAGAGAAGTAGCTAGTGATGGAACAATTGAACACATGGAATTATTGTTTCATCTCAGTTATATTAAATGCATTTTTGCTTGTATCTCCATACGTCTGCGTCGGAAAATTAGATCCATAACCGATGTAGCTCTGTCTAATATTGCTGGTGCCCAGGGTGAAACTTGCCAGCATTTACTAGCGGGAAATATAAATAAAATCATAAATTTACTGTCAGTCAGATAAAATAAATCATAGAATCATTAATATAATAATCATTAAATAATCATAAATCATTAATCATATCCACTGGGTTCTCTCAGTCGCAGGACGCTCGTTCATTTTCTTCATTTATATAAGTTCGGTCAGAGGTACCTTAAGTTTTTTTCCCCCTTACTTTAGTTGTTAAGGTCTTTTGTGCAACCATTAAGGGAACTTTAAGACATTCCTCAAGTATAAGACCAAGATAAGGGAAAAAAAAACTTCTATTCTTAAGTGAACATTTTAAGCAAACCTTAAGGAGAATACTTAAGGGTGTTTTGTGTAATCTGTCCCTGACATTCAGTAGTTTTCCATGATTGTTTTCAAAGCAACATGAGGCAGCTCGATTAAAGTTGAATATCCAATTATTTAAAAGCCTCAATTCAAATTTTCCTTCTCTATTACTCGGCAATATGACATTGCAAAGCGGAACAAATATTACCAAATCATGACTGCAATGACTGCGGGTATGCAATACATGTTAAAAGAAGAAATTCAGGTTTAACGGGCTCACCCAACAATGCGAGGTTAGCCATAGGTACGTGCCAGTTAGCCTCTAGGAGTAGCCTAGCCTGGCTTTGTGAACAACATTACTTAAATTATTAACTTACTTTCTAGAACTCCTGTATGTTGAATTAATCGCCGCTAAAACGAAGGTTAGCCCAGTCGCTTAGCCGCATCATCTTACATAATAACCATATTATTTTGTGTGAATGTGTTGTATATTAAGGAGCTGTAAATTAACTATATAGCCAAATAGAACTTATCTACCAAGTGAGCCTGTCAAATGAGTTGGAGGTGTTGCCGTGAGTCGTGCCAAACGCAGAGCAGTGCTGACAAATCGTTTGCTTTTGCTCAATATCTGCTCTATGGAATACAAAATATTTACACACAGCAGAAGACAAATGTCTTCTTGTGACTAGTTCTTGTTCCAACAGCAAGGATGAGAATGATTATCTGGAAGAGAGAATGCTGAGCTCATGGAAAAGCAGCAACAGTGTATACTTTATTATTATCATATTATATATAAATGATCACTCGATGACTTGTCAGATTTAAATCGGTAATTACTAAATTATTGTCATAATTGATAATGACAGCCCTACATCGAACACAGCTCCAAAGAGGCCAAATAGCTTGAGCCTGATGCATCGATTGCCAAACCTGCAAGCTTAACGTGTCGAGGGGGACAGGCTCAAAAACCATGACAATGCTTGGCAAACAAGGACAGACAGCATCAGCAAAGAGGAAAGGCTGAGGCTCAACGACAGGTACGCGCGTTACGGGATAGTTGCTAAGAACCATAAAAGTGGCATGTGGCCTCAAAAATTACTCAAAAGTTGAGACCGAGTCAAAAGTGACTCAGTCTCAATAAATACTGTACAACTCGAGCTTAACCAAGCTGGAGTTTATTGCAGGGCTGCCACAGGAAAACCACTCATATTTAAGGTCAAATAAACAACTAACACAACAGAACTGGAATATTTGGGAGAAGTTACCCTCACCCTGTAATGTGCTGTGCAAACCGGGGCCAATTATCAGGAATTCAGGCCTGGATTAGCGGTGCCTCTAAGGTGCAGACACCCGGAAGAAGAAGAGAAATCCCTCATGGTGGCCACTTGGAAATCACCAGGCTGTTTGGAAAGGGTTCTATGAAGAGAGCGTCCTTGACACGACAGCCCTTACCAATGCAACCTGAGAAAAACAGAGTGACACTGATACCTGGGGACCCAGCAGACAGACGCAGAGGAGGACCAGAAACAGGCTACGGCTTTCTAACCACAAACATGCTGCTGACTCAGCAGGGTAATGTTCAGCTGCAGCTTAGCATGTTACGCGAGATGCCACGACCGCAGCACAATCCGCCGGACAAGCAGGGAGACAATGACAGCACAGATGACAGATGAAGACGGCTTTGAAAAGGATTCAGCAAACGCTGGACCATCCAGGCACTGGAATAATGATACAATAATCATGACGAAGTACGCAGCTCTCACTGCCGCTAGTTAACTAGTCCACCAGACGGCAACCTTAGCTCAGCTTCATGTTCTAGCAATTTGAGCCAATAACTAAAATCGATCCAAATTTAGTAACCAAATTTAACAAACCCAGAGGCGTCAGACCATTGGGGCTGCACCAAGACAGCACATCTACAAATTTGACAGATAGCCAAACGCCATCTTTTTATAACTCTCCAGAAATATGGTCCAAACTGCCCTTTGATATCCACCATATTCAGCACTTAAAGTGACATTAAAAACATATTTGAGAACAATCTGAAGCCCATATAAGAAAGACTTATCACTTGGCTATGTCCCAGCATGCCCTGCTGTGCCCCCCTTACTGTAAATTCTGAACAGCCACAGGAAATAAATGATAAAGGCTCCCTCCACACACACTGTCAACAAGCCAGCGAGGAGATACCCAAAGCGATGCTGTACTTTTCCACATCAGCCGCAACATCTGGGTGCCGTGCAAATTCAGCAGGCATCCAATGCTTCACCTGCTGACTTCTGCGCTTACTGGTTAATTAGATGACACTTTAAGATGCTCTGGAAATTCCCCTGCAGCTCAAAGTCCCTCATTCTGGACAGAAACTGGTTTTCAAGGTTTGGAATCATGTCCCCAGGACCGTAAATAGGCTCAGTGACAGTACAGCTGACTATAATTCCCTGAGAGGTCTAGGTAATGGTCCTCTTTCAAAGGCTAACCTGCCTGTGGGCTTGCAGCTGGAGGACTAAATACCAACATAAAAAAAGAGCAGTGCAAATCCGTGAAGCCGCCCAAGTTCTATCAGGAACACACCCAGGTCCATAGCCTCAAGTTTAGGGGAAGTTCAACAAAGAAGAACGGAAACTGCCAGAGGGAGGCGAAAAAC
Source organism: Paramormyrops kingsleyae (assembly GCF_048594095.1). Lineage (NCBI taxonomy): Eukaryota > Metazoa > Chordata > Actinopteri > Osteoglossiformes > Mormyridae > Paramormyrops > Paramormyrops kingsleyae. The sequence goes on from NC_132799.1 coordinate 32,519,114, forward strand.
ACACGTTATAAACCTTGTAGGCACTGCTGCTTGACTGCAAATTACTCATTCACATAAGAGTTGGACACGTACCTGCATTCAACCCACTCTACTCTAAGTTACATCAGCGGGGGCCTTAATTGCACACTAACATCAAACTAAACAAAACGTAGACTGAAACCACTTAGCAAAGCCCATGTCGCTTCAGATAATCTCAGGAAATTGCACAGCTATTCAGCTGGTTCCACGTGTGTGTAAAAAGCATTAGCTGAAAAGCTCAAACGACGACACGTTCCACTGCAGAAGTACCAACACCCTAGCTGTAGTGGCCCCATGCCTCCATGGGGTGGGGGGTGGGGGGGGGGTTGAATCCTGCCTAGGCCTGCACAATGTGTGATGTTAATATTGGCATCCCATGTTATATGCACATGCAAATGTCGCACCGCAAGGACCAAGACAGTCGGCTGGGTTGAAATTGAAGATCCGAGATACCGTGGTATACCGTATTATCGTAATACCACCCAAGCTTAGTTGAGATATCAATAAGTTTTGGTAAAACATTTTTACTCTGTTATAGGACACAAAACTTAGCAAGCTTTGCAATTTTTATGTTCCTTTTCAAGATTATGCAGTATATGTTAAAATCAGTTTAAGGTTTATCGCCGCTGCTTTAACACCCACTCTGCACAAGCTCGCCGAGACGATCATTAATCATTTTTGTCCTTGCTGTTTGACTCACTCAAAGGCACAACCACCAACTTATTTGAAGACTCTATTAGCAGATGAAATTTTGGGTAAATTTTCAGCTCCTTTTTTCCTTTATTAACATCACAGTATTTAATCACAAAAAAATTCAGATTGTGGAATTTGAATATTTTCCAATATCGTGCTGCTTGAATCCCACCCTTTTTCTGTGTATAGAGCTTGCATTTTCTCCCTGTGTTTGTGTGGGTTCTCTCCTGCAATCCGGAAACATACCGTCATATTAACTACCGTCAATATATTGCTCGTAGTGCGCGACTGTTCCCTGAGATGGACTGGTACCCCGTCCAGAGCGTTTCCTGTCTTGTGCCATATGCTTCCGAAGGTAAGTTTCATGGAAGATGGACAGAATGAAAAGGAGTCCAGATTAACCCATTCAGGCAGACCTCCAAGTGACTCGGGTTAGAAAGTGAAACAATACAAAAGTAAATCAATAAATATAATGCCAAAAATGATTTATTTTCTGGTCTTGAAACATCAGTAACAGAACCTTTGGAAGTGGTTGACCCAAATTAACCAGGAAAGCATATGTCCTGCCACAGAACAAAAAATTACACTAACAAGAACAACAAATTATGATAAATCTTTTCATATTTTTTCCATGAAACAAAATTGCTTATCACAACCTAGAAACCTGTGATTCCTGCTTAAAACAGACCGTTTCAAAAGGAGCTCACTTGAATTTTAAAGATGTTAGAGCTCATGTTATAGACTGTCCACTAAAAAGTCCCAAAAAGACAGCAACACTGATCCAGGCAAGGTAGGTTCAGAGAGTCAAAGTTCATTCTGAAATAGCATATATGCTGCTATGGGGAGAAACCTAAACCCCACACGGGACAGCTGTGCCCCCAAAGAACCACTAATATCCACACTCAGGCAGACCTTTAGACTGCCTCCGGTGCTGGGCAACAGATCAGTTAATCTGGCTTGTTTGTCAGGCCTATGAAATTACACAAAGCACCTCCAAGCTATAGAATATGGGAAGGTAGACTAATCTAAGTCCTTCACTAAGAGAAGAAGGGCAGATTTGACAGAGCATCTGACAGGGGGACACTGTGTGAAAAAAGGCCCAGAGTCATACATTTATGTCTAATAAAAATGAACAACACCTTTTTATTGATATTAATTATGTCATTTATTTCAGTTCTCGATTTTTGCGACAAGTGCTCACATCCCTCTCCCGCATTTACCTATATATAGAACTGCAAATATTTACTTAATGTAATTGTATACAGGACACTTTACACTTCAGAATAAAACTGATTTATTCTATGCTGTTCCGCACAAATTCACACTTTAGCTTTATACACTTTCACTTTTGCATTTCTGGATTTGACCAAAATACCGCAGAACATTATGGCACTGTAGACCTCTGACAATTACGTGTTTTCCCAACACTCTTCCTATTTCCTAATGAATCTGCACTGTAGACGAGTACAAAACTACTGTATTCCCATATCAGAAACTTTCACTAAAGTTATGGGTAAACTGGTGTTCATCCTTTCAAAACATATGACAGAAACACTGATTTCTTCCATTTCTCAGCACTGACACATTTGTCTCAAAGAACAAACAGCAGAGAAAGGGAATCACCCATCCATCTATTTTCTGTCCCTGTTGGTCCTACAACCACGGGTAAAAATTATGGAATAACCACGCAGGATATTCACCCAGCTTTTTGACTTTGTATCAATTAAACAGATCACAGATATGACACAAAACAATTTTTGCATGATAGCGGAACATTCTGGCTTCGTGAAACACATACTGCATGGACAAAAGTATTGGGAAACCTGGCCATTACACATACGGGAACTTTTTTGACATCACATTCTAAATCTATAGGCATCAATATGGAGTTGGTCCCCCATTTGCAGCTATAACAGTTGCCACTCTTCTGGGAAGATTTTCCACAAGTTTAGGGAGTGTGTCTCCGAGAATTTTTGCCCGTTCATCCAGAAGACAATTTATGAGGCACTGATATTGTACGTGAAGGTCTGGCTCACAATTTACCGTTCTAATTCATCCCAAAGGTGTTCAGTGGGGTTCAGGTCAGGACTCTGTGTGGGCCAGTCAAATTTTTCCACACCAAACCATGTATTTATGAATCTTGCTTTTTGCACTGAGGCACAGTCATGCTGGAACAGAAAAGGGCCTTCCCCAAATTGATCCCCCAAAGCTGAAAGCATAGAATTGTCCAGAATGTCTTGGTATGCTGAAGCATTGAGAGTTCCCTTCACTGAAACTAAGGGGTCAAGTCCAACCCCTGAAAAATAACCCCACGCCATTATCCCTCCTCCACCAAACCTTACAGTTGGCACAATGCAGTCAGGCAGGTAACGTTCTCCTGCCCTCAGCCAAACCCAGACTCCTCCATAAGACTGCCAGACAAAGAATTGCGATTTGTCACTCCACCGAACACGCTTTACACCACTGCATCCAACACTTGCCATGCGCTTAGTGATGTGAGGTTTGCATGCAGCTGCTCAGCCACGGAAGCCCAGTCCATGAAGCTCCAACACACAGGGTTAATGCCAGAGGAAGTTTGGAACTCTGCAGTTGCGTTGGTGACTTTTACACACTATGCTCCTCAGCATTCAGCAGCCTCGCCCTGTTACTTTACATGGTCTGACACTATGTGGCTGAGGTTCTGTTGTTCCTAAACACGTTCACTTTGCAATAACACCGCTTACAGTTGACCGTGGAATATCTAGCAGGGGAGATATTTCATGAAGTGACTTGCTGCAGACGGCAAGATGGCATCGTATGACAGCACTACACTTGAATTCACTGAGCTCTTCAAAATGACCCATTCTTTCAACTAACAAATGACAAGGTGATTCCATAATTTTTCCCCCACACTGTGTGATTCCATAATGTCTTTATTTCCTCCAGGAAAAAAAAATATGCCATTGATTAAAATAATTTAATTAGTTTAAAGGTATGTTTCATGCAGCCAGAATGTTCTACTAATATACAAAAATTGTTTCATGTCATATATGTGATTTGTTTATTTGCTACATAGTCGAAAAGCTGGATGAACATCCTCTAAATTTGGCAATTCCATAATTTTTGACAGGGGCTTTATTCAGGTTCACAGGGGGTTCAGTACCTTTGCTGGGCACAAGGCAGGGAACAACCCGGGATGGGGTGCCAACGCATCACAGGGCACCCTCACACACCAGTCACTCATACATGCACACTCACACACCAGTCACTCATACATGCACACTCACACACCAGTCACTCACACATGCACACTCACACATGCACACTCACACATGCACACTCACACATGCACACTCATGGGCAATTTGGTAACTCCAATTAACCTCAGCATGTTTTTGGACTAAACCAGAGCACCTGGAGGAAACCCCATTATGACACCAGGAGAACATGCAAACTCTACACATACAAAGCCCTGGAAGAGACTAGAACCCAGGTCCCAGAACCCTGAGGCAAAAGGGCTAACAACTGCCCTACCATGCCACCCCCATCAGAAATCATGAGGTCAATTCAAAATGAATGGTTATTTTACCGAGGTGCTCCAGAAGCTGGACTTAAAGGCCTGTTAGATGACACGCTTACTAAGACTAAGAAGCACAGGTTGTGAACATCTGAGATACAAAAACTCAGCCTTCACTTTTCAAAGAGGTGAGAATCTGCAAGACAGTCAAATGCACAGTCCATTTGGATAGCAAATCAGCCACACTAAAATAACAATTGGATTGACTTGGTGGGCAACACAATACAGATTTAAACAGCAATGTGCAATCACTCACTATGTATACATGAATGCTAGTGATCTGATTCCCTCCCAATTTTATCGGCATGCTGTTTGCATGCAAATCCCATCCAGGGTGTTCCCTGCTTCAGGCCCAGTGCATCCTGGGACAGGCCCCAGGCTCATGGGATGAACTGACATGTAAGGACAAAACTGTGTGAACATGTGGTCTTTTTCCTTTCTTTGATAAATTGAGGTTCCAAATAAGCTGTATGCTAATAGTATTTTGAGAAAACCCAACTGGAACTATCCAATTAGAATTGACTGATCGATTGGTGACATCAGGTTTTGCACAGGAGATGAAGACAGCATTTGAAACAGAAGACGAAAATGGGAATATCGATGTCAAACAAACACTCCAGCTGCATGTAATAAGCATTGATTTTCAACTCAAACAATAACTATCAAGAAAACTTGGCGCCATGGGAAACAATGTTAAATACATTGTGAGATGCTCTGTGTGTAAACAGTTTCATCAATACCCTATTTAAAAGGTAGAGAATATTAAATCGCCGTAAAATATGTAGCTGTACAAAAAGGTACAAAAATATGTCAGCTTCAGTTTTCCTTCGGCATTTAGTTTGACACACAACACTAACTAGGATAAGCGGCTGGTTGGATGGATGGATGGATCTTTACTCCTAATTAAGAATGAGCGAGAACAGATTTCTCACGCGTAGTGCAGAATTACTCTACTACAGAAGCCTAAATGAATAGATTTTCAGGCCCCGTACGGTGCATCCGTATTTTGCAGGGTTTCAGAAGGTTCCAAGAAAACCGCATAACGTTGAATAATACGCAAATCCTAGGCAAACCATCAAATAACATATCAAAGAAAAAGCTGTTCTAACAAGATTATTAATAAACTGCAGGACATAAGATTTCAGTTTTCCACTGTTATCGTAGGTATATATCAAAAGTTTTAGTAGAAATACTAAGTCAGTTTATATCAGAAATCCTCAGATTGGGGAAAAAACGTTTTTGCTTGCAATAATAATTTAAACATTTTCCCTGGATTCTAAAACATGTATAGTTTAAGAATACCAAAGTTAAGGATTTAAATGCTTAAGTATTTGCTAGTGGGCAATTGCATCATTTACTAAAGAACACAAGCATTCCGAAAGTATGAGTCGAGCGCGAGAGCTAAGAGGGTAAATTTCCACAATCCAAGTAAAAAGTAAATCCCCGTTACTGTATGTGAGGATGAAACGGGACTTTCATAATTCCGACGTAAACAGGCGGGCCAAAGTGAGCCGATCAGAAGTGGCTGGATGATCAGTGAACTGGGTGTGAGGCGTTTACACGCAGATGTGCCATTTTGTCGCATTCGCTATTCTGTCACCTCCCGACATGCGCTGCCTAATGCAGCACCCATCATTACTCACCAAACAAAAAAAGAAAAGAAAAAAACTCGACTGGCTTACCTAGTTTTAAAGTTTCCAAGCAGTAATTCCGGCACCTATGTACAATTTCCGTTGGCGTAACCAGGCACAACTTTTCAATACAGCGACGCGGGATCTGATAGCTACAGTGGCATCAAGCTAATGGTCATGTCTCAGTAAATTCAATTTAGCCGCGACATACAGCTAATGCATTTATGACCTCGCGAGAATGAACATTTCTATTCCATTTTTTGCATCCTTCGGTCCATGCGCGACCAGCCTTATTTGTCATCGTACATCCGTCTTCCTTTTGCGTGGTTTCATTCTCTAGCGACAAGAGCTGCTGCGCTTCTTTCTTTCAGGTAATGTAGGATCGGTAATCGACTAATAATGCTTGGGGTGCATTGGCTCGGCATTTGACTGATTTTGACTATACTCACTGTATTTTCAAAAGTTAATAAGCTGTTAAAGTGCGTTGATAAGCCTTAAAGTGGGACGATATAAATGTAATCTTTCATTGTAGGTAATATATATAGCCATAACCATTGATAGACCGTTGACACAGTACATTTTATGGAAGAGGTTTTGGTCTGTAGTTTTACAACGATATCTTATGTGGCGTGCGACATCTCGTGGCAATGGTGTGCACGCACAGTTTTACACTAGAAATATTGTATTTATAAGAAAAAATGAAGCGATATTATTTACTGGCCGACGGTAGGTGTCATTGGCCACCTGTCTTTTGGACTGTGAAACTTAACTTTCTGAGTCAGATTTCTTTTTGCAGTTATCTTAAGTATTACATTGTTTTTAATTTTCTACTACTGACATTATGGATTCATGGTTTTCGCTCTTCTTTGACTGTGACTCTTCATAATATTCGTGGAGGAACATATTCCTTGAAAACTGGCCCAAATTTTGTATTTTGGTTTCACATACCACTATAGTCTCATAGACTTAATGGATAACCAGCATCTAATTATCACAGTGAATATATGAAGTTGTTCTTCACATGAACATTAGCTTGATGTGCATTCTTCAAAGAGTTATTTTCTATAAACCCGCAATTCTTACAATTTACCATCTGAAATATTAGGGAAAAAACTGTAAACACACGAAACCTGATACCTTTTCTATACATTTCTTGCTTATGCATACCATTTAAAATACACAAACGAATTAAATCATTCGACGCATTTGTTAAAAATGTTAATTTGTGTTTATAAACCGTTAGTTGTTAGACAGGCTGTCCTAGACATGGGTTGTTTAAAGGGAACTCCGCGTTCATCCTGTTTATTTCCAATGAGTCTTATTTCCCATGATGCCCAGCGGGCCAGGACACCAAGATGGCTGACGCTGGGAATGAATACGAAAAAGAAGCTGGCTGTGTCCCCGTTCTTCATCCAGAGGTTAGTCGTGCGATCCTCGTATGTTTTAAAAGATCTCCAAGGTCTGGAGCTTCACATTTAGCGTGTTAGGAAGGAGTTGGTCGGGGTAAAGGTGACTTGGTTTCGGATATGGTTCGGACTAGACCTCCTGCAGGGAAATGCACAGTAAGGGGAACGGCAAGCACCAATTACATTTGACAGATACCCCTTCTGGAGATCTAGTGCTGAAGAAAGATGAACTGCTGTACTGTAAAATTTGCACTTCTTGCATGGGTTTCCTGATATCTATAGAAATATACGGTCTTGATAGGTTGAGTTCCCTTCCCTAACTTGCATCTGATGCTTTAGCGAAGGAAACAATTGCACAACTCGGGCCGCTTCTTGCACACGGGGCTGATCGTCGACCCGTCGTTTTTACCAGAATACATTTATCGTGGCCCGCAAGAAATATATATATATATATGCTACATAATGCATTTACTCCGTCCTAAATTTGTTGTCGCTTGCTTTAATTTTCAGGTGGCTGCCAATGCAGCCTGATATTATCTAGGCAGAAAGCAGGACAGCAGAAACCTTTCAGAACGATGAAACATTTCATCTTTAACAGTGGTTTTAATGTAATTATTTATTACCGAGTATTTGTATACGTACCGTAAACATGCAGTTGGAGGTTATGCAGTCTCCAGGTAGTGGAAATGAATGTGTTATGTACCGTAAAATTTCTGTGAATGACATTGGAATCTTGTACGGAGCTGCTTAAGGTTTTCGACAGTAGCTGAATGAGTAACTTTTAGGATGCGTAATGCGTGTATATTGTTTGCATTACTTGTGAATTACATATGAGTATAGTTATTGTTATAACATTGTCAACAGCTCTATCGAATACATGAGTGGTATTACGCTGCGACATCTACAACAATGCAGTCAAAACAAGTTCAGGCTGTCTGTTGGGTGTCGTAGTTTTTGGGGGGTTGTGATAATTTGCTAGATGTGTTACTATTAGTATGCCAAAGGGTGTCAAGTAGCCTGGTGGTAAGTATTTTGGGCGTGCAACCGGAAGGTTTCTGGTCCATATCGTTATTGAGGATATTGCTTTTGTGCTTTTGACCAAAAAAAATTTCTGAATTGCTCCAATAGTGCAGGCTTATAAATTTTAAGACAAATATGACCTATAGGACAAATGAGTCATTGCAGTAAATTTAAAATAAATAATTTATCCAAAGTCACGTGGTCTGTGGTCCTGTTTTGTGTAGAACTGGCTGTTCTACCTAACAATTCAGCTGATGTGCCTTCTTAACAGGAAAGTTAATCCCTTACTTATTTGGTAACATCACCAGTACTTACTACTACACCTCTTTGTGTTCCTAGCCAAACACTTCACCTTTAGTTTACCCCTTTCTGAATGTATTATCTTTACAAGGAGCCTGAGAAATGGTTACTTGTGATGTCAATCTCTCTTATAGCCTAGATCTAGTGGTTAGCTCTTGCGATGACTTTTCCTTCCAAAACACAAATCTATTTTTAAATTATCATAACTTTGTAGGCACAAGCCAATAAAACAGCACATTATTTTTCTCTTTTAAGCTACGTACACAAACAGAAGTTTTGTATTTGGACTTCACCTCTGGTCTTTGTGTCATTGTAGCTGGGTGACAGTCTATTATCCCAGACATGCATTATCAGAGATCCACGTATACACATGCATATGCACACACACACACACACACACACACACACACACACACAGACACACAATCATATGCTAAATGTAATTTTGACTGACTGGTTCAGGCCACCACGGGGGTGCAGTGGTTTGCACCAGGGCTGTGGAGTCGGAGTCGGAGTCGAGGAGTCGGAGTCGGAGACAATTTTGGGTACCTGGAGTCGGAGTCGGAGTCGGCAAAAAGTTAACCGACTCCGACTCCTACTAAATTTAAATGGGAATTAAAAAAGTAAGTTGAAATGTCCCAATTCACAAACAGTCATAATGAACTACTTCTCTGCTGTAAGAATAAAGCCCAATGCATGCAGTGCATAATGTTACCACAAAACGAACATGTCAAGTAACCATGAAGCATGCTTTTCATTGACTGTATGCGTCACTATATGGGATGTAATGCACAGGTAAGGTGCGGCACCGCTTTCCATTGTGTCGTGTTCCACTGTTACAGGGAATTGTGAACCTAGCCTAAAGCCCCCCATACATTTACAGATGCACTGCCGATTTTTCGGCCGTTCAACGAGTCATCACGCGTCAAACGCCTGAAAAATCATCTGGTGTGTTCTCAGCTCCGTCGGCTCCCCTTCGCTATGCGCTACCCTTGAAACCTTGTTTTCATTGTGTTTGTCTTTAATCTGGCATTATAGTAGAGTGTTGGCTTCCTAGCCAGTAGTTCTGTGGTGAAATGACATGTATGTTGCCTTCCTTTCCTTCAATGGATGTAGAAAATACATTAGCATAGTATATACATACAGAGGAGTCGGGGAGTCGGAGCATTTATCTACCGACTCCACAGCCCTGGTCGCCTCACACCTTTGGAACCTGCGTTTGAATCTCCGCCAGGATTCCATGTGTGTGGAGTTTACATGTTCTCCCTGTGTTTTTGTGGGGTTTCCTCTGGGTGCTCCTGTTTCCCCCCACAGTCCGAAAAAAATGCTGAGGCTAACTGGAGTTACCAAATTGCTTGTAGGCGTGCGTCTGTGAGTGAATGGTGTGTGTGTGTGCGCACTGCGATGGGTTGGCACCCCATCCTGGGTTGTTCCCTGCCTTGCGCCCATAGCCTACGGCAGGGGTGGCCAGTCTTATCCGCAAAGGGCCACTGTGTGTGCCGGTTTTTGCTGCAGCTCCCTAATTAGATTACTAATTAGAGGACTGATTGGCTGAAGAGTCCTCACATCTGGGTTTGAACAGCTGACCTAAAGGTTACCCCAAAAACCTGCATACACACCGGCCCTTTGCGGATAAGATTGGCCACCGCTGGCCTACGGGATAGGCTCCAGATTCCTCACGGCCCTTAACAGGGTAAGCGGTTTCAGAAAATGGATGGGTGGACTGATTGGTTGACTTCAATCAAATGCTTGGAAGAGGAAATGGGGTCCTTGACAGAAACCTGGTGAAGAACTAAATGTTGGAGCCGAATTTAAGTTTACTGTTGATGATATATTTATATAATGTGTGAAAATATAAATCTGTTAATAATCTTTATAGGAGTGTTAGCCACGTTGGACTTGGGTATTTCATGGGAATGTCATTGTGTGTGGGCTAAGTTGGTCTCGCCCTCATGCTTTGGACATCAAAGCTTTCGGCCAGCAGCAGCCACAAATAAAGCTGATGTTTTGGTCGATGTTCTAGAGAAGGAGCTTTTCCATACTAAGGCTGTAATGGCTGCTTGCCCCTGCTTCTTCACTTTGGTTGTGTTATCTCAGCCAAGTGTTTCCTCTCCAAAGCGTGGGTTAGCATTCCAGTGAGCAAACAGAACACCTTGCCGTTCCTGTTGGGGCGTATCTCCACATGGCTGTGATGTCGGTGTAGTTTGTGAAATTACACCTTCTGCCTCTTTTTTTTTTTATGATTCTGGTTTGTCAAGGTGCTATCTGTCTGTTTTTAGTATCTGATCTTTTAAAGATTGATTGCAAATCTGGATCTTGCTCATGCGTAAAATTCCATTTGCCAGTGTCACTTGGATTTGACAACCATGCTAAAAAATGATTTGGTCTTATTTAGGCTGATTCTTTTTTTCCAAAAAAAGGACATTTTCATTTAGTTATACAGGCTTTGTCCTGTTGCTACACAACAGGCAAATCGGTTCCTTATTCTAGAGCCTCATCAACTAGAATTAAGTGATCAGTGGTTATTGTTGACATGCCACAGCACACAACAACGAAATGTGTCCTCTGTATTTAACCCATATGTTAGGGGCAGCTAATTCAGCGCCCGGCTGAATGAACTGAATAATACAGTGCTTGGGGGCAGTACCTTGCTCAGGGTACCTCAGTGGTGCCTTGCTGGTCAGGGATTCAAACCAGCAATCTTTCAGTTATAAGTGCGCTTCCCTAACCATTAAGCCACCATTGCCCAACTAATCGATAGCATTGATAATAATCAATTAAAAAAAAAAACAATTGACAAAGAATTTTGTGGGTTTTTTTAAATTGCATTTGCTGCATAAATTTTGTATAATGACATCACCATCTGTTATGTTGGTGTATTAAGCCTAGTTCATACAAAATTTTTCGGCATGCCAAAAGCTGTTGAAAGTTTTGGAAGTTCATATGGTCACAGATATGAAAGTTTAAGTGTTTAGGGTGTGATGGATTGTAAACTCCATTTTTTTCTATAGATGGTCAGTTTGTAAACTCTTAAAGGATCAGACTGTCCAAGAAAGCAGAAGGACAATAGGAGAATCAAGAATTGCTTCCCATGGTTAAAATTGTATGGACAACAATAGGACAGGGCAATGTCCAAAAACATATGCCATTTTTAATGTAAAATAATCGGAATAAATGATGATGTCACACAAACACACACACGCATGCACCAAATGGACATTTTTTTAGCCAAAAGAAAAATGTGAAACATGGATAATCTGCAAGGTGGCGTTCAAGTTTGCCGAGCGGGGGAGAGGCTTGCAAAGCAGGTCTGATCATCAGTTTTTATTCTCTGTGGAAAACAGTCGATCAGTGGGCTACATATAAATATAATTTAAAAACATGTTACTTACGGTAAGCCCTAGCTGAAAACCACCATTATGACCTATGTATACATGCACGGATACCTTCACGTACTGCCTTCCTTTGTGTGTGGAATAAGCCGCCCTCCCTGACGGAGGAGGCAGTCGCTGGTTAGTGACCGGCAGATATTGATACCAGGTTACTTGTATATCTTTGATTACAGATAATATCATCATATTGCCCAGCCCTAGTCAGATATGGGGGGGGGGAAGGTGCTTCTAAATGCATTTTGTGTATTTCTTTGAGAGAGCAACATGCTGAACATGTTCAGATGTTAAATATGGTGAGATCACAACGCTGATCACTATTCTTGAGGAAACGTTGCAGCCGATTTGACGCTGGTGTGAGAAACCTGTTAATCTTGTACTGGCCAGTTACTGGTCTTTCGGGAAGTGCCACGCGCTGGTTCTTCAGGACATCTGAATACGATGTCAGATACACGTTTTGTGTGTCATTCCTCCGAAAGTGCTGGGCGCTCGGTGTCTCAGCTCACACCATGAGAAGTGGTCATGCCAAGAATGGTTTCTTTGAGACCAAGGAAAGGCGTAGCAGCTCTCTGTGTACACGGTGAAGAGGTAAGATTGGGGCGAGCTGTGTTAGCTTTGCTGATTGTCTTCAGTGTCTTTTGGCAGTTGTAAAGCTCTTATTCAGCACAGGCATGCAGGACAGGAAGAAAGCCCAACCAGTCGAGCCCCGCAGCCTTCAGTTTCATTTAAAGTGAAGTGAAACCCTTCTTGAGAAGTGGTCAGAAAGTGGGTAGAGAAATCAGTTTGTGGCATCAACTTTTTGGGATCTCTGCTGTTGATCCAAAATGCTTTGTTGAACTCCAGCTTCCAATTCAGAAAAGAAGCCTTTACAGACACAGAGTTGGGTTGTGACGTGACGAAGAGTCTCTTCTCTTTGCTGATTAAGTATTCAGGCATGATAAAATATGGTATCTTTCTGTATGAGGATGCCACTTGCGGCGAGCTGAATTGCAGGCACCCTGGTTGTAATGCAGTCTCAGACCTGTGTGCAGAATTCCAGTACAGAACAAAATTAAAATTAGATTGGGGGAAAAATGTTGTTTCTCAAGCACAAGTTGTAATAAGTCTTTAAAATTGTTTTTGGCACTTATGTTTAGAAAATAGAAAATTTAATAATGCTCTTAATGGAAGAATGTTCCTGTTAGCGCTGCTGTGATATTGCTGTAGGTAGTAATGGAGTGCCTTTTATATATATATCTTTTGTATTACTATTTATTATTTTAATTGGCCCAGCAGTGATGTCTCCGCGGGAGTCATTGGGCTGGAGCTTTGGCCGTACAGTTGATTGGTGACCTCGCCATTTCTCACAACAGGAGATCAAGCCTCACTACAGCCATGGATACAGCGAGAGTGCAGGCCGTAAGAACCAGGCGGAGGACTACAGCACCTGGGACATCATCAAAGCCACACAGTGAGCGTCTCAATGCGTCTTTCGGGTCTCCCTTAAGGTGGCACTATACATCGAACATATCGGCAAGATGTCTGTACCTGAAAACGCCAGCGCCACCTTATGCTTTCTTGTCACGCCACAACCCTGGAAGGCTCTGAACTTTTAAGGTGCAGCAGATTCACACACAGGGAGCAGATAATCGAATTGCTGCGAGTGTGTGAAATATTTCAATGAAGATGATGATGGCTCTTTTAAAACGGATGTAGCTCTTTCTATCATCGACCGCTGTTGGTTTAATACTAGCAGTAGCACAGACGCAACAAGTTAAACGACACCCATGGTTACACACTAATTAACCACACACATCCCACAGCAACATTACACGGTTGCAGCATTTTCTTTTTACAACATAAATAAATTAATATACATATTAAAGATATGCGCAGCGTGGTGCAAAGCATGCCGGTAACTGCATAGTAAGTCCTGCTGAACCAAATCCATGATGTCACACTATGTCAGCCAATCGTGGAAAGCGGGTGAATTCAGAACAGACAAAATGGAACACTTTGGAGATCCTGCACAGACGGTGCACCCAAACTAATCACTGCTCATACAGTGTCCTGTTGCTAAAGTTATGTCAGTTTTGTTAATTTTATGTGAAGTATACAGCCACCTTTAGGCTGTTTTAATGTTTTCTGCCTTTACTGAAATCCTTTTCTCTGCATCTGTTTCATTTGGTCTGTTTTTACACATTGAACTCTGGGATTGATTACTCTAGTCTCCCTTTTAGAGACATACACTACAAAACTCTGTTCTCAGAAATATGGGTTTAATTTCCAAAAACTAAAAATTAAATCACCAATCCAAAAGTCAGATTGTTTTCCTTTGGTCTTCCTAATAAATGTTTGTTTTAAGCAGTTCTGTACTTCCTATGCATGGATCCTTGTGGACTGCTTTGACCCGGCCCGCCTCATCCCGCAGGTATGGGATCTTCGAGCGTTGTCGAGAGCTGGTGGAGGCCGGTTATGATGTCCGACAGCCTGACAAGGAGAACGTCACCCTGCTGCACTGGGCCGCCATCAACAATCGGCTCGACCTGGTCAAGTGAGTCTCCTGGCGAATGCGTACACACTGACATACACGCTAGCCAGTAAGAACTGGCTTGGCTTGGTCCTGTGAGTCCCTTGGCAAATACACATGTAGCATGTTGATTGCCGCTCTCTGATGTATCATGCCCAGTCCATTCAGCAGTACATCTATGATCTTGTGATCATAATGTTGGCTTGTGCCTAGTGTGAATTCTCCTGTACAACGTGGCACAGTGTCGAAATACTTTCCCCATCTCTGCCGTGAGCAATGACAAAAAGCCTCTCATCTGACATTTATCTGCAACTTGATATTTCGGGAGTCTGGCCTGTTTATACGCTGAGCTCTGTTGGAGAGCTTTAGGACTAGAAGTAACTCTGAGTTCTTCTAACTGCTAGTCATACTTGTGCTTTATAAACACCGTGGTCCTTTGTGTCAGCTACCTCACTTCCTAGATTCCCCACCTACAAGGAGATGATGGTGCTGTAATGGGGTTTTACTGCTCAAACAGCTTTGATGAGATGTTTTGATGAGACATTTATATAATTTTGATCAGGTGGTGCAAATACTGAAAAAATGTTATGATGTACAGCTCCTTTATGGGTATTTATGTTGTATTTCGTTCATATATTATCACAATCAGATCTTATATTTTTCTGTGCCTTATAAAGTATACTTTTTTATCTAAAACTACATTGAGCTACAAAGTTTTAAGCTAAAGAAAAATTGCATTTTTACAAGCGTGTCAAGATAAATATTGGTCAGAGTTTAATCAGCGGTAATCACGCCTAGTTAAGCGTTAGCAGCGAAGGAGAATCAGCAAATTGGTGGAGCGGATGAACTCTCACTGCTCAGTGCTTAATTACACGTGTCAGTGTGCAGTTCCTGACTGGTTGTCAAAACAGACCGGCTTCTTATTTAAGCATTGAATGAAGAGTCGGATTACAATCTGGGCGCATACACATCACCTGCTTTGCATGTTGGTACAGGTATTACATCTCAAAGGGTGCCATTGTGGACCAGCTGGGAGGAGATCTGAATTCAACACCGCTGCACTGGGCCACTAGGTAATGCTCCTGGGTCGCTCAGTACTTATATATAGTGTCAGGGGCTGCTTTATTATGTATCCCTAGGTAGTACCAGGTAGGACCCCCTTCTGTCTCCAGAGCTGCTCATGAAGGGTTGACAAGTTGAGAATTTGGAGCTGCCTTTCTGCACACTAGCGACGTGTTGAGTTTGTGTTATTGCACTTGTCTTACTGTTAAACAAATTAGCACACTTTTTCTGGCCTCTCATTAACAATGTTTTTGGCAAACGAACTACCACTCACTGTATGATTTTTGTTTATCACACATTATATGTGAAATCTAAACACTGTACTATATGAAAATCCCAGGAGGGAGGCTGTTTCTGAGATGCTGGAACCACCATGAAATAATCAACTGGTGATTGAGTGTGCATCACATAATCATGGTAGAACAAGGTAGTAACTAAAACCTTCACATGGATCCTGAAGAGATACTGGGACATTGAGGTCTTATGCCTTCTGTCTGACCTCCAATGCAAAAAGAGGGTTTCACTTTATCATGTAAACTTTTATATTTCAAAGATGAAGTAGTAAGAAATTAATCAAAAGACCCAAACAGAATGCAATATTCGCCTAGAGACATCTAGATATTTTACAAGAGCTATTTGTTGTCTTGTTAACAGACCTTGAACCAGTAACCTTCATTTCATTTAATTTGTTCTTTACCAATAGGACACCTGCTGAGGTATTTCAAAATGCGACGTGTTTGAATCCCTTGTGCTTTTATTTTGTCATGTCAGAGAAGCAAATCGTTTTACTGAAGTGTTGTACACTTAGGCAGGGCCACCTGTCTATGGTGATCCAGCTGCTGAAGTTCGGAGCCGACCCGGCGCTCATCGACGGCGAGGGCTGCAGCTGCATCCACCTGGCCGCGCAGTTCGGCCACACCTCCATCGTGGCTTACTTCATCGCCAAGGGGCAGGTAGGCCTCTGCTCCCCACCTCCCCAGACAGCTCCCCTCGCAGGCTGGCTGTCAGCTGAATGTAAGTGTGCGGGTAGTGAGCTGTGACACAGCCACCCCGTACAAGAAGGGAAACGCATTTTCAAAGAATGACTGACTGTATACCAAATGTCAGCTCTAATAGCCGATAGCCTTCCTGCTCAAAAGTTGCTGTGAAAAGTTATAAAATAAATGCTGACTAAAACAGGATGCTTAATCCTTTTAATCTCCCATTCACCTTCTGAAGGTTTTCTGTAGTTACATTGGCTGTTAGTCCCATAACACTAATACCCTGCTATTTATATAATTGTGTAGCGTTTTTGCCTTAGTCGTATTGTCCACAAGGAGGAGCTGCAGTGTTTCTTTTTGGTATCAATATCTAGCTTCTGATGTACCTCGTTGGATTTCCTGCAGTGTTTCTAAACCTTTAAGTCTCTCGCTCAATGTCACTACTTTCTCGTGACCTAAAAAAATCCACCAGTTTTTAAATAAAGACCCATCTCACCCTCTCATTTCTATCTTT